>NC_067400.1:232195711-232795711 GCF_016432865.1 Antechinus flavipes
GGGGATAAGTGGGGGCGGAAAAGAGGGGTCCAAGAAGGACTTTTACTTTCTCCTGAAAAGCTGCTGTGCCAGACTGGATTTGTTTTCCTGATTACTTTGTCACTGAAGTGATGTCACTGAAATGTCTACCATGGTGCCATTTCTTCATGGCTCTCACACCTATTCTTTTGTCTTTTTCTCCCTTATTTCCTCTAACATGTCCCTCTACTGCCATCCTCATTAATGAATGATATTCCGAAATTCACCCAGGTTGCCTTCTCTAGATGAAATGCCTAGTTTTCCTGTGTGTTACTGCAAGTTTACCATACCTTGATGATAAAATAAACATCTACTAGACTTTCTTCCCTAAAAACTACCCCCTTTTATCTCAATGTCTTTAGTTTTCTTTTCAGTGTTTGCAAATATCTTTTTTCCCCCCCCAAGGAAGTTAAATAACACAGTTTGTTGGGGATGCATGCAAAGTGATGATTTGCTGATAGCAGAGGCAGAGGAGATTAGTGACATATCTTCTCTCAAAATTCTCCCTAGGTCTGATTGACTCTTTATTGAAAACTGACACTTTACCTTTTGCCCAAGTGATTGGAATGGCTCCAAGATTTTTTTTAAAAGTCTTTAGATGTATTTTAGAAAGACAACCCAGAAGATGAGCCTAAGATAAAAGGAAGATTGATGTGTATTTCAAGAAATAGTATCATTTGGCCCTGGGATTTAATATTAAAGGAAGTTTAGCAAGAGAAAGAGAAAGGAAAGAGAAAGGGAGGGAACATATCTGAAAGATGAGTTGGGTGGTAAAAAAAAATTCTTAAGACATTTTCTATGCTATTTATTAAGTCACAGAAGGTACTAATTACTCATAAATTGTAGTTCTATATCTAAAGACAGGACATCGAGTTTTAGAAAGTTGTTTAATGATGTTACTTAAGAAAGGTATTGTTCTTCAATTACTGCCTCAGCAATATTATTATCTTGGAATTAAAGCTCTGGTAATATATAATTCTTTGATGCTTTGTATTTGAGACATTACACTCAATGTAATTGTACAGAGTGAAAATATTTAAACTCCCACTCTAAAAACACAATCCACATATTCCTAAAAGGGAATTTAAAAGAACTGGAAAAATGTTTAAATTGGAAGATTTAAATATCATTTTTCTTTTGTCTTGATCCTCAATTTTTTGCAGTGGTATCCCAAACAAGAACAATGGCCAAGTCAAATCCCGGCATTTTTATTTAAAGTGGCTTATTCTTCTTGGAGTTCTAATCTAATAGATCAAATTATATGCCTCCCAAAATATTGAAGCCTGCTGCCTTCTCCTTTGCTCATGCTAGCCCCCACAATACTTTCTGCCTCATATACTATAATATATATACATATATGCACATATAAATATACTATATATGCATATGTGTCTATTGTTGTTAAGTCACTTTCAGTTATGTCCAATTCTTCTTGACCCCCATTTGGAGGCTTTCTTAGTATAGATACTGAAGTGGTTTGCCATTTCCTTCTCTAGCTTATCTTACAGATGAAGAAATGGAAAGCAAACAGGTTTAAGTTGCTTGTTTGGGGGTAGATGGTGTATCCAATAGAGTGCTGAGCCTGCAATCAGGAATACTCCTCTTCTGAATTCAGACATTTCCTACCTGTGTGATACAGAGCAAGTCACTTTAGCCTGTTGGCCTTAGTTTCTTCATCAGGAAAATGGGCTAGAAAAGGAAATGACAAACCACTCTAGTGTCTCAGCTAAGAAAATTCCAAAGGGATAATGAAGAGTCACACATGATTGAATAACAAACAAAATGAATGCTTTATTTTGTTGATGTATGATGATGTTTGCAGAAATTTTTTTCTTTAATCATCATTCTCAGGGTCCTTCAATAGATTGTAAACTCCTTGAAGTCAAGGACTGAAACATTATTTGTATTCTTTATATAATACAATAGTGTTTTGTATATTGTAGATATACAATGAATATTTGTTGAATAAATTAACAAGTAGCCCTGTTTTATCAAATAAAATATAAAGTTAACTGGTAATTAATTAAAGGTGAAAATAACCCTTCCTCCACCACTACTAAATTTTAGCACATTATAGGAAAATCATTTTACCCCCAGCTGAATTGAGCAATTTGGTGAACTTGGTCTCCTGCCTCCAAGAAATGCTTTTATCCGATACAAGTCAATCTAACCTATTAGTCTGGCTCCAAGTGAATCTTGAGCTTCTTTCTCGGCTCAATGCAGAAGTTATCTTATAAGGCTGACTGCATTCACTTGCTACTCAACTTGCATTTAACTTATCTTTCTATTTGTATCTCCTCCTCCAATATCCTTGTAGTCTTCTTGAAAACAGGGCATTATTTTGAATCCCTAAGAATCAAAAGTTTTTGTATACAGCCCGCACTTTAAATGACAATTGTTTGAAATGTTAGGGTTTTCAATGCTGAATCAATTGAAAACTGATTTGTAATTATACCTTGGTCTAATTCTTCATGTTGTCAATTAGGTGGAGATAGAAAATGAATTTTTCTACTAGAAATTTCATTAATTTCACGAATCATGGTGACGACCTTCCTCCTCTCCTTCCCTCCTCCCCCTTCCCCTTCGTCTCTATTGCACTTGAATTGTGTAGAATTCATACTTCTTAGAATCCTCTCGCTGGAGCTTCTTCAGTCATAATTCTTGTGCTGGAGAAGATGGGAATGAATTTCCAATTTCATACCTACCTGGCTAGCTTCGCAGGAGTGAATATTTCCTATCGGTGAAATAATTCCGGGCCTTGTGAATTAGATATTCAAACCAAGTTCCTATAGAGACACCAGTGTGACAGTCAAGAAGTGACCTAACAGGAGCTGTCAGACTTTGATTCATTGTCTTCCTCTACCAGTTGTATTTTTTTGCCTCGAGCATGCGCAGCTATAATTTCCTTTCCCTTTCCCCAGCATCCCTTAGCGCTCTTCCCCTTTCTCACCCGGTTCCCCGAATTGAGAAACAGCAAGTATTTGCTCGGGTAACGTTAACGCGCGAGTGACTGCTTTACTTTGAGTCCTTAAGTTTAACTCTGTGAGGTGTGTGGGTATGTGTGTGTCGAGGGGAAGGGGGAGGAGTTGGGGGAGAGAGAGAAAAAAGAGAGGAAATGAGTGGGACTTCCAGTTTTTTAACTGCTGCGGAAATAATCACAAATGTAGTATTTAATCGGAATGGGGCGAAGATGGGGGTGAAAAGGCAGATAGTGGAGTTATTATATGCACTTGTACAGATACAATATAGAAACATCTTCACACATGGACGTGCATACCCTTTAAATTTTTTTGAAATCCGTCCTTGCGAATAACACTTCTCCCGCGATATAGATGCTCTGAATTTTGCCCCCAAAGTCGAACCCAGGTGCATAATTCTTGAACTAGTATCTGCCCGCACGGAGGAGGCTTCCTGCCCTAGATCTGGAATGTCCCGAACGCACCAGCGTGGGTGGTCCCGGGTTTGGCAGGAGGAGGGAGAAGGCATGGGAGAGGGACTGGAGATTCAGACTTGCTTGACAGGAATTCTCTTCTTTGGCTACAGGATCCTCTTGCGGCTGGATTGAGAAATTATTTTCTGGATCTCTTGGCAGCCTTGTTTCTCATTGCTCCCGGAGTGGAGGATGAAAGAAGGGCATCCCCAGCTTCCCATTATCAATTTGTCGCTTATCTTGTGGACAAAGGGTCACTGTTTTCTGCAGCTTTCTGAACAGTGACATTTTTTAATAGCAGAACCATCAGTCGGGGTACCGTATTGATGAGAGTCTGGCAGAGTGCCTGGTGCCTAATACAGGGCTGCTCAGCCCGGAGTACTCAATATTGGAAATAATAATTGATGATGATGAATGGTGATTGCAGGTTAGGGGATAATGATGTGAATCATGCAGTCAAAACTAGCTCAAAAAACAGGATGAACTATTTGAAGTGAGCCAAAGAATAAACACTTAATATTTATATCTCTTCCTTCTAATTTCATTCATACTCAAGGCACAAATATTACTAGTAGGAGCAGGTATTATTATTCATATCACATTTCACAATTATTGTGTAAAACCTGGGATTGGAAACTACTGACTCTCCCTACCCTAGTTTAAGATAAAACATAGATGAAATAAGTGATTGTTTCATGGGAAGACATAGGAGATGAACAGCTTTACAACTAGAGATCTCAAATATTTACTACAACTCTCTCATTTTACTGATAAGGACATTGAGGCTGAGGAAACACTCACAGGGTACAAATAGCAGAGTCAAATTAGAGGGCAGGGCAACATACTGAGAGGCACAGGGAAGAAAATCAACCTTCCCTAAAATGTATTTTCTTTGTTGAACCTGAAATTGTGCCCATAGAGGCTCATTCTTTAAAATTTAAATCTTCAGGTAAAAAATTTTAAAATGTAAATGAACCAGGGAGAAGATAATAGTGAAAATAAGTTCACAAGTTGATTTTCCTCCATGAGGAACAAGGATTGCAATGGCAGCAGGAGGATCCTAGGAGATACTGCACTGAAATAGAAAGTAAGGGGGCAAAAAGTAACATAGAATGTGGCCAATTTTGCCTAGGATTATCTATAATGTATTTAACAAATCAGTAGATTATTGAATAAAACAAATTTCATGGAAGTCATAGAAGAAATAGGTCAGGGGGAAGTATACATTTAAATATCTGCATTATTTGGGGCACATGATTTGTCATTCAAATCTCAGGGGTTGATGAATTTATATTTGCTGATTGTATTTTTAAGAGATATACACTTTATACATGGGATTTAGTTTAAGATAAATCATGTAGCTAAATCCAAAAACAGAAAAACAATGGGGGAATATTCTTTACTTTTTTTTTTAATCTGTAGAAAACATTGGGAGCTCTACATCTGTAGAGCACTATAGGAGAAAATTAAATTAGATCCACATTTTTATACCACATCTCAAATGCCACATGCCACAAGTAGACCCATGTCCTCACAGTTTTTGGTCATAAGACCCCCTTATACTCTTAAAAAAATTACTGAGGACAACAAAGAACTTGTATTTAGGTAAATTTGATATATTGATATTTACCATAATGAAAATTATACACACACACACACACACACACACACATATATATATGTATATATATATATATTATTATGAAACTGTTTTGAACTTTAGAAATGTTGATAGAGATTTTATAACTTTAGAGTCCTTGGATCACACTTTAAAAATTGCTGTTGAGAGACAGAGACTGACAAAGAAAGAGGTTAATGATATAATTGAATACTATATCTACTGATATGCTAGGAAAAGCAAAAATTTTATCTGTTCAATAAATGGAAGAAACTATTTGAAATAAAAGATAGTTTTGATCAAATGTACTCCTGCCCAATAAAAAGCATTATATCCAGAATAAATGGGGGAGGGAAGAGAAAACTACTTATGTCAAACATGTATGATAATTCTATAAGGAAATCACAAAAATATATAAGAATAAAGTCAAAGGATATTATATAAAGTAATTCTTGAAAGAAGGAACATAAATTACTGATAACCACATGAAAATGTCCAAACACTCACAAGTAAAGGAAATGAAAATATAGCCTTATGTCTATAAAGTTTCTAAAGATAGTTTAAAATAATAAGGTTCTAACCTGTAATAGCTGTCAAAATAACATATTATTCCAATATGGGTGAAACTGTAAATTGGTGCAAACTTTTTGGAAAGTAATATAGAATTAGCAGTAAGAGATACAAATGTTTCCTATTATTTGACTGGATGATTTCACTACAAAGATTCCACAATTAATAATAATTCCACAAATAATAATTCATATTCTAAGGATGTTTTTGAGATAGAAAAAATAGTACTCTATCTAAAATGTTACATATATTATTATTCCACCACAAGATCATACAGTTATAGGACTAGAAGGAGACCTAGAAGCCATATAATCCATTGTTTTCATTTTACAGGTGAGGAGAATAAAATTCTAGGAGATTAGATTTTTGCCCAGGTTCCCCTATACTGTATGCACCACAGAAAAGAATGGAATCAGGTTCTCTTGATTGCAGAAGCAATCCTGTTTTTTCACTATTTTTCCTTTAAAAAAAAGACAAATATGAAGACTACAAAGAAATATTGAAGTACAAAGTGACAGTATGAAGAAAGGAGAAACAAAATAATATGTGTGTAATAATGCATACATGCATGTTTATAACATGTGCACATATGCATGTGTTATTATACACATATTATTTAGTGCATAGCATATGCACACATCTATAAGATATAAATAAAATACAAATATGTAAATAAAACAGAAGTAGATAAGTACTCAAAAAGTTCAGAAAGTAACAAGAAAATGATAAAATGATTTCATTATTTCCTTGTTAAAATTAAGTATTTTTAATTATGAAGAATAGAAATGTATAGTTTCATATTAAATTCCTGGTTCTTTTATTTCATTCTTCTCTATGAATTGGAACAAATTTTAAAGGAGCCCAAGATAAAACCCAAAATTCTTTATTAAAATTCAACTACCATAACCTTCAGAAAATATAACTGATTCTAATCAATTTAAAAATATCTACAGAGGTGATCCATTATTGTATTTATATCTTTGGAATAAGTTAACAAACTCTTCCTCTTCATTATAAAGTCTACACTTGTTTGAACATTTTCATGCAATTTAAATTTCTTTTTAACTATGTCATTTTGCCCAATTACGTGTAAAAACAATTTTTAAACATTTGTTTCATTTTTATTTTGAGTTCCAAATTCTTTCCCTTCTTTCTTTCTGTCCCCCCTAAAATGAAAAGCAATTTGATAATTTTTAAGAATTAGTCTAATTCTAATCAATGGCTGAACCCCTTCTACCATACTCTGGACCAGAAATTATCTATATTCAAGAATGGATAATTAACTTCTATCTTATTAATAAAAAAAAGGCTTCTTGATTTAGAAAAGAACAGCAAAGATAAGGAATCTATTTAGTATTAAATGTTATTAATTATTAAAACATTTAATAATAAAATATTAGGTATTACAATAATAAGCCAGACATCCCAAGGAAACCCGTTTTCCAATGTTTTGTTATTGAGGAATTTTAGAGGTGTAAGCATTTAAAAATACATTTTCAATATGATGAAATCTTTCTCTTAAAAATAGGGCAAATGAAATTTGAGTCTGAAATTTATATATTCTATTGAAAAGTCAAATTTGCCCAAACATAATCATGCAAATCCTCAGAAATGAATGCTTTCATGTAGTTCCAAAATGGAGTTATCTTACCTCTTTTTTTTTTTTTTTTTTTTTTAATAATAAATTTTATTTTATTTAATAATAACTTCGCATTGACAGAATCCATGCCAGGATAATTTCTACACGACATTATCCCTTGCAATCACTTATGTTTCGTTTTCTCCCCCTCCCTCCCTCCTCCCCCCCCCCCCAGGATGGCAAGCAGTCCTATATATGCTAAACATGTTGCAGTATATCCTAGATACAATACATATTTGCAGAACCGAACAGTTCTCTTGTTGCACAGGGAGAATTGGATTCAGAAGGTAAAAATAACTCGGGAAGAAAATCAAAAATGCAAATAGTTCACATTCATTTCCCATTATTCCTTCTTTGGGTGTAGCTGTTTCTGTCCATCATTTCTCCAATGAAACTCAGTTAAGTCTCTTTGTCAGAGAAATCCACTTCCATCAGAATACATCCTCATACAATATCGTTGTCGAAGTGTATAATGATCTCCTGGTTCTGCTCATCTCACTTAGCATCAGTCCATGTAGGTCTCTCCAAGCCTCTCTGTATTCATCCTGCTGGTCATTCCTTACAGAGCAATAATATTCCATAACATTCATATACCACAATTTACCCAGCCATTCTCCAATTGATGGGCATCCATTCATTTTCCAGTTTCTAGCCACTACAAACAGGGCTGCTACAAACATTTTGGCACATACAGGTCCCCTTCCCTTTTTTAGTATCTCTTTGGGGTATAAGCCCAATAGAAACACTGTTGGATCAAAGGGTATGCACAGTTTGATAACTTTTTGGGCATAATTCCAGATCGCTCTCCAGAATGGCTGGATTCGTTCACAACTCCACCAACAATGCATCAATGTCCCCGTTTTCCCGCATCCCCTCCAACATTCATCATTGTTTTTTCCTGTCATCTTAGCCAATCTGACAGGAGTGTAGTGATATCTCAGAGTTGTCTTAATTTGCATTTCTCTGATCAATAGTGATTTGGAACACTCTTTCATGTGAGTGGTAATAGTTTCAATTTCTTCATCTGAAAATTGTCTGTTCATATCCTTTGACCATTTATCAATTGGAGAATGGCTTGATTTTTTATAAATTTGAGTCAGTTCTCTATATATTTTGGAAATGAGGCCTTTATCAGAACCTTTAATTGTAAAGATGTTTTCCCAGTTAGTTACTTCCCTACTAATCTTGTTTGCATTCGTTCTGTTTGTACAAAGGCTTTTTAATTTGATATAATCAAAATTTTCTATTTTGTGATTGGTAATGGTCTCTAGTTCATCTTTGGTCACAAATTTCTTTCTCCTCCACAAGTCTGAGAGATAAACTATCCTATGTTCCTCTAATTTATTTATAATCTCGTTCTTTATGCCTAGGTCATGGACCCATTTTGATCTTATCTTGGTATGTGGTGTTAAGTGTGGGTCCTTGCCTAATTTCTGCCATACTAATTTCCAGTTATCCCAGCAGTTTTTATCAAATAATGAAATCTTATCCCAAAATTTAGAATCTTTGGGTTTGTCAAACACTAGATTGCTATAGTTGACTATTCTGTCTTGTGAACCTAACCTTTTCCACTGATCAACTAATCTATTTCTAAGCCAATACCAGATGGTTTTGGTGACTGCTGCTTTATAATATAATTTTAGATCAGGTACAGCTAGACCACCTTCATTTGATTTTTTTTTCATTAATTCCCTTGAGATTCTCGACTTTTTATTGTTCCATATGAATTTTGTTGTTATTTTTTCTAAATCATTAAAATAATTTCTTGGAAGTCTGATTGGTATAGCACTAAATAAATAGATTAGTTTAGGGAGTATTGTCATCTTTATTATATTTGCTCGGCCTATCCAAGAGCACTTAATATTTTTCCAATTATTTAAGTCTGACTTTATTTGTGTGAAAACTTTTTTGTAATTTTGCTCATATAATTCCTGACTTTCCTTTGGTAGGTAGATTCCCAAATATTTTATGCTATCAACAGTTATTTTGAATGGAATTTCTCTTTGTATCTCTTGCTCTTGGATTTTGTTGGTGGTGTATAAGAATGCTGAGGATTTATGGGGATTTATTTTGTATCCTGCTACTTTGCTAAAATTATGAATTATTTCTAATAGCTTTTTAGTAGAATCTCTGGGGTTTTCTAGGTATACCATCATATCATCTGCAAAGAGTGATAGTTTGGTTTCCTCATTGCCTACTCTAATTCCTTTAATCTCTTTCTCGACTCTTATTGCAGAGGCCAGTGTTTCTAATACAATATTGAATAATAATGGTGATAGTGGGCAACCTTGCTTCACTCCAGATCTTACCGGGAAAGGTTCCAGTTTTTCCCCATTGCATATGATGCTTACTGAAGGTTTAAAATATATGCTCCTAACTATTTTAAGGAAAAGTCCTTTTATTCCTATGCTCTCAAGTGTTTTTATTAGGAATGGCTGTTGGATTTTATCAAATGCTTTTTCTGCATCTATTGAAATGATCATATGGTTTTTGTTTGGTTGGTTGTTGATATAGTCAATTATGTTAATAGTTTTCCTAATATTGAACCAGCCCTGCATTCCTGGTATAAATCCTACTTGGTCATAGTGTATTATCCTGGGGATGATTTTCTGTAATCTTTTTGCTAATATTTTATTTAAGATTTTAGCATCAATATTCATTAGGGAGATTGGTCTATAATTTTCTTTCTCTGTTTTCAGCCTACCTGGTTTAGGTATCAGTACCATATCTGTGTCATAAAAGGAGTTTGGTAGGACTCCTTCAATCCCTACTTCTTCAAATAGTTTATTTAGCATTGGAGTTAATTGATCTTTAAATGTTTGATAGAATTCAGATGTAAATCCATCTGGTCCTGGGGTTTTTTTCTTAGGGAGTTGATTGATAGTTTGTTCTATTTCTTTTTCTGAGATAGGAGTGTTTAGGATATTTACTTCTTCCTCTGTTAGTTTAGGTAAGCTATATTTTTGGAGGTATTCTTCTATTTCATTTAAGTTGTCGAATTTATTGGCGTAAAGTTGGGCAAAGTAACTCCTAATTATTGCTCTAATTTCCTCTTCGTTAGTGGTGAGTTCTCCCTTTTCATTTTTAAGACTAACAATTTGATTTTCCTCTTTCCTTTTTTTAATCAGATTTACTAAGGGTTTGTCTATTTTGTTGGTTTTTTCATAGAACCAACTCTTAGTTTTATTAATCAATTCAATAGTTTTTTTACTCTCAATTTTATTGATCTCTCCTTTTATTTTTTGAATTTCAAGTTTAGTGTTTGATTGGGGGTTTTTAATTTGTTCCTTTTCTAGCATTTTTAGTTGCAAGCCCAATTCATTGACCTTCTCTTTCTCTATTTTATACAAATAGGCCTCTAGAGATATGAGATTTCCCCTTATTACCGCTTTGGCTGCATCCCATACATTTTGGTATGATGTCTCATTATTATCATTTTCTTGGATGAAGTTATTAATTATGTCTATGATTTGCTGTTTCACCCAATCATTCTTTAGTATGAGATTATTTAGTTTCCAATTATTTTTTGGTCTACTTTCCTGTGGCTTTTTATTGAATGTAATTTTCAATGCATCAT
The DNA here is from genome assembly GCF_016432865.1 of Antechinus flavipes. Lineage (NCBI taxonomy): Eukaryota > Metazoa > Chordata > Mammalia > Dasyuromorphia > Dasyuridae > Antechinus > Antechinus flavipes. The sequence continues at coordinate 232,206,564 of NC_067400.1, forward strand.
GGTCTGAAAAGGATGCATTCACTATTTCTGCCTTACTGCATTTGAGTTTGAGGTTTTTATGTCCTAATATATGATCAATTTTTGTATAGGTTCCATGAACTGCTGAAAAGAAGGTGTACTCCTTTCTGTCCCCATTACATTTTCTCCAGAGATCTATCATATCTAATTTTTCTAGTATTCTATTTATCTCTTTGACTTCTTTCTTATTTATTTTGTGGTTTGATTTATCTAATTCTGAGAGTGCAAGGTTGAGATCTCCCACTATTATAGTTTTACTGTCTATTTCTTCTTGCAGCTCTCTTAATTTCTCTTTTAGGAATTTAGATGCTACACTATTTGGTGCATATATATTTAATATAGATACTTCTTCATTATTCATTCTACCCTTTAGCAAGATATAGTGCCCTTCCTTATCTCTTTTGATTAGATCAATTTTTGCTTTAGTTTGATCTGAGATCAGGATGGCTACCCCTGCTTTTTTGGCTTCACCTGAAGCATAGTAGATTTTGCTCCAACCTTTTACCTTTAACCTGCATGTATCACCCCGCTTCAGGTGTGTTTCCTGTATACAACATATTGTAGGATTCTGGCTTTTAATCCATTCTGCTAACCGCTTCCTCTTTATAGAGGAGTTTACCCCGTTCACATTTATGGTTAAAATGACCAATTCTGTATTACTTGCCATCTTGTTAACCCCGGTTTATGCTTTTCTCCCTTCTTACTCCCTTACCCCCTCCCTTACCCCCCTTCCCAGTATTAAGCTTGTGAGCTCCCCTTGCTTCTCACAGCCCTCCCTTTTTCAGTATCCCTCCCCCCCCTTAGAGTTCCCCCCCCCAACTTATCCCTTTCCCTCCCAGTTACCGTATTCCCTTCCACTTAGCTTATTCCTTCCTTTTTCACTTTTCCCTTCTCACTTTTCAATGAGGTGGGAGAAGTTTCACCATAGATTGAGTATGTCTAAAATTCTTCTCTTACTGCCAATTCTGAAAGCAGTAAAATACTCACTATTTTCATTCCTCTCCATTCTTTCTCTCAGATTTACTAGGTTTTCTTTGCCTCTTCATGAAATGTAGTACCCCCACTTTCCCTTTTTTCTAGTACAATGTCCTTTCCACGTTATCTTACCTCTTAACTGCAAAGTAGGAACACCCGAAATGTTTCCCAGCTAATCCATATTCAGAAATTCATTGCATTTGCTCATGGCACTGATTGCCCCAGATGTGCTATTATTATAAAAAGACATTAAGCCTAATTTTTAAATATTTAAACTACTGTTTTCTCTGAAAGACCCATGGTATTTCCAATTTGGTGGAAAATATCTCATTGATTTGATGCTACTTTTTCACAATGCAAGCTAATGCTGATTGAATACTCACTATGGCCTTCAAAGTTGTGTTCTTCACTCAAGGTACACCACATATGAATAGACTGGCTATAACTGGAATCAATCATTTCAGCTCTTAGCAAGGTGCAATCACATTCATTTACTGGCACTACAGTTGATCAGCAAGCTACTTCATTTTGGGATAATGTCTTTTTTCATGATGGCTGTGGAATAAGGTTGTTTCTTTATGTAGTCTATAACATTTTCAATTTAGATTCATAGTACATAGAACTGTACGACACCCCAAAAACTATATAAGTATATATTCTCACTTCCCTATCCAGTCCCAAATATTGAATAGTAACAAGAACACTGTATTCAGAGTCAAAATATTTTGGCTCATCATCACTATCATCATAATAAATCAATAAATCAATTATCCACATTCACAGCCCTTTTATCACATCATAACTACCTCTATGTTTTAGCTATGTTTAACTAACATAGTTAGTGACTATGAGGCAAGTCGATTATTAACATTATACTCAATTTCCATCAAATATTTATAAAAAGAATAATAATACTTGCACTACTTGCCTCACAAAGCTGATGCAAGAAAGCACTATGTGAATTGTAAAATTCTATATAAATGGAAGACATTATTAACTGTGTGGATATCTTTCAGTTGAGAAAATTGAGGTCTAGAGTGGCTGAGGGATTTAAGGAACATATGACAATATAGTTCATTGATACATCTGATAGCCATCGAGTGTCAAGGAATAGTGTGGTAAAAGGAAGTAACAAGACAGAAGAAATAAGATGACCTGTATTATATACACTTGGTTTAGCAGTGGAATTATTGTGTAACTCTGGGAAAATTTTAAAGTATCTTTTCACCTTAGTTTCTTTATCATAAAATGAGTATAATATTAATTAATATAATAAAATTGGTATTTTATGAAGCATTACATGAGATAATGCTTCAAATCACATTTTTAAACAAAAAAAGGTTATATAAATGCAAAATATTATTGTTATAAAATATTTCATCAAATTTCATCAAATGACTAGTTTATAATGATATATTGAAAGGAAGTCCTCTGACATTCAATCAATGGATCATTTCCCAGTCTGTATTATATTTTCTTTCATACCTAATGAGACCCATTATGGAAAAATGATCACTCAAATACATTCATTCAGGCTAGGCCATCAAAACACTTGCCTTGAATAGAAATATCATGGAGAGATATTATTTTATCAATGACGGTGAATATCCCAATCTTCGAAAAAGAGGACACAAGAGACCAATGACTATAACGTGCCATTTCCTGGTTATAAGATCAAAGATCAGATGATAAAATATTTGTAAAGCTTTTTTTGAAAACCTTCAAGTCCTATATAAATTTTAGATATTATTATCATCATCATCAACTTGAATTGAAAGAGACTTCAGAGACTACTAAACAGTCTAATGCTTTCATTTTACAAATTTGTGCCGCAAGATTTAGTCAGGGTTGTATAGGTAGGAAATGGAAAGGTCAATATTTGAATCCAATTCCTCTGACTCCATATTCTATGAACTTTCCATCAAGCAACAAGGGAATACTATCCCTTGATATCCATGACATAATATCCATGAACCACATTGAAAATTTGGCAAAATTTCATTCAATATCCTAGAGTAAGAATAAAAAAATGTAGATTGATTGGTTGACACAATTATATTTCAAAACTGATTGAATGATCAGAATCCAAAAACAAACTGATTAATAGAATGATTTCTAATTGGAGGCATGTTTCTATTTGAATACCCCTAAGGAAAATTTCTAAACAATTTAAAAATGGAATCATGTTACTTGAGAGGTAGTGAATTCCATATTTCTAAAAGTGTCCAAAAATAGGGTAAATAATGACTTGATGAGGATGGTGAAATATGAATGCTCTTTTTAAAGATTATCTATATCTCACCCCTGGACCCAGATGACTCTGGAGGAAAGAGTGAAATTGGTTACTTTGCACAGCTCTCCCTTATTTTAAATCTAATTCACTTGCAAGTCATGATATCTCCTTTCTGATGTCATGGTGTTCTTTCAGAAATGAGAGACAAACAACAAACTATAAGTAATGGTAGTAACTGCCACATTGGGGAACTGGCCAGCTCCAGATGAGCAACACAGTTCCTTCCTTCCTTTCCTCTTTCATTCCTTCCATTGTTCCTTTGTTTGTTCATTTGTTCCTTCTCTCTTTCCTTCTTTTTTCTCCCTTGCTTCTTTCATTCCCCTTTCTCCTTTTCTTTCTGCCTTCTTTCCTTTCTTCCCTTCATCCTTTTCCTCTTCTCCCTTTGTCCACATAGGGAATCATAATTTTACCTTTGGCTCCCTCTGCCCAAAGGAATATAAATTTTAATCCCTGGAATTTAGCAAGATATGGTGGGATTTATAGGGTAGATTTCTTTTTTATGGATCATGCTTTAAACTCATTCACTCTGCGCTCTTTTAACTAGTTAACAATGGGGTGCAGTCCTGAGTCATATCTGGTCATTGTTTGGATTCTAATGGATTAAGAGTTAATAGCAGTTGTTTCTGCTTTTGTTAAGAAAAACTTAGGTGTTCTCCTCGCAGAATGATTTTATGTTATTTTTTCTAGTAAAAGAAGTCTTCTTTGCTCCATTTTACTTAACCTTAGTCACTGAAAGGCATTACCTCAGACAAACTAAGATCTAGAAAAGATTTTGGCTTTAAAAGAACAAAGAAGATCTTCCACTGCATCTTAGGGCATCTCCAGTTATCATGATGTATATCTGGCCACTAACTCCGATGACTCTGAAGGAGAGGATGAGGCTGATGACTTTGCACAGCCCTGCCTCACTCGAACACAATTTATTTGCAAATCATGGAATCACCTTCCTGGTATCATGGTCCTCTTTGAGAATGAAGCACAAACAAATGACAGACTATACAAGGTGTCCCAAAAAGTCTTAAACTGAACTGATTACTGGAGGTTTATACTCTTTTATATCAAAAATATATAAAAGTATAAGAGATTTATGCACATTTTTGTTTCTTGTCCTATCATATTCCCAAGGTTAGTTTTTATTATGAGCTTGGTTAAATAACAAAATAACAGAATTACAATACCTATAAGTAGGAGATCAGAAATCTAGAAAAACTATTTAATTTTCAAAAAATATATATAATGTTTAAGTCTCAACAATATTTATATGTAGTGGATTAATATTCAAATTTGAACTAGCTCAGCAGGATTGAGAGTTTACTGAATACTAAATTTAAATAGGAAATCATTGTAAACAGGTAGAAAATGGGCTCCCCCCAATAAATGCAAGAATCAACCGATCGCAGTATATGTTTTCTTTATTAGTTAAAAAAAGATTTCTCTACAAACTATTTTATCAAGATAGTATAGAAAGAATGAACCGGGTGAGGGTTATAAATCAAGGAGGAAAAACAAATAATAGTTTCTGATGATATATAATGATATATAAAAACATTAGACTTTTTCTTTGAGGGTATTGGCAGGTTGTAAGAAAAAAAGGAAGTGGTATAATTCTCAACATATTATCCTATAATTATAGCAACTTTCATCAAGCACCAATTCTGGTCACTTTAGAATTGAATAGCACCTTTTGGGGAACTTGATTTCTCTGCTTCATGGAAAGTGGTGTGGGTATTGACTGCTGCTGGGAACTGATAAATCTCACTTACAGAAGAAGCAGAAATTGTCCAAGGACATTTCCCTTCTCGAGAGTTTCACCAACTCTGTAGATCTTTCACAACATTATGGCATAATTAGAAGCAGAAATTAGAGCATGTATTTAAATGTTGTCCACAGGCGGGAGTTTACTAGGCTCATTAAGTAGATAAAAATAACATTATTTGCTCACAAAATTTTAATAGACTGAAATGCTTTAATCTTAGGAACACTTACATATTTGCACATGTAAAAATATATTAAACTAAATGAAAAACTACCCCATAGATAAAATAGCTGAAAAAATATGGCACATACATGTAAAGAAATATATTGCATTATAAGGAAGGACAGATAGGATAGTTTATGACAAACCTGTAAATTCATCCATGTAATGATTCTGTGTAAAAATGAGAAGAGAAGCAGAATTATAAATGCAATTAAATCTATATATTGCAAAGAACACCTTCTGTAAATTACTGATCAATTCAGTAATCAAACACAGTAACAGAGGAGCATTATTGAATAATGTTACCCTCTTTCTAAGAGAGAAGTGATACTCACAATGCACAATAAAAATGACAATTTTTTTAAAAAACATGATCAATATGGAAATTTGTTTTGTATGACTATCCTTATTTGTTACATGTAATTTTTTTTTCCTTTTTCAAAATTTTTATTGGAGGGAGAAAGGTAGTAGAATTAGCATGGTCATTGATAGGATTGCCAAAAAGTGGGGAAAAAAAGAAAAAGAGCACATTTGAAGCAAATATATATGTGTGTATGCATACATATAAATATACATTGTGTGTCTACCTATATGCATATATACACATATGTATGTGTGTGTGTGTGTGTATATATATATATATATATATATATATATATATATATGAAGGAGAGAAAAATAGAAGGAAGTACAGACAAGCAAAAAAAATTGGAAAGTTATACATTTGACTTACATATTAAAATTAAAAAGTAAGCTATGCATGTTAGTGATTTATAGTCACATTAGTCTCCTACATTATATATACATAAGAAAACCAAACTGATCAGTGACTTCCCAGTCCTTAGAAAATGTACAATATACTCTGTCTCACAAATTAATGTTGAATCTTGGTGAGTCTTCTTCAAGCAATGTATGATGGAGGGATCTTTCTAATACCCAAAACAAAAGATACACAGGTGTTCTCTAACTGTTTCCAATTCATTTACAGCATAGTGACAAACAGAACTAAGTTTACATATAAAATATGAATAGGCAAAAGACATTTTTTCTTCTCAGGGATTTTCAAGTGAGGAAAAAAAAAAACTATTGTTTACCTTCTAGATAGAAAAACAACTAGCAGCTGTGGCTACCATTAATTGTAAATGCACTGTCCTGTTCTTTTTATCTCTTTGTGTCAACTCTTTCCTGATCTCAGGGAAATAAGAATCCAAGAAATAAAAGGACCATGCTGGGAGCTTGTGAGCCTCAATATGTGAGAAGAACCAGAGAGGATTAGTACCTAAAGCCAATTGAAAGGCATAACTTGTAGCCATAGCATTCCAAAACCTGGGGAAAAACCAACCCTGTGGAGCAACCTCTTTAACTTAGTCCTTCTGACCTGACCTGATAGTAGAGACAACATGCCTTTTAAGAAAAGAAGTATGTGACTTATTCATTGGCTTTCAGAAATGAATTTGAATACTGTTTGGTAGTTGTTGGAATCCTTACTAACTGCTAACAAATTAGAGTTGATCTAATCTTACAAGAAGATGTTTTGGGCAGAACCTGAAACAAGGTACTAAATAGAACTAATTAATACAAGGCTTGTGTTCACACCTTTACTCATTGGAGTTCAATGAGTTCACATCTCCCTTGAAGCTTTTTGGGCCAGAGAGCACTATGGGAGAAAACCCACAATCCCTCTCTTGAGTATAAATAGAGCTTCAATGGGCCAGTCAAAGAAGTTCTTCAGAGTGAAGAAGCTACAAGTCGAGATTTCACCGGAATGACATGAAGAGTGGTGCTGGCTCTGGAGGCTGAAGAAAGCAGAGGCTGAAGCAAAGGACAAAACAGCAAGAGCTCTTGGAACCAAGCAGAGAGATAGGCCTCTAAGCTAACCGGGCTATATTGGAGATAATAAAAAGATCTGAACTTTTATTACCTGGCCGAATTTTGAGAAGAAAAAGCTCACCACATTTTGGCGCCCGAACAGGGACTAACAGACCCCCTCAGTGGATTTCAGTGGAAAAGCTCTGATCCTGATTCAAGTGGAAAAGCCTCTGATCCTGATCCAGTGGAAAAGATTCTTCAACCCAGAAATTAGGGTGAGTGCAACAAAGAAATTTTGTTAGAAGAGTTAAAGTAGAATTTCAGCTAAGATGGGACAGATATTTAGAAAACAGCTTTCTGTTTCTGTTCAAGGAAAATGTTTAGAGAGCATTGTCAAAATTATGGAAAGCCAAGGTTTAATTATAAGTTTACAGCAAATCACTGATTTTTTACAAACTGTAAAGGACATATGTCCTTGTTTCTCTCTTGAAAAGGAATTAGATCTAAATGAATGGAAATTGGTTGGAGAGGATCTTTGTCAATTCTATGATAAAAATGGGCCTAACTCAATAATTAATACATATAATGTAATACAATTGGCTATAAGAAGTTATTTAAGTGATAGAATGATGAAAAGGAAAGTACAGGAGGAAGAAGTGCCAACTTTACTAGGTGAAAAGGAGGATGAATCAGATGAGAATGGAGTTAATTACAATTCTGAGTATGATACTTCACAGCAAGAGGAATTAGGTGATTCCACATCTCATGACCCTCCCCCCACAATGAACCCTTCATGGGTGGAACAAGGGGGAGGGAGAGAGACAGAAATACAGTCAGCTTCTCCTGTAAAGCAGAATTTGACAAGATTAGAAAAAGCATTAATTAAAGCAAAAAATGAAGGAGAAGATATGTCTGATTTTATAAAGGCATATCCTGTGATTGAAAGGATTGACTCTTCAGGTCAAAAAGAGAGAAAATACACTCCTTTTAATTTGGGAAAAATTAAAGATTTGAAAAAGGGTTGCACTCTTTATGGGGCTACATCATCTTATGTGAAGATGTTACTGGATAATTTGTCTTATGAAATCTTAACCCTGAATGACTGGAAATCCATCGCTAAAACTTGTCTAGAACTGGGACAAAATTTATTGTGGCTTTCAGAGTTTCATGAATTATGTAGGATTCAAGCCCAACGCAATAGGCAAACAGGAGCTGTTGTACAAATCACTTTTGAACAACTAGCTGGTGAAGGTCACTATGCAGAGAGTTCAGAACAGATTTATTATCCCATAACAGTGTATGAGCAAATTTCTAAGGCTGCAATAAAAGCTTGGAATTCTCTCCCTGGACAGAAAGATGGAAATAATGCTTTCACAAAAATAGAGCAAGGTCCCAATGAACCTTTTGCAGATTTTGTGGGACGTTTACAAACAGCTGTAATAAGAACCATTGGAGATAATGCAGCAACAGAAATAATGACTACACATTTGGCTAAGGAAAATGCCAATGAGGTTTGCAAAAGAATTATATGGGGGCTAGACAAAGATGCTTCTTTGGAGGAGATCATAAGACGCTGTGCCACAGTGGGCACAAATGCTTATTATGCCCAAACTATGATGAACATGGAAAGACAAGGTCCTTCTTGGCAAAGGAATTCTAGAGAAACTCGTCGATGTTTTCAATGTGGAAAAATTGGACATCTAAGAGCCCAATGTAGATACAGAGATACAATGAGAAGACAGGGTGAGAGAAAACCCAAAACCCCATGTCCAAAATGCAACCGAGGCTTTCACTGGACCTCTAAATGTATATTGACCCAGAGGAAGGAGAGGCAAGGCCCAGCTCCAAAATATCAATCAAAGGACAGGTGGGGCATGATAGCAGCTGAGGTTACACCCAGAGAGACTTTAGAAATTCAGAACTCTGATGTCATCAACCAAGACATCATTGGGAAGAATATAGGCCTTTTAAGACAACAAGGCAATATCCAGTGCAAATGGCTCCAATGTAATTACCAGATGATGAGGAGAAATCCCAAATTTGGTAAATAGAAGGGAATTAGGTTAATTGCTTGGGGAAGAGGATCTGCTTATATTTCCACAGATGGAAAAGGCTAACAATGAGACTGTCAAAAGAACTTTAAAATCTTCAGCTTTCAGTTCCTGAAAAACCAGTGAGAATCATTGGATTCCTTAAAATGAAAAATTGTTGATGAGACCTTTTGCAGTACTTCAGAGCTTACAAGAATTATTAGATTCCTGGCACATGAACTAATGGACAATGGAATCCTATTGGACTGTTTCTAGGACTTATGGACATGTGTAAATTTTCAGGATGATTCATGTTATTTGTTACATTACTACTAGCCTGTGTTATATTGCTATGTGCTTATGTAAATTATGTATAATGTCTCCCATATTGATGGATTTATGTATACCATGTATATCTGTTACAAAGTTCTGGCCCATATTGATGGATTTATGTGTACCCCCTCAGAAACCCCCTATGTTTTAAAACAAAAGAAAGGGGGAGATGTTGGAATCCTTACTAACTGCTAACAAATTAGAGTTGATCTAATCTTACAAGAAGATGTTTTGGGCAGAACCTGAAACAAGATACTAAGTAGAACTAATTAATACAAGGCTTGTGTTCACACCTTTACTCATTGGAGTTCAATGAGTTCACACCTCCCTTGAAGCTTTTTGGGCCAGAGAGCACTATGGGAGAAAACCCACAATCCCTCTCTTGAGCATAAATAGAGCTTCAATGGGCCAGTCGAAGAAGTTCTTCAGAGTGAAGAAGCTACAAGTCGAGATTTCACTGGAATGACATGAAGACTGGTGCTGGCTCTGGAGGCTGAAGAAAGCAGAGGCTGAAGCAAAGGACAAAGCAGCAAGAGCTCCTGGAACCAAGCAGAGAGATAGGCCTCTAAGCTAACCGGGCTATATTGGAGATAATAAAAAGATCTGAACTTTTATTACCTGGCCGAATTTTGAGAAGAAAAAGCTCACCACAGGTAGTCACTACTATTAGTGTAAATCCAGTCTCCCAAAATGAGAGAAGGTAAAAAAAGGTGTGTTCCTGTATTTCAATTCTTGATATGTCTTTTCAGGAAATCCTCCTTTTTATTTTTCGTTATGTAATGCTTCATGAATTTGCATGTTATACTTTCACAAGATCATTTCAATTTTAGTTGATATTAGCTTGAATAAGGTTAAAATATGTTACACTGAAGAGAGCAATAAATGTCCCTTTGTAAAAGCAAAGTGATATTAACCAATCATCAGTAATATTAGGGATAAAGTAATACAGTCAGTTTGGGAAACACATATGAAAGAGGTTTGGGTAAAGAGTATTAGAAAAACTGTCCATCATCCTTCAGGGTTACTCTTAGAATCCGAAGATACTCGCTTTTATCTTCAGAATAAAACTCAAACATACAAAATGAATAACGTCATAGACTATAGATAGAAAGATTTTGTCTGACTAGAAGAGTTGCATTGGTATCTGTTATATATGTTTTATATACTAAACTTAGTTCCACAGCACAAATAAAATAAATGCTTTAACTAATGTCTATTTAGTGAATTTTATCAATGCAGTATGTGCCATAGAATATGTACATAATTTGGGTCCCAAACTCAAATGTGAAATAAAAGCATTTTAGAAGTTTTCCTTCTTTTTTTGTACGCCTGCATTTTTTAGTTCCTTCACAGATTAATTGTACATTATTTCAAAGTCCAATTCTTCTTGTACAGCAAAATGACTGTATGGATGTGTATACACATATTGTATTTAACATATACTTTAACATATTTAACATATATTGGTCTACCTGCCATCTAGGGGAGAGAAGAGGGGGAAGGAGGAGAAAAATTGGAACAAAAGGTTTTGCAATTGTCAATGCTGAAAAATTACCTACGCATATATCTTGTATCTAAAAACCTATAATAAAAAAAAAAGTTTTCCTTCTGAATTCTATAAGCTAATAATAGCACTTCTTGTTTACTCCCCATAACAGAATATCAATTTAATTCAAAAGAACTTTTTTCTTTTTAAAGATATCTTAAAATTAATTATAAAAAATTTATTCCTACTTTCGTTTTTTAATATCATCTGAATTTCTTCTGTAAATGTAAGAGAGCCATACCTAATAAGAAAGAATTGCTTTATTAAGTAAATAAGAGAATAGAAAAAAATTCAGGAAAACCAATAAAAAAATATGAAATTATTTAAAATATCCCAAACTAATTCAACTCTGAATAGAGTAATAGGAGTTTTTCATATTTTTCTTTATAATTTCAAGATGATTTGATTTCATTTGTTTCATGGTTATTGATTTTTTTTCCATTTATGTCATCATAGTTGTATATATTATTTTCCTAATTCTGCTTACTTCACTTTGCTTCATTTCAGGTAAATTTTTCAGTTTTTTTCTGTTTTCATAATGCTCTTTATTTCTTACACCACTCTAATGAATTCACACACCACGATTAATACTTCTTTGATAAAGGAGCATCTACTTTCTTAATGTGTTTGCTACTAAAAAAGTTCAATTACAAATATTTTACTGTATAAGGAACCTTTATTTTTCTCCATGACATTTTTTTGATTACATACGTAGGAATAGAACCAAAAAGAAAAATTTCTAAAACTCTTTAACAGTTCTAATGATGTATCCCATAAAATTTAGAGTTGGGAAGGACCTTAAAAATTATGTAGTCTGGATTTTTGTCCAGATTGAGGAAAATAAAACATGGACAGAGAAAATGGTTTACCCCAAATCACATAGCTAATGACAAAAAAAGGACATGCAACAGCTTTTCTTATTTCATCTCCAGCATTATTTTCAAAACACTTTATTTTCTCTCTATTAAACATTGCTATTTGTATTTGGTAAATAAAAATAAATTTGATTAAAAATTTTAATTATCTTTTGTACTTCATGCATGTAATTCTTTTGTGCTGAATAACAATTAAAAGTTATGACTAGGTCTAGTTATATCAATAAATTTGACTCTTTGCTTGATTAAAAAGGTATTAATCTGCAAGTCTCAGTAACTATTCAATTAGAATAAATATTTAAGTCTGCTAACATATATTTATAATGTCTCACATGTTTACAAGTCAATTTATTATAAAAACAGGCCTGCATAAGATTCAAATTTGGTTTTCATTTTACATTACTTTTTACTTTTCCAAGTTTAATGGTTGCTTATGGGAAATTACATTAACTTATTTAATACATATTCTTTGAAATTTTTTAAAGCTTAGAAAAATACTTTATGTAAGTCTTAGGGTATATACTAAGTACAATATTTAGATAAAATATTATCCTTGGCTTGGTCTTACATGCTTTTTTTTTAAATTAAAGCTTTTTATTTATAAAACATATGCATGGGAAATTTTTCAACATTGACTCTTGCAAAGCCTTCTGTTCCAAATGATCCCTTTCCCCCACCCCTCTCTGAGATGTCAGGTAGTCCAATAAATGTTAAATATGTTAAAATATATGTTAAATCCCATATATATATATATATGTATATATATATATATATATATATATATATGCATATTTATAGAGTTATCTTGCTGCACAAGAAAAATTATATCAAAAAGGGAAAATAAATACTGGTGAAGAAACCAAAATGCAAGCAAACAACAACATAAAGAGTGAGAATGCTACATTGTGGTCCACAGTCAGCTACCATGATGTAAATGGATGTAGATGGCTCTCTTTATTAGTGAACAATTGGAATTGGTTTGAATCATCTCACTGTTGAAAAGAGCCACATTCATCAAAATTGATCATCGTATAGTCTTGTTGTTTTCATATATAATGATCTCCTGGTTCTGCTCATTTCATGTAAGTTCATGTACATCTCTCCAGACCTTTCTGAAATCATCCTGCTGGTCATCTCTTACAGAACAATAATATTCCATAACATTCATGTATTATAATTTATTCAGCCATTCTCCAATTGATGGCCATCCATTCAGTTTGCCACAAACATTTTTGCACATGCGAATCACTTTCCCTCCTTTAAGATCTCTTTGAGATATAAACCCAGTAAAAACTGCTGGGTCAAAGGGTGTGCACAGTTCGATAACTTTTTGAGCATAGTTCCAAATTACTCTCCAGAATGGTTGGATCCATTCACAATTGCACCAACAATGTATCAGTGTTATGGGCCAGAACTTGAAACAAAGGATTCTTATAAGGTGTTAACTCAGTGGAATTGATAAAGATAATGGTTGTTTAGCATGGTGCTTAAAAGTTCTCTAGTTCAGTACATGTACTTAGTACTTAATATAGTTCCGCAAGATTTACACCTGTGATAAGAGAGCATATAAGCTCCGACAAACTTGGGGAGAGACAGAACTAGGAAAGACAGAGCGGGTGGTGGTCCAACTGCCTCCCCCACAGAAACCAAGACACATTCTGGAGGACCTCAAGAAAGCTGGAAGGGGCTCCAGGCAAAGAGATAATAAAGTATTTGGACTTTAACCCCTGGCTACTTGTGTGGTGATTACTGAACTGAAAGGAAGGCTGCTAACAGAGAGCCCAGGAAAATCAAAACAGAGAACATCACATATCAGTGTCCCAGTTATCCCACATCCCCTCCAAAATTCATCATTATCTTTTCCTGTCATCTTAGCCAATATGAGAGGTGTATAGTGGTATCTCAGACTTGCCGTAATTTGCGTTTCTCTGATCAATAGTGATTTGGAGCACCTTTTCATATGACTACAAATAGTTTCAATTAATCTAAAAATTATCTGTTCAAATCATTTGACCATTTATCAATTAGAGAATATCTTTAATTTTATAAAGTTGAGTCAATTCTCTATATATTTTTAGATATAAAACCTTTATCAGAACCTTTGAATGTAAAAATGTTTTCCCAGTTTATTGCTTCCCTTCTAATCTTGTCTGCATTTGTTTTGTTTGTACAAAAACTGGTCTTACTAGTTTTAATGTAGTATTTTTTTTTTTTTTTGTCATGGAATGGGTAGCTAGATGGCACATGATAGAGTGCTAGATCTGCAGTCAGGAAAACCTATCTTTCGGAGTCCAAATTTGGCCTCAGACACTTGTGTGCTATGGGATTTGGGGAAATCATTTAACACTGTTTGCCTCAGTTCTTCCTTTATTTGGAGAAGGACATTACAAACCATTCCAGGATCTTTCCCAAGAAAGCCCCAAATGGGCTTAAGAAAAATTGGGCACGACTGAAACAACAACAAAAATAACCTTTTCCATTTCTGAATGATTACTTTTTCAGTTTCATGGGAGAGGAACAGTGATTTATCTAAACTTAGAATATCTTCCAACACTTAATCCTGTGCTCTACACAACATTGATTTGCTGCTGCTGCTGTTCTTGTTGTTTTACCTTATTGCTCTTAGTCAGAGGTTCTTGTTCTGAAAGTCCCTCTCAATCTTTTTTGGAGATCAGTCCAGAGTACCTTGAATCAACTTGCTTTCCTGTCCAAGAGGAAAATGTTCAACAAAATATAAAAAGGGTAGGATTGTTTCTTTGAACCATAAAAGATTTAGGATATACATGAATAGAATACACACTGCCCTGCACTGAGGAAAGAAGATAAACAGTTAGTTTCATCTTAACTCTTAAGTTAGAATAAGGTAGAAACAGAGATCCATGTAAATCCTTCAGGAGAGAAGTCTTGCTAAAAATTTCTTATGAAACATTTTGGGCTAAGTTAAAAAATACAAACAACATCAATAGAATGTTTAAATAGTTTGGAGATCCCTTTCATAGTGGCACTAGAGAAGTATAGTACTGTTAGCTGAAATTCAATATATGGGTCAGCTGCTCAGGCATATATCCTAAACTACTAATGAACACTGTCTGCTATTGTATGGATCTGAAAAATAGCAAATTAAACCATAAAGATGAATCTATAACACTTGCCAGAACCAAGCATAAATACAATGGAATTGTTAAGTACTAACTGGGAATAGCAATGGGATATTAGGCAAAGAGCAAGAGCAGAATGATACAGGGGCAAGTCTACCTATCAACTAGAATTAATTAATTACAATTTGCCAGTGTTGGTAATTAAAAAGGCAAAAAGTATAGTTTTTGCCCTCAAGGCGCTTGCATTGTAATGGGAGAAGATAGTCTATAAAAGGGGCAGCTAGGTGGTGCAGTGGCTAGGAATTAGGAAGCATCATATTCTTGAGTTCAAATTTGGACTTACAATTTGATTCTGGGCAAATCACTTAACCCCATTTCCCTTAGTCTCCTCATTTAGAAAACGAGCTGGAGAAGGAAATGACAAACTACTCCAGTATCTTTGTCAAGAAGAGTCAGACACAATTGAAAAAAAGAACTTAACAGCAACAAAAACAAATGTGGAGGGATGGGGAAGGTGGCAGGAAGTAGGAAGAGGAGATCTCTGCAGGATACCATGTGTGGGGGAGGAGGAGGGTGATGCTAGAAAAGTTTAGCATGAAGTGGGACTATTTTAGGTTCTCTCTCAATATGGAAGTTTCAGGAGTAACTCACCAATGAAAGGAAAGAACTTCAGAGGAAGAGGGAGAAAGCAGATGAAATAGTTTGGCAAAGTGCAGCAAATATATCAATAATCCAACCTCCTCCAGTTTAGCATAATATCTTATACTGATATTATAAATGATCTGGAGTGTCCAAGTCCCTAAGAAATAGAAACCCTCTGGAAGGACAGAGAGAGGTTCTTAATTCAGTGCAAATTTGAATGTGACTCTTTTTTTTTTTTTTTTTTTTTTTACTCTGTATTTGCAATTGGTGCTATGTTTTGAATCTTTGTGAGCTTAACTATTTCTAAAGTTATGATTGTTTTTGTTTGGTTGTTTTTAATTGTGTCTGATTCTTTGTGACCCCGTGTGTGTGTGTGTGTGTGTGTGTGTGTGTGTGTGTGTGTGTGTCAAAGATACTGAAGTGGTTTGCCATTTTCTTCTCTAGTTCATATTACAGATGAGGAAACTGCGACAAAAAGAATTAAGTGAATTGTCCAGGGTTTTTGAGCTAGCCTTAGAGGAATGCCAAAATACAAATTTCCACTTGGGCAAGAAGATAAGACGTAAGTAAGAAGGCTCCAAAATATACCCAGGCTATCTTGGAATACTGAGTCCACCTCCATTGAAGGTATAACACTTATAATTCCAAAATGAAAAATGAAAAAAGGAACTTAGAGGTTATTTAATTAACATTTTAACTTTACAACTTTTAAAATAAAAAATAGTTTACATAATATGTAAGGAATTAAAACCGCTAGAAGTAAAATGATTCAGAACCAACTCTTCCAACTTTGTGTCCAGTCTTCTTTTCACTACAGAAAACTAAACAAAGGATGATTGAACATTTGTTGGTATTGTTGTCTGGGTTTTCTACTAGAAATGTTCAGACTAAAACAGCTTAAAAGTGGAAAATATTTAACAAAATAAATGTAATAAAATAAAGGAAATACCAATGTGTGGTTTTCTAAGACAGTATGGAGCCCATAGGGATCATTATGAAGGTTCAGTGACCTTCCTTACCACCCTTTTCTGTTTGAAATTGAAAACATTACATCAGGGGATTTATTGTACATATTGTACTAAATAATTTCAAAATCCCTTATGACTTTCAGATTCCCTAGTTATTCTTGAGTTCTTTGTTGTACTCATGATAATAGAAACTTGAAAAAAGTAAGTGTTCATTTGTTAAAATGATAGCACAAAAAGAAAAAGAAAACCTCAAAAACATCATGAAGAAGAAAATAATAGACAAAGCATACATTAAGATCTTATAAATTTTGGAAATCTAGCAAATGTGTTATAATACAATATGAGATTTTACATTAGCCTCTCCTCATGTTTTACATTTTTTTCTCTACTTTTCAAGAATACATTTGTCTCTAAAGCTATAGTGTCAAACTTAAATAGGAATAAGGATCCTTAAACTGTAAATAAAGATTATGGGCTGCATATTGACTAAGATATAGGTTTACATATTTCTTTTTTACTATGAAATCAAAGCATTAAAAGCAGATAGGAACTACATTTTAATCTAATGTAGCTCAGCAGGTTCTCTTATCTAATGCATACACCACATGTTTGACATTATAAAGGATAGGAAGTGAAATAAAGAACACTTTTTTAAAATTGTGCAATTCTTTAGTTTACCTCAATTGATGAAAGACTAATTTTTAAAACTTGAAGGGTAGGAACTCTTTCTTTCAATGACACAAGTCCATCCTTCTCATTGTCATGGATAACTGAGAGCTAATTTTATCACACTATCACACATATCACAATTACATCTTTAGAAGAAGGGTGGGAAGAATCAGGGTAATTGAAACCCATTATACATTGTCTCATATGAATTCAGCTATAATCTTCAAAGTACATCTTCAAAGTATAGAGAGGTATATAAGTTGTTTTCATTCATAAGAAGAGACTGCGAACAATTTTTTGATAAAGCAGGTTTTATTTTAGTCCCAAGTAATTTAATATTTGAAAAATCTGTGATTTTGTCAATTTGAACATTCTAACTATTCAATTGCATTTTTTTCAACATACAAATTCCTTTTGCTCAAGAGTTTCTGGGACTATATATTGACTTTGTGGACAACTTAATGATGAGTGTCTCTAAAAATAGTTGTTACTCAAACAAAAGATACACATGCCAGGCCTGGGACTCTGGGCTTTTGTCCACAATGAGCAGTTAAAGGACTTTATAGAAATGTGAACTTTATTTGAAGTCTTCATCAATTTTTATGCCATCAGTCAAAAAAAATGCTTAGTTCTCCTATTCTGTTTTAAAAAGAGGTAAAACTATACATATCTTGACTTTCTCTTTTATCTTACTCGTGTGTTGAACAAACAACCAAAAAGTAGAAGAGAGCTTTTCATCAATGTCTCATCTGAAAGTTTTCCCCAGATGCTGCTTTCCTATCTTGAAATAATTTTATCATATTAACATGGGGAGAGAAATGAATTAAGAGTAATAAATTAAGAGTAATGGATGATAACCTGAAGAATGCCTCATTGTATGCAAGGCTACTCCTTCAGCGAGTTCTCAAAAAATGACTGAATAATGTAGATAATAAATGAGAAAAGCTATGAATAGTATGATTTTACTCAAGAAAATGAAAGAAATAATCTTTCATTTCTAGATTTTTAGTGAATTTATATAAATTTAATCTCCATCTTTGGAAAACTATATTTATTACTAAGCATAATGAGAAATTAAATGAAAACATGATCCAAAGAAATAAAGATGACCTGACAACAATTTGTCAAGCTATTTATTGAATGAGTTTTCTTCACGAATTTGTTTAAAAAATAACTCCAGCAAAATCTTAATGTTTGCCTACAAAGGATGACATTTTACCCACAAGAGTAGATTTTTTTATTTAATAAACATTTAAGATTAATTTACAAAAGCTACTAGAGCAATGAATCAGTCATGAATTACTTACAAGGCAATAAAATTGAAAATAACTAATTACAGATTCTCACCACTGAAGCAAAACACACTGGCAGTAGCGAGGAGATGATATGTCTCAGATACATTTAATACATGGGCCAAGATTCCAGTATTGTCTCTGATCCATTCTTCTGTGCTCACATCTCACTTCTTTTCTATGGTACTTATTTTGGTTAGTGGGGAGAAACATGATTTTTTTCCCAAAAGAAATTTATCCAGAGTTGTTTGTTTTAGGGAGGATATTCTGTTAGTCTAACATATGGTATATTTGCCATTAAAGTTTGTCTGCATAAATATTTTCTTATTCTATTTCTTAACATAAGTTCATGCAGTACGTTTTAATTTTAGCACAAAGTGAAAATTAACAAAGGTACCTTATTCTGTATGCGAAAGCTCGTAGTTTCTTTAAAATGAGAATTATGTTTTACAGTCTTTATGACCTGGATTTTTATCAGCTGGGGAAATTAGTATGAATTGACATTTGAAATATAAAAAACATTGTTATGTAATACTTGGAGCAGTTAAAAAATATAACTTGTCTTGTTTGTAAACTAGCAAGGCAAAACCCTGAACAGTTGGGTGCTATTCAGCATTTTCTGACCTTCCAGAATATTGTGTAGCCGCCATTGTCAACTGTCACTTCTTTGAAATATCTGAGGTTACATGTAAAAACAATCAAGGCAATATTATTTGTACATATTATTAAACATGCAAAAATTTCCTGAAAGATGTCGCCCAAATATCAAAAGTCTTGTAGAGCTCAAATTTCTCCTTGGTATCCTTTTGCTGGAAGTATGGCTCTCATAGGGTCTGGGAGTCCTGAAATTTATTTTGGACGAGTTGCTCCTTTAATAACTGGTTCCCTATTCAAATACGTTGCCCAATAGACTAAGTTGAAAGTGCCAAATAGGACTGGAAAAACAATTCGGGACATTTTGTCAATCTTGCTGATGCTATTGTAAGTCTTTTTACTTTCAGGAGGCTTCTCTTCTGCAGGTTTCACAGGAACAGGAGTTGCATTTGAGACACCTGAGGGAGTTGGATCTTTGGGGATGTTTGGGGGATGGGTCATCTTTCCAGTATTATAAGCATTTGTTGATTTGTTTATGAATATTTCACGTTCTTTTTTCTGCAAAATAAAGTTTAAAAAGATAAAACAGATCATGTTGCTTATAACCTGTTTGAAAGAACAAGGGAAGAAAGATGTAGCAGATACAATTACCTCTTTTCTCCCACTGCCATTTCAGTTGTTAAAATGTTTCTCCAATACTATCAGATGGAGGGTTTTTTAAAATAAAATGTTTGCTGAATGATTAAATTGAGACTATTGCATGCATACACACATATATACCACATACACACAACACACACACATTACTCAGTATTACTAAGGACTCCAGTTTTTAATTCCTTATAAGCCATATAATTATCTAATAATTCGGCAGAACATAATGTAATCCTCATAAATGTAATAAAAGGTAAGATTTTATGGAAAAAGAGAGAGAGAGAGAGAGAGAGAGAGAGAGAGAGAGAGAGAGAGAGAGAGAGAGAGAGAGAAGAGAGAGAGAGAGAGAGAGAGAGAAAGAGAGAGAGAGAGAGAGAGCGAGAGATCAGAGAGAGAAACAGAGAGAGGGAGAGACAGACAGACAGACAGAGACAGAGACAGAGAGAGAGACAGAGACAGAAACAGAGACAGAGACACAGAGAAAGACAGAGACAGAGAGACACAGACACACAGAGAGAAACAGAGAGAGAAATTAAGGGAAAGAGGAAGGGAAGGAGGGAGGCAAAGAGGAAAGGGAAAAGGAAGGGAGAGAGGGAGAGAGGAAGGAAAGAAGGAAAGAAGATAGGTTAGTTGTGTGAACATAAAATCCTCCAAGTAGACTGTCAAGCCCACGAGCTCATTACTAGCTGTCAAGGAAAATGGTAAGAGACAAAGTCCTCTTCATCATTTCTATTTTTTGCCTAACATCAGTCTTAGTATCAC
The DNA here is from genome assembly GCF_016432865.1 of Antechinus flavipes. Lineage (NCBI taxonomy): Eukaryota > Metazoa > Chordata > Mammalia > Dasyuromorphia > Dasyuridae > Antechinus > Antechinus flavipes. The sequence goes on from NC_067400.1 coordinate 232,227,100, forward strand.
TGGATTGTAGATGTCAATTTAGAAGATTATATGGAAATCATGAAGTCCAAATCTCTCATTTTATAGAAAAAGAAACAAAGGGCTAGAAAGGCAATACTAAAACCCAGGACTTGCAATTTCAAGTTTCATTTAAAACCCTACCATATAATGCCTTTCCATTTTAGGTCAATTTTTTCTAAGTAGATAATATATAGAATATTAATTATTTATTAAGTGCCCAGCTAATTTCAGGGAATGCCTATATGGGGGGGGGGAACTATAGCTCTCCTGAGGAATTTACATTCTAATTGAAAATTTTTTAACAGATTATAATATTGTAACATAAAATAAAGCCTATAACAAAATTAACAGTACAATCAGAACAATTAGAAATGCAAAATCTCATAAAAATCTTGCTCAATAGTTTACTGGTATAAAATTATCTTTTAGAGGAGAGAAGTAAAGTATCATTTTGTGATTATCATTATTAAAGAGGCAACTTATTCCCCAAATCTTTTATATTATAGACATTTTTGTTTATTTATGTAATCAAAAATGAATACTGCACTCACTTATCCAATATTACTCATGCAATATTTCCCTATTATCCCTCTCTCCAATTATGTTTTATTTTGACATGTGAAGTTCTCCTTCCTCAAATAGATAGGACTACTGTCATTAAAGACTTCCTTTGGATTTTAGGAACTATGTGCGATCGATTAGTTGCTTCATTAGTTTGATGTAACACACTACCTAAATATATCAACTCAAGAAAATAGGAAGTTTTGTGTAACGGCTAACATCTACAAGGTTGGAGAGTGGAAATTTAATGTTTAGAACTAAAAAGAATCATCCCAAGATTATTACTCTTGATCATCCCCCCAAAAATGATGATGTAGGAACTTGTGAGATCCATCTCTTTATTCATAAGCTTTATTTTGTTCATTAATTTTAACCTCCTCTGCTGGCATATCTTTGGTCAGGGTTGTATCAAGTAGTAGTACTAGCTTAAGCTGTATCTAAATATAATTATTAATTTGTGATACCTGTATGGTCAATCTGTCATTTTTCACTTGTTCACATGTCTCTAAAGTTTGTTTTCTTTTTTTCTCACTATCATGCAAATAATAAGGATCCATTTTACCTAAAACCTGAGTTAATGTAATAGCGCACTAATCAGATCCAGCAGTAGATAAAATACATTTTCTTAATAGTGAAAAGGAAAAATCAAAATAAGTACCTTGTTTTTTGCTGCTTCCTGAGCTTTTTTTCCATCCCATGCCCAGCTTCTCTTTGTAAAATAGTTCACTGTTGCAAATTCAATCAATGCAGAAAATACAAAGGCATAGCACACAGCTATGAACCAGTCCATTGCTGTTGCATAAGCAACTTTGGGCAGAGAATTTCGGGCACTGATGCTCAAGGTTGTCATTGTCAGTACGGTAGTTACTCCTTTGGTCAGAAATACCAGGCAAAGAAGGTGGGAGGAAAGAAAACAGATTAATTAATTAATTAGCATCTTGAGCCCTCTGGAGAAAAAAATAAAATAAAATCCAACTACAGTCAACAAATGAATTAATGTGATCCATAACCCTTTGTGACACTGAGATTACTGGGGATGTATAGCATTTAGTGTTATATAAAGTTTTGAGAATGATAACAAATTTAAAGTATTATCATCAATACTACATACAAAGGTTAGATGTGTCTATATAAAGTGGGAGAGATTAATGGTCAATGTAACAACACAAGTGCATTTTATTTTTAAATATCTTAAATTCAAGTTAAATCTGAATACCTATGAGGCAAAATTGGAGTGAAGATACTGATTGAACCTCAGCTTTAATCTGCCACAGCCCTTCATTTTCCCAAGAACAGAATGCTAATCTGTCAGAAGATTGAATTATTATTTATTTCTTAAATTCAGAATAAAATAAAAATAAGATTACAAAAGGTGATACTAGGCATTTCTTCCTGGCTTTGGAGGAGGATGGGTATTTAATTGTAGAGACACTGCTCATGACAGGTGGTATTGCTGATTTTTCGATTCCATGAAATTGGGTAGTAACCCAATAAATACTTTTTGAAGTATCCATGTATTACTGTTGACATGAAAAAGTACAAGTTCCTTCTGAAATAATCCCTCCCTTTTACGTTTTTCTCTCAATAGATGCATTAATTTAGTTGAATAAAGTAACATGGAAAGTATATGGCAGAGAAAGGAGAACATATTTTCCAAAACATGGAGGAGAAAATGTCTATGCCCCTCACTACAATAAAGGGATCCTAATTGCTTCAACTAATAATATTCAACCTTTAAAAAGTAAAGCACACAAGAAAAAAATTCCTAGGCATTCATTCATCTTTACAAATTTTTGAAAGAGAAAGCAGGCAAGAAAAATGAACTAGAACCTCATAGGAAAACAGCAATACAAAATCAGACAACAGACTTCCTGTATCCTAGACAAAGATCCCCTGTTCCCATAGCATAGAAGGGTAGCAATATATAAACTACATTCATTTATTTGACTTTGCATCATTGTATGATGCTATTGAAATGCAATATTTGTAATATTTCCATATGCTATGATATGCAAAAGAAGATGGACTTGAAAAAAATTGCTGCATTGCCTAAATATGTCAAATGATGCATCTTTGGTTCCCTTTACAGTATTTTATTAGTTTTATTGATGAATATTTAAAATGTATCTTAGAGCTGAAAAGACCTCTAAAGAACATATAGCCTAAGAACTTCATTTTACAAATGAAGAAACTGAGGCCTAAAGTAGAAAGGGATTTACCTAAAGTTATCTGACTTAGTTAATAAAAGAATTAAAGCTAGACTTGAAGTATTGATTCCAAATCCAATATATATAATTTTTTACTCCTGAACCATGTTATTTTTCATTTATGAAGTACGTTTTTTGGGTGAAGGTAAAATTTTTCAAATTTTGTTATTGTAATAGTTTTGTTGATGTGTCATTTCTGATACTTTGTAATCTTATTTGAAGTTTTCTTGGCAAATAAACTGAAGTGTTATGCCAGTTTTTTCTTCCCCAAAATTAAATAACAAGTAAAACTAAGACCTTACTAGTGATAGTTCCTTTCCATGTTAATTAAGAAATTAGATTTCCAACTACCTCAAGCCTGTAGAATGTAGTTAAGAACTCAGTATGTGCATAATAATGGAATATAATAATTACTTAATAAATGTTTATTGGATATAACTTGTTGCAAAATCTCAAAAATAAATTGAAGCAGTCTGGGTTTTTTTGAATAATTTTTCACAAATCCCTGGCATATAAGTCTATCCTAAAATTTCAGAGGTCTCCAATTAAGTCCCTAAATGTGGAAGAGGAGAAAAAACATTAAGTTAAAAGTTAGAAGATCTAGATTGTAATTCTAGATGTGCCTTTAATTACCATTGGATAAGTTATTTAATCTCATAGACCTGATGTCAAGAAGACTCATTTACCTGAATTCATATCTGGCCTCAGACACTTAATAGCTGGTGACCCTGGGCAAGTGACTTAACCCTGTATGCCTCAGTTTCCTCATCTGTAAAATGAGCTGGAGAAGGAAATGGTAAATCATTTCAGTATCTTTGCTAAGAAAACCCTATTGTTATATAACATAGCATAACATAATATAATGTATAATTGTATTGTATTAATCTGACATATTTTACATGTATACATGTGTACATGTAGCTTTGCATATATCTATGTATAGCTTTCATTGTGAGAGTTAATATATGCATATTTGTATGTTTTTTGCGTGTATGTATATCTGTGACTGTGTGTGACCATCTTAGAACTATAGTTCATGACTGAAAAATGATTAAAGAAAAAATCCAGTACTAAATCTATGATATTTTATAAAAATAAAATTCCAAATAAATTGAATCAATTGATATTTTATTGTACAGAATAGTAAAAGCAATAAATTAAAGGTGGAATGGAAAAACTAATATAAAGAAGAACAATGACAAGAATGAAACCAGTTAATGACCAGCTTTACAGGAGCACATTAAAAAAGAAAAAAAATAGAGGTTTATATAAAATTGTACTTTATATTATAGCTGAATAGTGAATATCTATAATGATAACCTTGAATCAAACAGAAAAAAATGTTCAGTTATGTTTAGTATCCTCTTTTTAAAATTTAAAAATTGTGAAATATTATTTAGAATGATTTAAAATCAAATTACTTTTAAAAAAAGAAAATGAAATGACACTCTAAGAGGCATACTTTAGTTGTCTGTTTAATTTTCCCCATCTGCATTTTTTGGTAATTGTATAAAATTGTTGATGTTTTTCAGTTTACCAATTCCTATGATATGTCTCTTCCTTTGATTGCTCTAAGTTCAAATAAAGGTGAAAAACTAGAATGGTTGGCTAGGAAAACTCCAAGCATTTCAGGGATTTGCCTAAGGGCTTGAACTAAATTCTGAATTCTGCTATGGGAGGAACCTTATATTTGTCAATTTACATTTACATTTCCCAACAATTTTGGAAAACCGGGTGTTTATTATAATATATTGAATACACTATAATAATATTTTTCTTAAGCATGTCAAATCCGAATACTCAACTTTCTAAAAACTAACCTAACAATATACTTCTGAAGACTGTATGCTACACAGAAATGTAGATAGTTATATATAATATATATATGTGTGTGTGTATATATATATATATACACACACACAGACACACACACATACACACACACACACACACATATATACACACACACATATATATATATGTGTATATATATGTATATATATATATATATAATCTTGTTAATATGTCCAAATTGAAATTGAAAACTTATAATGAATAAAATTCATTTTAAAATTTTCCAAAATTTGTGTATGTCATTAGTTACATTAAATACGTTCTTCCATGTCCTTATGCTATGAAAATATATTCTATTCCTTATATATTTTTCTAATTACAATTATTCCTTCCACATCATGACTTTCCACATTGAAGCTTTGACATATCTTTGTAATTTAGTGGGAGTTTTACAGAAGCTGCAGACAACATACAAAGGCCAACAGATGACACAGAGCCTATGACCAAAAACTTAATCCAAAATTTAGAAGATATTGTAAATACTCCATAAAAGAAAAAGAAAAAAAAAATCAAACTTTGCTGATGCAAAGAGAAAACCAAAATAAATAAATAAATAAATAAAGTATTTTCTAGATTGTGGAGATACATACCCTAACCCCTGTGAAGTGGAAGGGATAACTGTAATGGTTCTAAAAAACTAAAATCATTGTATCTTAAACATGTATGGGTCTTCAGGGATCTTCTATTTTTTTAAAATGTATATTCTTAATCTTAGCTCCCAAACAAAGCAGCATTCCTCTTTATGAGTATCTCATTAGATTCTACTAACAAAACTGAAAGGCAACATATTGTTAATCTTGAAGGAAGACAGACTTGATTGGGCTTACAACCAGCCTTGACATATTATGACGAGCTATACACATAGGCTAATCACTTACTTTCTCAATGTTCTAGGTAATTTTTAAAGAATAAGTAATATATGATTATCAGGGGAGGGTCTAGAAAGATGCATTATATTATATCATCAATATAATATAATATTGTATTAATCTGACCTATATATATATGTATGTACATGTGTCCCTATGTAGCTTTGCATATATCTATGTAGAGCTTTCATTATGAGAGTTAATATATGCACATTTGTATGCATCTGCATGATTTTCATATCCGTATGATTCATGGTTTTGTATGTATGTGTGTATGTTTGTGTGACTACTATAGTTCTTTTTTAAACATTACTTTCTGGCAAAGGTAACAATGGGAACTTCTATTAACTTGTTTTTTTATCTTAATAATTTTATATATCAACAGTTTACTAAGATAAAATATAGCTATTATCAGTATAAAATGATAAGGTGGTTTTCTACCAGAAGCAAAGAAATTTGACAGTTGAAACCAATATAAATTTATTGATCATCCATTGTGTGAAAGGATTTATTACTTTGAAAATAATGATGAAATAACCAAGAGTTAAGTTAATGTTTTGAGATGATCTAAAAATGGCATTTTCAGCATCTTCCACCTCTTTTTTTTTTTTTTTTCTGCTCTACTATCTTCACTGCAGAAGTGGGTGACAGACTAAAGGATTATTTCTTATCTGTTACTTAGCCCAAAGAATTCGTCATAGTAACTATATTCCTGGGGATGTCATCTAAGATAGATACGGACTAGGATGATGCCATAATGTAAATCATGCTACTGTCCTTAGGTTGAGGATCTCAAAACAGATAAAAATTGCTCTTAGTACAGTGGGCAAAGAATTCCCAGTATGGCAGAACTAATCAGGGTATCTCAAGGCTAAAATCCATTGATACCACACCCTCCTCGTTGGCGATAAGATTACTTGATATTTCATTCCTTATATGAATAATGAGGAAAAATCTAACACAAATAGACTTCAGAGCTTGCTAAGGTAACATTGAAATACTAAATGGATTGATTCTAAAGAAAATATTCTTGAACTGAATATGTTAGCACACATGCAATAAAGGCCTCTAAACTTCTCCCTCTTATAATAAACTCCACACTAATTCTTTGTTTCTTTGACCATTAACAAATGGGACTTTCCATTAAAGAAGAATCCCAAGGGAAAGAAAGGTGTTAACAACTGATTAAGAATACACCATAAAACCTGTGAAAATTTAGATAATAAAAGATATATAAGAAATAACTAGTCAAAGAAATGCTGCCTAGTATCTTATAAAAACACAGACATGAAAACTTACCAAAAACAGTTCTAGCTGGAACTGATTCTCTGTTCAGCCAAAATGACACTTGGGATAGGATCACTGTCATTATGCAGGGAAGATAAGTTTGAATGACAAAGTAACCAATCTTTCTTTTCAAATGGAAATGTGCTGTCATTATTGTGTATTCACCTAAAAATAAAAATAAATAAATAAACATGTCAACAGAAATCGGTAAATCCCTTATGAAGAGAACTTTAAAAAGCATATAATTTTTTTCAGCTGCAGTATTAGGGCAAATGACAATGGAAATGTTTATAGGATCTATTTAATGAGCAAAGTAAAGTTCATTTCATAGCTTTTCAGCTTCATATTAAGCAGTGTTTTTTTTTTTTCCTTTTTAAAAAAGAGTGGGGAAAAGGAGGCATATCACAAAAAGGTTGGAAGATAATGAAAGATTATATAAAATTTCACATTGTAAATAATGGAAAAGTTCATAGCCAGAGGAATTTATAAAAGATAGAATAACTTCAATTACATTTTGTAATAGTGAATAGATTGAGGTCCTCAGAATTAGACATATCTAATTATGTGATTCTGGGCAAAATTTTTACCATTTACATGCCTTTAGCAATCCGCTAAAGCTATACATTTCTGTGATGATCAATTTTGATGTATTTTGCTTTTCAACAATGAGGTGATTCAAGGCAACCAATAGATTTGCGATGGAAAGAACCATCCTCATCCAAAGAGAGAATTTTGGAGACTGAATGTGAATCAAAGTATATCATTTTCACCTTTTATTGTTTTTGTTGTTGCTGTTTGTTTGTATTTTTTCTTTCTCATTTTTTGTCTTCTTTTGATGTGATTTTTCTGGTGCAGCATGATGAATAAGGACACATTTAGAAGAATTACACTTTTAACACATATTGGATTATATATAGGCAATGGGAGGAGAAAAAAAATTGGACCACAATGTTTTGCAAAGGCAAATGTTGAAAAAAGTTTTTGCATGTTTTTGAAAAAATAAAAAGCTATTATAAAAATAAAGCTATAAGTTTCATGACTTTCATTAATAAGGGTGTGTGGATGAAAAGAAATGCTGGATTTTCTTGCAGAAATATGTATACATGCAAATGAATATTCCATTTATTGCTAATATAATATATACATGTGTGAATGTGTTTATATGTGTGTGTCTGCATACATGATGTACCCTTTTGGAATAATTGTTAAGCCTTATCAGAATACTATTTTAAATACATAAAATTAAATATATAGGATTATAAAGCAACTAATTATATTAGTTTCAATAATTATACTGAAAAACTTAACAAAATTTTTTGAATTGACAAATTTAGTTTAAAAACTCTTTCTCTATGGAGTTTAATGACATTAAGAAAATACTTGTCATTTATACAAATTATTTTTACTATTATTATTTATAATAAGAATAAGTAGGAAACAATGGGTTCAGTGTTAGAGAATGGTGAAATAAAATTAAATATAAAAGTAATGGTATATTCTTGTGATGTATATTCTTGTGATATAAGCAATGTGGAAGATGAAGAAAATAGAAGAAAGAAGTAGGGGAAGGCTTGAATGAAGTGAAACATACTGAAGCAAGGTCAGGTATAAGGACAATATACAAAAGACTCCAACAACACATATGAAGACATAAAACCAATAGAAACAAGATTAAAAGGGAAGTAGAAAGCTGGAGGAAAAATTTTACAGCCAGTGTTTCTGATAAAGGTCTTATTTCTAAAATATATAAAGAAGTCTGTCAGATTAATAAAAAAATAATTGATAAATGGTCAGAGGCTATGAACAAATAATTTTCAGATGATAAAATAAAAGCCATCTATAGTCATATTAAAAATGCTGTAAATGACTATTGATTAGAGAAATCAAATTAAAACAATTCTGAATTATCATCTCACACCTCTCCAATTGACTAAGATGACAGAAAAGATAATGATAAAAATTATTATCATGTGGGAATGTGGGGAAACTGGGACAATAATGCATTATTGGTGAATGTGTGAAATGATCCAACCATTCTGGAGAGCAAGTTGGAATTGTGCTCAAAAGACTATCAAATTGTGAATTTCCTTTGACCCAGCAGTGCCACTACTGGGTCTGTATCCCAAGGAAATCATAAAGAAGGAAAATGGACTGATGTACAAAAATATTTATAGCAGCTCTTTTTGTAGTAGCAAAGAATTGGAAAAAAGATGCCAATTAATTGGGGAATGGTTACATAAGTTGAAGGCAATAAAATATTACTTTTTTATGAAAAAATGATAAATAACCTTAGAAAGGCCTGGAAAGATTTACATGAACTGATGCTAAGTAAAACAAGCAGAATGAGGAATACACTGTATACAATAACAGCAAGAATGTGTGATGGTCAACTATGAAAAACTTGTATCTTCTCAGTGGTTCAGTGTTCCAAAGCAATTCCAATAGACTTTGGATAGAAAATGCTATGTGCATCCAGAAAAAGAAATACGGAGATTGAATATAAATCAACATGTGCTATGTTCATGTCTTTTTTCTGCTTTTTTTTTTTTGTTCTCTCCCATGGTTTTTCTCTTTTTCTCTGATTTTTCTCTTCCAAAATGATTCACAAAGCAATATATGTTAAAATTAAAAAAAATAAAAACACATAAAAAGACAGCACTACAGGGCATTAAAATTCATATCATTTTCATTGGACAATGTTCATACTAAATCATTTAAGTTAAAGCATTCTTCCTTTCTGTTTCCTGGCACATAGTAAGTGCTTAATAAATACTTGTTGAATTCTAAAGACCTATCCCCAGAGAGACTGATGAAACCTATGTGTAGATTGATTTTTCTTATTTTATTTCTTGTCTTTGTTTTCTTTTGCAACATAGCTAGTTTGGAGATATGTTTTGTGGGACCTCATATGTATAATCTACATCAAACAGCTTGTCTTCTGAAGGAGGTGTGTGGGGCAGAAACAAAAAGGAGGGACAGAATTTGGAAATCATAACTTTAAAAATTTAATACATTTTAAATGTATTTTTAAATAATACATGCTAAAAAATACATGCTAAAAAATACATGCAATTTGGATGTATTTAGCAAAGTAAATAAAATGCATTAAAATAAATGTTTCTTAGTTGGCTTACTGACTGTTACTACTGCTAAATTATAAAAGTAGAAAATGGCATATGCTAAGTCCCAAACACTTAGGTTGGTTTGAGTAATTATGGTAATATACTGAAGACAATTTTTCTTTAAATTATTTTCACTTTGAGTATTTATTGGAAAGTATTGATTATATGCAAACAAAATTCCTTTATTTAAAAAAAATAGAGAATAGTTAGAGGAGAGAGAAGAATAAATGGAATTCCTTAGACCATATTTCCCAAGTGACCCTGATTACTGGCCTCTGGAGAGCTTGATGAAGACCACCAAATTCAGCAAAGAAAAATTATTTTCACTTTGAGTATTTATTGGAAAGTATTGATTATATGCAAACAAAATTCCTTTATTTAAAAAAAATAGAGAGTAGTTAGAGGAGGGAGAAGAATAAATGGAATTCCTTAGACCATATTTCCCAAGTGACCCTGATTACTGGCTTCTGGAGAGCTTGATGAAGACCACCAAATCCTTTGCTGAATAAGGCTTTCCCTGGTTAAAATCGGATTTCTGTATTTTACTAATCCCTAGTTACAATCTGTGTCTTGCTCTCTGAGCTATCCACCCTGCAATCAAAATACAGCTTACCCAGATAAAACATCAGTGCAAAACATCAATGCATATATAAACTGATATATATAGGCGTTCCCTCTTTTATTAGTCTAAATTCAAAGACAAGAAAGTGGATGTGGATCTAAGCACTAAGATTGTGAGTGCAGATTCCCAAGGATCCTACCTAAAATTCCAGTATTCTTCCCTAAGGAAGAAGCAGAAGAAGAGGAAGAAAACAGAAGCAGAAAAAGTCTTCAAGAGAAGAGATTGTTCACTATCAGTGAGGGTGGGAATCTGTTTCCTCCCCATTCTGCTTCTAGTGAAGTTTCTTGGAGATGTACCAATATCTTCTCTGGATCTTCTTTGCTTTGTGGGATGCAAGAGGTGAACTGCCATTCATTGCTGACAATAATGCTGTCCTCACGGTGAACTGGTAAGAAATGGGATTGGTGGATACTTAAGGGGTAGAGATTGCAATCATTTATACTTAGCTATTAGAAGGGTTCAATTTCAATATTGTACTGGAACTTTACCAGAGTACCAGGAGGTATGTGTTTTAGTGCTGGAATTGTGGAGGGATAATGAGTAAAGGGAAAAAAAAAATGGTACACATAATAGAAAATTTGGGAAGGCAGTATGTTGTCTTTTTATGAATATATTTTCAATTAGTAATTGATTGAGTGAATCCTGATTATATGACTATCTAGAAAACAGGTATGTATTCTAGAATACAAACAGATTTTCTCAAACAGATTTTTTAATAAAAGGAGATGATGAAAATGGTTGGTCAAGGGAGACAGTGGGGCTTAGTGGGAAAGAACCATGGGTTCAGAGCTCAAGGACTTAGATTTTAATATTTACTGTGCAACTTATTATCATTATTTCCTCAAGTTAATCATTTAACTCATCTGCTAAATTCCTTATTTCTAAAACAAAGAGTTTGGATTAAATGTTACTTGAAATCTCTTTTAGCTTTAGATTCCCAAATTTTTTGAGGAGGTGGGGAAGAAAGTTTTCTCATCCTTCCCCCCAGATTCTTACTAACATTCAGTATCATAGTCACAGAGGCAAAACTTTTAATGATCAAATAGAGTGTACCCTATCTGCTGGACATTTGAGCTATCATAGTATAGCCAATAAGATCTTGGTTGTGCTCTTGTTTCTACAACATCATAAAAGCTCTAATTTTCTGTAGTTCAACCCTTCAACTTAATGACAAGAAAGGTAAGGCCCAGAAAGATGACATGATGGAGGTAGGTTCTTCTGACTCTGGAGCCAACACACTATCCCTTATCTTGTGCCTCCTAAGAGTATCCACTCTTTGGATCAAATTCCTGCTTTGCACTAATTATTTGTGTAACTTTGGAAAAATTACTTGGATTCTTAAAGTATCTTCCATTTTTAAATCTCTGCTCCTTCATCTGAAAGTCTCCTATGATGTTTTCTAATAGAAATTGCTTAGTTACTTAAATTTAATTTTGAAAGCAATCTTAAAGTAGTGACATGCCTTCCTTCAAATCCTACTGCTAGCAGAGCCATAACAAACACCATTATCCCCTAATTCAAAATACATTCCCTTTCCCCTGACATTCTGCTGCTCTCATTCTAATACATTTGAGAAGAAAAGAAAACATTTAGTAAAAGATTAAACTGGTCAAACTTGATAAAAAGAGGACATGTAGGTACAGGATAAGAAAATATGTGATTGCATAGGAGAGATATAAGGTCATAAAGTAGGGAGTCGAAGGAATAATAGATAATTAAGATTGTGTATTTGGGAGATGGATTGGGTAATATGCTAGATATACTATTACTAATATTGAGGGTTGATGTAGAATACCAAGGTATTAATTGACAAGATACCATAAAACCATAGTTAATGTTAAAAAAAAACGGCATACATTAGTTCACAGTTATTTCACTTCCTCATTTCTTATGGAAATATATTTTCTAATTTTTTCTCACCTTCAAGTCAACATCTTCCTGAAATGGTGAAACTTGTACTATAGATTTAATAATACTTCTCTACACTACCTAACAAGTAGGTTATTATTAATAGGTAACCTACAAACTAGAAGTAAAATATTATTTCATCCATGAACATAAAGAAAATACACACACATTGATTGAAACTTTCCCCATCATCCATTTCCTTTTTTATTCCCCTTCACATTTCAATACAGAACAGTAATAATATAATAAAAATAATAATGAGGGCTATAGTCTGAATGTATGACTTCATGACTATAGGGAATTGCCAAGTGAGGAAAATATCTCTACCAGAGCAGATTGGCACCTCTCCTTTAACTAAAAAAATAAAAGATTTATAATCTCAGAGAATCTAATTGGTTTTTCTAGGATTATACAGGCAACATTTGTTAGAGAAAAGACTTGAACCCATGTCTTCTTGGCTAACTCTCTATCCAGTACTGTCCCTACCAACAATATGAACTATCATTTTCTGGTCATTTTTCAGGTTTGTCAAACAATTATGTACAATATTTCATTTTCATTTTAGGAATATTTTCTGAAGTAACTCTTATTTTCTAGAGAAGAAAAATGAGGCTTGGGGAAATAAAATGTCTTGTTTCTGGTCACACATCTAATAAGTGTTGGAGAAAATAAGCCTTCCTAATTTTAGGGCCAGCATTCTATCTTCTGTTTCATGCTGCCTAAGAACAAACAATTCAAATCCTTGATTTACCCACTTGGATTAATCACTTAAATTCCTTGGACCTCAATTTCTTCATGTTAAAAATGAAAGTCTTGAACTAAATTATTTCTAATCTCTGCTTCTTTATCTGAAAGTCTCTGATAGTTTCCAATAGAACTTGCTTAATTAGTGAAACAGTTATAAAGGTAGTCTTAAAGACTCTCATATTCAGTGACCAGGAAGGCTGTGTTTGGTCACAAATGGTTGGAAATTTTTGGAGAATTTATGACCTTTTACCATCTATTGATCCTCATTCTTTTTTATTATAATTTAATGACTACTGTGATTAACACTTTTCCTGTAATTTAGAGATTGTTGTCTTACAAATGGGACAGGTAACAATTTCCCTCCCACAAATTAATACATTATCTCCACCCATCCTCCTAATAATATTCCCACTCCTAATGGATGACCCCATCTCCAGACACTTAGAATGGAAAGCTTCGAATTACTTTTTTAATTTTTTTAAAAATAGTACTGGATTTTTCCCCAGTTACATAACAAGAAAATTTTTAACATTCATTTTTACAAGATTTTGAGTTCCAGATTTTTTTCTTTACCCCTTTTCCTTTCCCTCTTCTAAAGAAGATCTGCAGTTTGATGTAGTTTAAACATGTGCTATCATGTGAAATTATTTCCATATTAGTCACAGTTGTGAAAGGAGAAACAGATCAAAAGGGAAAAATTATGAAGTAGAATAAAATATAAAATGTTTCTACCTTCTTTTAGACTTCTGAATCACTCTTGAATTTTTGCCTCTTACCTCCTTTGCAAAATATTCAATCATTGCCAAATTGTGTCAATTTTATCTCTGTAGACTATTATGCCTCATAATGATTCCTTTCTGCCCACTTTCATAGCCAAAGTGTTATCTCAGCTCCACATAACCTCCTCTCTAGACTATTATAATGACATATAATTTAATAAAACAATAATTGATCAAACTACCTTTCCAAATGTATTTCATAGCAATTACTGTCATCTTTTTAATCAAACTTCTAAACTGGACTATTTATCTTCAGTCTTTTCCTGTACACTTAACCCTGGGTGCCTCTATGAATATATGTATCATATCACCCTTATCAAATCTTCTAAAGATAGCCTGTTCTCCATAAATTATTTCTTGATCTTCTAGATGGGATAATTTTTTTTTTCCTTCCAAAAACTGTTGGGCCACTTTGACTTTCCATCAATTCTTAATAAACAAGAAGCCCACTGTCCTTATGTAACTATCTCTATATTTTCCCTGGCAAAGTAGAACTGTCCATAAATCCTCTCCTCACCATTAATACCTATGTCAACAAATACACAAATATGCATGTGCCAGTCTGATGTTTCATTATTATCCTACTATATGTGAGTACCTTAATTTCCTTCTACACAGAATAAGAATACTGAAAGTCAGTACCTTCTTGATGGCCAATATTTCACAGCAAAGAGTGCTCTTACTTCTAGTTTCTCTCTTTTCACTAGTTTGGTTTTGTCCAAGAAACTAATGTTAGCTATGTAGTTCAAACATAACTTATGTAAAATTTCTCTTGATATCTTCCATTAAAAGTAGAAATGTGCTCTGAAGGCTAATAAGTCAGAAACATAACCTATGCCTATGCAAACTGGCATTCATGTGCCACGTCTATATGTCTTAAGAATAGTTGCCAACCTATAGTCTATATTCTTCTGTAAAAATTCCATATGTTTGCTCTCTATTTCTATTATAAAGGAATGTAGATCCTGTAAGAAGGGCAAATCCTATATGGACTGAAAAGTGTCATGGGATTTTTTTTCTTGGAATTAATTTAAAAACAAATAGTGTTTTTTTCTCATACCCGTGCTGGTACTGATGTTTTCTGTTCCCACAGTCTGCCCCATCAGATGGTACTGGTTTAGGCGGGATCCATCTTCTGCTACCACCACAGATTTAGCAGTGCCATTTGTCCAGATATAAATCACTTCAGAATTAGGGTATGCATCTGCAAAGAATAATAAAAAGTGACTGTTTAAAAATAGTTTAATTTCCTGTCAGGTAGAACTTAGGATATTTTAGCAATAATAAAGAATAATGATTTGAGTCATCAAGTCTAGTTCTGAAGTTATTAGGTCAAAGCCCTGTGATTTAATAAATATGTAGAGTAGTCAGAATGGACCAGATGCTAATCTATAATCCTTCAGTATCCTTATAGTTTAGATAGATTAAAGTACTCAGAAACCAATGCTTTTTGATGACCTTATAAAGGTATTAGTATGTTGTTTATTCTTCTGTCTATCTGTCTATCTGTTTTGATACAATTAGATCCATTTATGAAAATATTGAATTTAAAGTTTTGGAATCTTCCATTCCAATTTCAGGTTTTTTGTATCCTTTTAGGGTGATTATTTGGCTCCCTTATTATTCACAAAATCATGAAATCAGACAATGTTATTTGAAAATGACCTTAGTGATCATCTAATCTAACCCTTTCTCCTTTTTACAGATGAGAAAACTGAGGCTTAAAGAATAACTATCCATTGTTACATAGATAGTATGCAGCAAAATTAAGATTTTAATCCACAAAACAGCTAGATGGTGCAATGGAGAGATCAATGACCCTGGAGTCAGGAGAACCTGAGTTCAGAAGTGGCTTCAGATACTTAAAACTTATTAGCTGTGTGACCCTAGGCAAGTCATTTAACCCCAATTGCCTTGCAAAAAAGTTTTAATCCATGTCTCCTGATTTTCAATTTTAGAGATTTTTATACTTCACTTGTCAATAGGAATAAAAGTGTACCACATGAGCTAAATTCTGAATCAACATAAAGATAGCTATAAAAAAAACCTTCAATAACTCTAGAATAAAGTCATTATACTGTTTCCTTATCATACATCTTGTCCAAATTGAATGGGACCAAACACTATCTACATTTGTGACATTCCAAAGGAATGTTTTTAGGATCTATCCCTTATATGAGATCCCGACTGGCAACAGTTATGTAACAGTTATACATCCTAACAGTTTTTGGTCATGCTATCTGACATTGCAACTTCTCTTGAAGCTATATGACTAAAAGGTCAAACATTCTTCTCTGAAAGAGACCGGCAGAAGTCCCTTTAGTACAAAACAACTGTATTTGCAAAATGGTAACCATATAAATGAGGTTGTGGGGTACATAAATATAAAAAAAAAATATTGTTTAGCGTGTGTTGCTACATCAAACCTTTCAGTGTGCTAAGGATTTAAGAGCACTAATGTGAGCCAGCTAAAATACTCCTAAAACCTTTTGTTCTTGGATAAGACAAATTATAACCTAAGCCGGTATGCGTTTACATATTCTAAAATATAGCTGGTACTTCAGATCTACAGGTGAATAGGGGAATATATTCAAGGGAGTGATGTGATAAAAAGGTGTTATAGAAACTCTGAGGAACAAACCAGATTGACAAGCTGAAGAAATCTGAAAATTTTAAAGTTCCATTCAAAAGCACAAACTGTGCCTTTGCTAAGGAGAAAGGAAAAAAAAAATAGTACCATAAGTTAAAAAAAAAAAAAAAAGCATGATGATGATACCAATTATGTTTGTTAAGAGTGCTCTGTGAAACCTGGGAGACTTTAGTCATTTCCAATTGAATTATTTTGTGAAATACAGGGGTCTAATATTATTTTGGTAGGGTAGAGGTCATGCCTTTGAATGTTGCATTTGACAACACATAGAGATTCAATAACTTTTCAGAGATGATTGGTAAAATGGTCTCCAGTAAATTGCTCTTCCCCTAAAGGTTTTTTGTTTTTGTTTTTTGGTAAAGCAAACAGAAAAACACAAAAGTACAAAGGGGTTTTTACAAGCTTGTTTGCCAGGTTGTCAGGGTTCATTTTTAGAAATGATTAATAGTATTCTAGGAAGTTATACCATTACTAACAAAACATCTAGTTCAGTACTAGAGAATATTTCTAGGATTTTTGTTTTGTTTTTGGATGGATATGATATCTACATGGCATTAGGATTGATTGCCTCAGTTGGTTGGATTATTATAGTAATGAAGAAATATAGTTTGAAACAAGAATTAATGTAATTAGCATTAGTATAAAAATTATGTCCCCTGACTATATGCTGTATCCTGAATCTTAACCAGCCATCTTCAATGCCAGCATCACAAAGAAGCCCAGATAATAGTGTGAACATTTCCAGGAAAATGATACCAAATGTATGGACAACTTAAAATGAAAGGAAGTCAACAAAATGGTTTTCAACATTTTATATTGTATCTGCCCCCGTTATACAGTGAGCTCCTTAAGGGGAAGTGCTCTTTTCTCCCTTCATTACATGTCCAATGATTACTACAGTGCATCCCCAAAGTAAGAACTTTAATAAATACATTAATAAGATCCAGCATTTACAAAGCATTTCAGGATTTGTGAACATTTTGCAAATATCTTTGTCCTTACAACAACCAAGAGAGATGTCCTAATAATTGTCTGAGGCCAGATTTAAATTCAAATTTAACACATAATTTATTGTACTAGCTAGCTGGCTGTTAGAACCAATTGTTCCTTATTCTAGATGTCTTTTGTTCATAGAAGATAATCATACAAATATTAAATATTAAAATTAACTAAATATTAAAAGCAACTACAATGAAATAATAGAAACTATGCACAGTTATACTATATCATATAGTATATGTGTACATAGTAATGTGTACATATCAAATCTAGTGATATGCTGTGTGGTATATTTGACAGACACCTAGAACTGGACTCAGAAAGACTTGAGTTCAAATCCTACCTTAGTTGTGCAGAAGTCACTTAATATTTAATTGCCTCTGTTTCTTCATTGAAATGATGTTAATATATTCCATACAGGATTGTTGTGAGGAACAGAGATAATATAAAGAAAGCTCTTTGCAAAACTTTAAGTAATATATGTTTTAGGCTTCACTATCATAATCATCATCTTCATCATCATCATACATGACTAGAAAAGGAGGTGAGTCAGTCATCCAGCAAGAATAAAAGATAATAAATGGGTCTAATTACTAAAATAATGCTACCTCGATAACAAAGTATCTGATGAAGATCTTTTATGACTTGGAAAGGGAAGGACAATATTCATACATGATTGGAAGTCACAGAGAGTTTGTTTTCTGCAGAGATAAAGGGAATACGTGTAGAGATGAAACTATGAAGCCAACCAAATATCACAATATTAAGGAGAAAGCACTTTTTGACTGGTAAGGCCCTCATTCATCAATGACAAGGCCATTTTGGAGCCTATGAATATCCCATTCTGAAGAATTGATTAGAATTATATTTAATGGTTAAGTTAATTCAACATATACATCTATGTCACATTATCCTTGAGTGCAACATTTTATTTTTGCCATATGCAGAACAAAAGTTACTTGAAAACAAATAACATCTTACCTATTGCTCCATATCTGTGGAGAGTAGGCTCTCAATACAGAGAATAATAGTGTTCCTGAATGTCATAGTACAATGCTAGTAACAATACTTTGTGATTAAAATTGAAGTTGCTAGCATGTTTGTTTGTTTATTTTTTAATATTTTATTAAGACATGATGTCTCTACATCTTAGGTTTCTTACAAATATGCTTCTCTACCAAGAAAATGCTGGTGGCTGTTTCATCAAAAACGTCCTAATTTTTACTTTATTCATTAAATTGAATCCATGATATCATTGGTATAAAGAAGTATTTACTAATGCAGATTGGTTCCAGCTCTAACATATTCCTTGAGTGTTTTCTGAGGCACCAAGACTTCAATTTTTTTCTAAGTCATATAGTCAACATGTATCAGAGGCAGAATTTGACTCTCCTGCCTCTGAAGCCAACTTCCTATTCTTTATACCAAACTATACCTAAGAGTTTCTGAGAGTGTCTTCCTCCACCCTAAGAAGTACAGTAACTTTTCTTCTTTTGGATTAAATAATGCTGGATTTTCTGAATCCTAGTATCACAATCATCACTCTATTTTGTGTGTGTGTGTGTGTGTGTGTGTGTGTGTGTGTGTGTGAAATTCCACAAGAAATGGCTGGTCAATTCTGATATAAATAACACTAGATACTTTTGAACAATATTTGTGTCATTTCTACTTTCTGTAAATTTTATAGAATCCTAAATTATGTAAAATGATGACATAAAGATATGTATTGTTTCCTATCCAAAATATATATACCAAATTCTGTCCAAAGAGATTAATAAGAATTGAGACAGCAACCATGATGCTTCTATATAGCTAATATGAGCTTCTTTAGCTCTTGGTTTCTTCCTGATCTGCTGAATGACTCATGCTTCTATGACCCTTTCCACCTGCTATCCTGTATTCTTTCTTTTCCCAGTTCATCTATTCAAAAATATTGACACTCAGTGAAACCTATTTTAGAACTCCCTCTGTGGAACAAGCTAATCCTAAATAGCAGTCATTTCTAGTCACAAAATATCTTTCAACCAGAGACAGACTTCCTCACAAATAGGGAAAGCATTAGGTTCTACAAATTTCTTCTCCCTCATTCTTCCAGATATAATACAGGGAATCACTCTAATATGTTGATAAAAATCTAATTGAACACGTAGTTTCTTCTGGGGTCCCAAAAGATAAATGAGGGAAAGGAAATAAATTTCAGATTTGGGAGGAGAATTTAAATTCAAGAGCTCTAAATCCAAAGCTTTTCTTTGGACCCAAGCAGCTGACTCAGCAACTACTAGGAAGTCTAGAGGAAAATGCATTCCTTTTGTGGCAAATCATAGCCAAAACCATCTTTAATTAAAAACAAAACAACAGCAAAAAAGAAGAAAGGGAAAGAAAGAAAGAAAGAAAGAAAGAAAGAAAGAAAGAAAGAAAGAAAGAAAGAAAGAAAGAAAGAAAGAAAGAAAGAAAGAAAGAAAGAAAGGAAGGAAGGAAGGAAGGAAGGAAGGAAGGAAGGAAGAATAGCCATTTACAATCAACTAGGATTTATGCATTGAAAACTAAGGGACTAAGGGAAGAATGAGTCACTGTGTTTTTTGCTGTCCAGAATGCAGTGGAGATATGGGAAAAAGAATTATTCTATATGGTTCTGCTCTTTTATTTCTCCAACAAAAAAGAAAGCAAGTTTAATATAGAAAGGGAAAGAAAGGTGTGAGATACAGAGAATAAAAAAATAATAATAATGCTTTTTCCATGCTCAAAAAATCTTTCCCATTTCACTTTCTTTAGATTTTACAGCCATTTAAAAAAAATATAAACCCTTAAATCATACCATGAAACATAATCAAAGCAAGGCACATCTCTTATATTTTCCTTGTTCTTTATTGCACTGACTTGTCTGGTTGACTAAGTTTGCTCCTGACAGTCTGTAAGTTTCCTTTTTGGTTCCCCTGAGATGCTCTTTTCACATCTGGAATTTCAGGACAGTGATTTAAAGAATACCATTCTTGGACCTCAAATTTTCTAATCTACTTGATTTGTTGGACATGCCTTCCAATCTTCAACATTAAATAAATTCTTCTTTCACTTTATTCTCCCTATTTCTGAGATAGAAAAGATTTCTAGACAAAGGATGCAATTTAGTTTCATTAAAAATTCTATCTAACGTTATCAGGACCTTCAATGCTTAGAAACACTTTTATTCATCCCTATTTAGCCAACTATTACAGAATTGGTTATTTCAGGGCAAAGTGATGATTATACTAGATTTGTAAAGTCATCAGGAAAAGAGGAAATTATATCCTGTAGTACTGTAAAAACAAACTGGTAGATATGATTGTTGAGTAACCACAAGTAGTATTAAAAAGGCTATGCATCTTCTAAGACAGTGTAGGACAGAAAAAGGCCAAATTCACAAGAGAGGTGTCCTGCTTTGATTATGTTTGATGATATAATTTAAAGGGTTATTTTTTTAAAATACCTGTATAAATCTATAGATTTACCTTCCTTTTGAGACTATTTTATTTATGTATATATGCATACATATGTACACATTTGTACATGCACAATCATATGTGTACATATACAATAAATATATATATATATACATATATATATATATATATATAATTGTCTGACATTTTTCTCCTCATTAGATTGCAAACTACTTAGTACAGTACCTAGTATGTAGTAGCATTTAAAAAATGCTAGTTGCCTGCCTGATTGAATAATGATACAACCATTTCAGATTCTCAAGCTAAGGAAACTGCTTTGGTTTTCTAAATTTTTACAAATCATATGCAATAGATTGGCAAGCTTTTTAAATTCTACTCATCAATATATCTCAAAACTAAGCCTCTTTCTATTCACATTTTTACCTCTTAATTCAGCCCCTTATTACCTCTAGCATGGATGACTATAATTATCTTACTAATTTATGAACTAATTTCTCTTCTTCACAATCTATCCTTCACACTGTTACCAAAGTTATCTGACTAATGTGACACACAGAGAATTCATTCCTGTGCTCTGTCTCTACAAGTAGGTCATATAGTAGAGAGCAGGTCTTGGAATCAAGAGGACCCAGTTCAAATTTAAATTCAGAGATGTATTAGCTGTATGATCCTCATCAAGTCACTTAACCCTGTTTTGCCTCAGTTTCCTCATCTGTAATATGATCTAGAGAAGGAAATTGTAAACTGCTCCATTTTCTCTGCCAAGAAAACCCAAAAAAAGTTAAAGACGAGCCATACAAGACTAAATCCCCATAAAAATAGTAAGATCCCTCTATATTGCATACCAAAAGAAAAAGAAAACAAAACAAACCCCTCTTTTTTCCAAAACAATCCAACAACCTGACTTTCAATGTTTTACAAACTGGTTTCAAACTATCTTTTTACTTTTATTTTGCACTATTCATTTTCATTCATTCTAATTTTCAGGAAAACTGAATTGTACATTATCTGATCTCTTATCCTGAAATATCTTGATTCAGTCATTTACATATACTATTCCAAAAACCTGGAATGAATCCCTCTCAATTCTCTGATTATTAAAATTTTTGATTTTAGTGCTACATGAAAGAAATCTACTGTGAAGATTTTTTCATCAACCTAACTAGAAATTATTCTTAATCCTTGAATTACAAATACTACTGTACTTGACTTTTTCAATGTATTTATTCATATTCTAATTTGTATTATAACTATCCCTCTGCACATCTTATTCTTCCTCTAAGAGCATATTGTTCCTAAAAGTAGCAATAATATAATCTCTTTCTTTTCTTTTGTAAGATCCTAGCATGTCCCTTGCACACAATAAGTGTTTGATTAGTGGTTGTGTAATTGAATTGCTGTTTTATTCCTCTCTGTAGAGTGCTTGTCATTTGGTGGATCTAATTCTTCATCAACTTACTCCTTAACCATTTCCAATCTATCTTTTATGCTCATCATTCTGATGAAGTCCTCCCTGGAAGGTTATTATTTCTAATGACCATAATCTGTGTTAATTTTCAGCACCCATTGCTATGTCTGAAAACTCTCAAAAAAACTGAAAACTCCCTTAGCTTCTACAATACCATATCTCCTTATTTTTCTAAAGATCTTAATGTTACTTCTGCCATTTTAAAAAAAAATGATTCTTATTTCCACTAGAATACCATACTCTTAAATTTTTGTCCACCCTTATAGTCAAGGAAATGTTGGTATTGTATAGAGGGAAAAAAGAAAAAAATCAGGTTCTTCTCAAAATGTATAAACAAGGAGGAAGAAATTTAGTTTTTATAATAAAATTATATTTTTGCACTTTAATGTACAATGTTAGAAATAATTTATTTTATTTTTCTTCATGTAATTGGTACAGCATTACAAATGTGGTTTAAGTTTTTTCTTCAGTATTCTAGATTTTGGAAGAGGATATTCAAAAAATTTTTTTTGAAAAATTAACCTATGATCTTATATTGTACAGAGCAGCTCAGTCTCAGAGGGATGACATTCTATTATAATATAAAAAATTGAAAAATAGCAAATGACTGATAAAAAGAAAATTATGAGGAGTCATAAAAGAGTGATACTTCTCTAAGGTTTGCTCAGTTTTACACACATTATCGTATGTGATACCAATAACATTACTGAGGAATCTCATTGATAATCAGATTTCTAAAAGACAGACATACCTGAAGGAAAAAAACCTGGGCAAATAATTAATGAGTAGGTAAACATTCTATGAATGATAGAAATGATAAAGCTCTGAAAGAATTGAGGATTTTATTCCTAAAGACAATAATAACAACAAAAGTTTATGTAAGATATAAATGACAAGATGAATACCACATAAGGGACAAGATTTCTCCTGGCAAATTATAATAAAATTATAAATTATAATAAAAATTCTCCTGTGTAATAGTGGAATCTTTTCTCTGGAATATTAAATAGTGTATAGTCTCTTTTGACAGAAAATTAAATACTCTTGTTAGCTAGCATATTCAAGTAGCATGACATATGTAAAAAAATTACAGTTTCTTTAATATTCAATTTAACTTGGGAGTAGCAAATCTTTAATTACAATAACTTTATATTTGTTTTTCTAAAGTTCCAACTTACCTTGAAAAGAATGTTGTCCTATAGCTTCTTTCAGAATCTGAATTCTATATCTTTGAGTCTTTAAGCAACTGATTGGTGATATATTCCACAGTTTCAATAGGAGTGGGGTAGATAAAATTGACCTACAATATTGAAAATGATGTATTCCTCATGTTTTGCTGACACTATTGGCAAGCGATACCTGTGAAAATTCCAGGAGACTTTAACAAAAGCTGTTCCTTCCTCTTCTTCTTCTTTTTTTTTTTTTGTATGATGGAATATGTGATAATGTAATCACTGTTACCCAAAGTCTTCTCTTGAGCTATTGTAAATGTCAAATATGTTATTGTCATGAGGTATTTTAATATGAACTCTACTAAAAATGATTTTACAAGATATCTCTAAGAAAGCATTAAATTTTGCTTTTGAATTAAATAGCTTGATATTTTCAACAACAATTTGAATGCACACATGAAATTTTTTTTTTAAATTTCATGCTCCTGATAGTGTTGATAATCTTTTAATGATTCTACAAGTTCACAAAATGTAATTTCTTTTATAGGAAACAGAAGAAGTAAAATATTTTATTAAGCTATATGTTTAGGCTATAACAAGTGTCAGAGGTATATTAATTTTCTGTTCATGACATTCTATTTTAATTTCAATGGGAACAAATTTTTTCATAAAGATTTCAAGATGCTGATTAAGTTATGTACAAATTTTCTATATGTCCAAAACAACCATTTGATCTTCTCAGGTTCTGTGATGGAAAATACATTCAATTACTTACCAACTGCACTTGAACATGGAGTTATTCTGCCCTTATTTTTCCACATTAATAGGATATGATTCTAGAATCCAGAAGAGTTATTTTTATGGGTATTAGTAAATGGGAAAAGGAAAAGCATTTGATCAATATGATTTCCTCTTTAGCTGTAGAAACTACTCAAGAAATCAGTGTATCATACAACTTTGGAACTCAAAAGATAAAATGTATCAATGAAGTCAACATGATATTGCAGAGGAAAAAGAGAGAAGCTGAATTTGGAGTAAGAAATCTTGAGATTCAATCTTTGTTTTGCCATTTACTAAATTGTGACAGTTGGCAGTCCATTCTTAGTCTCTCTAGGTCTGAATTTCCTTATTTATAAAATTAGGGGATTTGACTAAATAATCTCCTACAACTAGGCTCTTTATTTCCCACAGAAGAAACTTTGTTTTCTGCAGGAATTTTGTCTCTTCATGTCAATAATTTTCTTCTTTCCCAACTTAATATTTTGGCTGTCTTTGTTTCCTCTAAATTCCAACTAAAATCCTACCTTCTCAAGGTAGTCTTTCCTGATTTCCAGGCCAATAGTGAAGTTCAAACATGATCATAGATATAAAGTATTTTTTAAACTTTAAAATAATGATGATGAGGAGGAGGAGGAGGAGGAGGAGGAGGAAGAGGAGGAGGAAGAGGAAGAAGAAGAAGAGGAGGAGGAGGAGGAAGAAAAGGAGGAGGAGGAAGAGAAAGAGAAGGAGGATGAAGAGTCTCCTTTTACTAGGCCTCCAGTCTGGTGATATCTTCATTCTCTGAGCCTCCCGTTGAATTCAATATTTATAGAAATATATAAAAACAATTTTGTAAATGCTTAACAACCCAGCAATCCAGAAACAAAAATATCTGCCCACACATTTTTAAGCCTAATCTGCATCATTAAGAACTTCTAAAGTTTAGAAAATCAACAAAATAATAAATTCATTTCTGATTTAGAGCACTGTCATTTTTTAATTGTATAAATGCTTAATGTAAATATGCACATTGAAAATTTAGCAATCTCTCCCACTGATCAGCCTTTACACAATTCCTTCCCTTTGTTGATTATCTCAGCTTTAATTTATATTGTACATAATTGTTTTCACAGTTGTCTCTCCCATTAGATTATGAGCTTTTCAAGAGCAAGGAATTTTTTTTTGCCATTTTTTTTTTTTTGCATCCCTCTGCTTAGCACAATGCCAGGCACTAAGTAAATACTTAATAAATACTTATTCACTGACTTCAAGCTCTAAGTCTCTAAATCTATATATTAGAAAACACAATACTTATCTTAAAAGAAGTGATTCCACATCTACAGAAGGGAGAGTTTATTTTAATTTTCTCACTCTTCAGTGAATTCAACATAAAGATGCAGGATAATAATGTTCTTGAAAACAACTGAGTAAAGGCACCATACTAATAAAATTCATAGTCCTTCTTGTACAACTGCCAATATCTAAAATCAAATCAACCCTCAAAAAGTCAACTTAAGTATTAAATAAACTGAGATCTGAAAAAATATGAAACAAAATACATAGTTTTGTCCCCATTGAGTATAAGACATGGAGATAGAAGTAAATTCTGATTTTGTTTTGATTCATGAAAAATGGTAATACATAGATACAGTGGTAAAAAATGAGACAGTGTGACAATAATATGAATCAGGCTAAAAAAGGATACCTATTATCAATGCCTAATGTAAAAAGTGAATGCATCTGCATATGAAAGTAACTATGTAAATCGAGAATGTACTGATGGAAGAATGCAAATATGTGTTTCTGACATAAAAATCTTCTTAACCCCTTCTATGACATTCTTTGTTAGTCAGCATTTCTTGGGATATATTGCTATTGACACAATCAGAAATACCTCTGAATTAAAAGTTCTGTCAAGGAAGAAAACAACATAATCATAGGACATAGAACATGGAATCACCAAACACACATTATGAGTAGAATTCAGAAAAAGTAAGGTTTAAAAAGATGGAAGCCTAGATCTGAACAACATTCAACATTTGTCTGAGTAATATAGAAGGCAAGAAGTAAGTTGCTTTAAAAACTGGAATTTAAAAACAGTACACATCTATTCCAAAATACAGGAGTAAAAATTTTTGTGATTACTCAAAATTCCATAGAGCTTCTATAGGCAAAACCAAGATATGTGAACATATTATGATTTATGGGTTGTCTACAAAGTTGCTATGCAGAGATTGAATGAAAGTTCCCCTAATAAACAATAAAATTAGGGTTTTTATCTGACAAACTTAAAACAAAACTATTTTGATAATTATATTTTAAAATAAATTATTTTCTTTAGATTTATGTGCACTTAATGCATTTAAATCCTTTATGCTGAGAAGGGATCCACAGGCTGCACCAGATTGTAACATATACACACACAGAAAAATGATGACTAACTCCTGAACTAAAATAAGATGAGTCAGTCTAAAATTTAGTAATGTGATGTAGTAATATAATATTAAAAATAATTTTTTGAGACCTTCTGATTTAAAACATAGATGGCAAAGAAAATAGAATACTTTGGCTGGTGTCAGGAAGATCTGAGTACAAATCCAGTTTCAGACACTTATTAGCCATGTACCTTTGGGGAAGTCACTTTATCCTGTTTGCCTCAGTTTTCTCATGTGCTTTAATATTCTATGTATAAAGAAGTGGCCAGAGATAATAATTTATTTGTAAATTTTTCCATGAATCACAGGTATTCCATTAGTTACTTTCTGATGTCTCAATAATTCAAATGTTCTTTTCTATGTTTATAAAGAATTATAATATATAAGAATCATTGCTTTAATTCTCATTCTTATTGTAAATCAATCCTTGCCTTTAATTTTATTATCTATTTTCAAAACTTGAAATTATCTATATTTATTTATATAATATAGTTCTAAGTTATTACCACTTACAAAGTTTTTCAAAGAAATACACTGAAATATAACTAAGTTTTTTCACTGGATCAGAGATTTCTGTTTTATTCTTAATAATCTTAATTATTAAATTATTAACGTATCCTAATATATAGACCAATGAGAAATTTCTCATAAAAATTTTGGAGCATATTTATGTACAATTAAAGTTAAAATGTGGTAGAAAAACACACTACTACTCATACTGAATGTTACTTCCAAATAGTTCTGTTGTTATTGTTAACTAATTCCCTGGAGACATATTACTGTGTTTTTAGAGATTCTCTAAATATAAAGTATGGTATCAATACAACTAGAACTATATCCTATATTTCCTGATCCCAAGTCCAAAGCTCCCTCTATGATAACAATAAATATATCTAATTATTTTTTTGCCATATTTTAGAAAATACCAAATTAAATTATAACATTCACAAACAACCACTCCCACTTGATGTAAGGTTATGACCATTTCCAAATAAGGAGAAATTTTCTAACAATGTGGCAATGAGACTAAGTCACAGGTAGCCTTAGAGCAGGGGAAAAAAGCAAGCCTAAAAAAGACATTAGTTAGGAAAAAAGAGCCTTTCCCTAATCAATCCCTCTATAGGTTAAGAGATTTTTTTTTCTTCTTCAAATCTTCCCATTGAATCATATCTAGAATTTTACTTTGCATATTGTACTTTCTTTCCCAATTTAATTTAACAGATTATGTTTTATAACAATTTAAACCCAGTTTTGAGCATAATCTACTCTAACAAAGCTGTCCGTAGCTATACCTCCTTTATGAAACATGTTCTGAGACAGGTGTTGCTTTTCAGTTTGTCTTACAGGAGTTTGATTCTTTCCTTTCCTTCTAATTCTCTTCATCATGTTTTATACTTGACCATATATACTTGACCTATGCATTTTCTCTTTCCCCCATCTCTAGAAGAATATAAACACTTGAAAGAGTGATAAAACAATACAACAGCAAAAGCTTTGTATTTCTTAAAATAGCAGTGTGGTGTAATGGTTGGAGAAAGGGTCTTGTATTCAGGAAAAACAGGGTTCAAGTTCTGCCTCCCTTACCCACAGTGGCTGAGTGACCTTCAAAAAAATCACTTAACTTCTCCCTTCCCAGCAATTCACTAAAGCTATGAACTAAAGAAATCACCAATCTTTATTGATAGCATTTTTGTTATAAACTCCTCATAGCTGTAAAATCATATATGCAAAGCCTCTCTCATTCTTTATATCTGATAGAGTCCTTGCCATATAAAAATATTTAATACACATTTGTTAATTTAATTAATGATGCCCTCTCCTTTATCTATGATGAATTGCATATATTGATTGACAAATATTGGTTGTCATTGAATAAGTACTTAAACCTGAGAAATGGCTATTTAGGTTCAACCCTAGTTGTTGATTTTAAAAATCTATACTAATGCTCAGATCTATAGAAAATAACTATAGAAAGTGAAAGTCAGGCAAAGATGATCTCAAGAGTAGTTTTGAGTTTTTAATTCCATGTAAGGTATAACAAACTTCTACCAAGAAGGGCCTGAAATTAACTTCTTCAGTGTGCAAGCATACTAAAACATTACAAAATAGTAACAATAACAATAACAACAACAAAAAAAAAAAAACCCTAAATTCCCATAAGGTATTTATATTGTTCTGAAATAAGAGGTCTCCAGATTCAGAGCAATGCCACAGCTCTCCTCTAAACTATTTTAGATCTCTCATTGGATTAGTATGAAAATATTTAAAAGCAGCATGATGAAATAGAAAGACCATTGAACTTAAAGTCTGAAGACTTAAGTTGAAGTCTTTCATTTCAACCAGTGAAGTTGTCTTCTATGAAATGAGGATCATCTCTCTTCTCTATCTTTTTAGGTTATTGTAAGACAGAATTGTAGGAAAGTATTTTTTTCAAAGTACTAGGCAGATTTAAGATATATTGTCTTGCACATTTAGACACAGCCAAATATTTTTTGTATAAATAAATGAGACTGCAAATATATGAACAGCAAGGTATGAGTGAGCAAATTTGAAGAAGAGTATTCTTATTTATCTTCTATCATATTTAAGGTAAAAAACAAAATCAAGTCTACCTGAATGAGCTAGGAAATCTACTGAGATTAGATCCATAGCATGAAGAATGAGATTATAAATAAATCAGAGGAACATAGGACAGTTTATCTCTCAGACTTGTGGAGGAGGAAGGAATTTGTGACCAAAGATGAACTAGAGATCATTATTGATCACAAAATAGAAAATTTTGATTATATCAAATTAAAAAGCCTTTGTACAAACAAAACCAATGCAATGTATACTTATTGTGTATCTAATTTATACTTTAATATATTTAACATCTATAGAGAACTGACTCAAATTTATAAGAAATCAAGCCATTCTCCAATTGATAAATAGTCAAAGGATATGAACAGACAATTTTCAGATGATGAAATTGAAACTATTACCACTCATATGAAAGAGTGTTCCAAATCATTATTGATCAGAGAAATGCAAATTAAGACAACTCTGAGAAACTACTACACACCTGTCAGATTGGCTAAGATGATAGGAAAAAATAATGATGAATGATGAAGGAGGGGATGCGGGAAAACTGGGACACTGATGCAGTGTTGGTGGAGTTGTGAATGAATACAACCATTCTGGAGAGCAATCTGGAAATATGCCCCAAAAGTTATCAAACTGTGCATACCCTTTGATCCAGCAGTGCTACTACTGGGCTTATACCCTTAAGAGATACTAAAGAAGGGAAAGAGACCTATATGTACCAAAATATTTGTGGCAGCCTAGTTTTTAGTGGCTAGAAATTGGAAAATGAATGGATGCCCATCAATTGGAGAATGGCTGGGTAAATTGTGGTATATGAATGTTATGGAATATTATTGTTCTGTAAGAAATGACCAGCAAATGAATACAGAGAGGCTTAGAGAGATTTACATGAACTGATGCTAAGTGAAATGAGCAGAACCAGAAGATCATTATGTGCTTCAACAATGATACTATATGAGGATGTATTCTGATAGAAGTGGATTTCTTCAACAAAGAGAAGATCTAATTCAGTTCCAATTGATCAATGATGGACAGAAGAAAGAACACCGGGAAATGAATGCAAACTGCATTTTTGTTTTTCTTCCCGGATTATTTTTACCTTCTGAATCCAATTCTTCCTGGGCAACAAGAGACCTGTTTGGTTCTACACACTTATATTGTATCTAGGATATACTGTGACATATTTACCATGTATAGGACTGCTTGCCATCTGGGGGAGAGGATGGAGGGAGGGAGGGGAAAAGTTGGAACAGAAATGATAATGTTGTAAAAAATTACCCAGGCATGGGTTCTGTCAATAAAAAGTTACAATTATTAAAAAAAGAGAGAGAGAGAGATTAGAGCCATAGTTTTTACTTGCAAAAAAAACTTACAGCTTCCAAATTTGAGAGGACAAGCATGTGCATCCATTGGGAAGTCTTCAAGTTGCATGGGACATTCAGCAGAGATGGTCAATCTAAAAAAACAAAAGCAAAAACAAAAACAAATGAAAAGAGCTATTTAATTACCATAATGTTTAGGAATTATTCTCTCTGGATTTTGCAGTATGGTAATTAATGTTCATTATCTCACAACTTCCATAGTAATCATCTTTAACCAAGATTTTCCAAATGATTTGGTGGTAATACCTTATGTACTTAGAAGTCTGGTGAAATTGAGAAATTAGGATCAGAAGACCTAATTTCCACTTGTATCATCAACTAACAGTGTGACTTTGGACAAATAATTTAGCATCAGTAACTTCATCTGTAAAGTAGGATGATAATAATCCTTTTTTAATGCAATTTTATTGGCTCTCTCCCCTTCTCTGCCTAATTTCCTCCTCATTTCTTCTCTGAATTCCTTCAATACTCAGCTCAAATTGTATCTTCTGCAGGAGAACTTCCCTAATCTTCTTTAATGTTAGTGCTTTTCCTCTGATAATATCTCCAATGAATTTTTCAATTTTTTGGCAATATTGGTATTTTTATGTTGTCTATACCTATTGGAATGAGTTCCTTGACAACAGAGATTGTTTTTGCCTTTCTTCATACATTCAGCACTGAGCATAGTTCCTAGCATATCTTAAGTGCTTATCAAATGCTTCTTGATGCTATCAGTTTTGGGGAAGGGATTAAATGAGATTATCCAAGTTAATTTATAAAATGTTGTATAAATATGTTATATTATTCATAAAATAATCTGATACCTTCACTGTTCATATTGTTTCTTCCAACCACACTTCCACCAAAATTGCCTAAGATATTTGATTTGGAAAGGAATGATTTAAATGTGTGTGTATGCATGTATGTTAAAATACAAAAACCAGATTTAAAAAAAAATAAATTTTATTACTAACTTTTGATTTTAAATCATCTGTACATTGTTCCTATCCTAAAATATCATTCTTTATAACAAAGAAAAATAAAATCCCAGCAAAATTAAGCAGCATAACAAAAAAGTGTCTTTTTTTTTTCTCATTCAATATTATACATAATTTTGCTGGATATGATATTTTTGGCCACAAGCCCAGTTCTTTTGATTGTCCATAGATATGATTCCAGCACTTGTGATCTTTTATTCTGGCTGAAGAAGTCCTGTACAATCCTAATTGCAGCTCCAGCATGTCTTAATTATTTTTTTCTTGTTTCCTACAAAATGTTTTCTTTGATCTGGAGGTTTCAGAATTTGGCAATGGTATTACTATATGTTTTCCAGAAAGAATCTTGTTGAGATGGTGATTGTTGGATTTTAAAATTTTGTTTCTACTTGCTCCTCATATTCTATCACTCCAGGAATTTTTTTTTTTTGTATTGTTTCCTTCATTATTTTTCCAAGTTTTCTTTTTTGGTCACAACTTTCAAGCATTCCAATCATTCCTATATTTCCTCTTAATCTGTTCTCCACATGTATCATTTTTCTTATAAGGTGTTTCACATTTTGTTCTTTTTTTTTTATTCTTTGTAACCTGTTTTATTATTTCCTGATTTCTTATAGCATCACTGACTTCCCTTTGCTTAATTTTAATTTTCAAAGAGTTATTTTCATCTTTGAGACTCTGTATCTCCTTTTCTAATTGGTTAACTTTTTTTCAAAATCTTGTTTTTCTTAAATATTTTTTATTTTTTTTTGTTTTGCCTCAATGTCTCTTATTTGATTTTTATATATATTTTTGAGTTTTTCTATAAATTCTCTCTGGTAGAGAGCCATTTCATTTTACTCTTTGGGGTAGAAACTTTTTTTTTTTTTACTTCAGCATCTGTAATGTTCTGCTTAGCTTTCTGGAAGGCCTTTGGACTAGCTTTGGTCTCAGCAAAATAATCACCACAAGAATAGTCAGGGATAAAGTCCAAAGTCTTTATCGTCTCCTTCACAGTCTGTCTCCTTTGCCTGGGGCTGGGTGAGCTTTCTAGGGGATCTTTAGATAGACCTTGGTCTTCTTAGTGGAGGAATACAGGAGGCAGAAGAGCCCCCATGAGGCTGGTCGTCCCCAGTTTATATACTCTATTACAATTAAATCAATTCATCATACTGAGTGTAAACCAATCATTATATCACTAGGGAACTATTATTTGTTGTAAAATTAAATCAATCATACTTAACTAGAGAACTTACATGCTAAACTGGATAACCATTGTTTTATCAAATCCACTGAGTTAGCACCTTATTGTAAGAATCCTTGGTTCAAGTACATTTCTCCAGAATTCTGGCCCATTACATGTATCCTCCTCTGAAGATGAAGTGGGTCTTCCCTATTCCTGTAGTAAGTTTCTATGGCTGGGTTCTTTCTTCTGTCAGTTTCTATTTTTTGTCTTTTTGTCTGTCTGTTTGTTTGTTTAATAAGAGGTATTAGTATAAGCACCTCTAATCCTGGGGCTAGGGGGTGGTGCCTCTGTCTCCACTTCAGCTCTCCTCTCTCACCTGGAGTCCCAAACCAAGAGCAAGTTCCTGAAGCTGTCAGCATCCTTCCCAAGTGTTTCTGCACTCACTGGTGTGCTTGTTCCTTATGGTCTGGTGGTCCTAATCAGCTGAGATTCACTCAGTCTACCCTGATTCAGACCCTGACTCTACAAACAATCAAGGAATTGAAAGTTTCTGTGATTCTTGCTTCACTAGTTCCAGCCAAACCTAGCTAGTTGCAGTACTCTGGTGGTGTTTGTGTTCACTTAGGTTAATCCCTGGCTTTGGGTATTTCTTCATATCTTCTTTGGCAGTATCAGGAGGATCCTAGTTTTGTACCAAATCATCTTGATTTTTCACCAGAGTATGTTCACACTGAGGTGAAATTTGTTCTATTTGTGGGGGAAATCTAGAGAGCTTAAATTTTTCCAACCTATTCCAATATCTTCTCAGAATCCTTATATTCATTTTTTCTTGCAACACTTGTACTACAGTCAGTCTCTTTAGCCATCCCAGAGTTGATTGACATGGACTTTAGCTCCTGCTATAAATATATGGGCACTTTCTTTTTAGCATTGATTTACTTGGTATACATGCTTAGCAATAGTATTTCGTGTGTCTGTAGATATAACTATTTTAGATGCTTTATTAGTTGTCAATTATCTGGGACTCTGGTAAAATCTCAAGATTATTTTGATTCATATTAATCATATTTTGAGCACTTTGGAACACTCTTTCACAGGATTATCTACTATTTTTAATTCTTTTGAGAATTGTACATTCATAATTATGACCTCTTTTCTGTTTGGGAATAGTTCTTGGTTTTTGGTCTTAACGTTTTTCATTTGATACCTATATATTTTGAATAGTAGAATCTTATCAGATATGATTGGCAAAGGTCATAATTCCACCAGCTCTTTGATTCTTCCTTAATAAATTTTCTTGTTCCATCTTAACTACCAAATTCTGTTGACATAGATCATTTTCCAACAAATTTCCAGTGTACGTAAGAGTTGGTAATATAAATTTGATTGTGATTTCTCCAAATAATTCTATATATAGAAAATGATTTTTCATTTTTTAAAAAGTTAGGTTGGTTTATGCTTTTTAAAAATTTCCTTTCCTTTGTTTTCAAAAGCAAAGGAAATTAAATGCAATGTTAGTATTTTTTGTTTTGAGTAGTTTTAAATTTAAACATACAGTAGGATTCTAATAGTAGCATAAGTTTTGCTGCCAGGTAGGTTCTCAAATTGTTCATTCCAAGTTAAAATCTTATATCTAAATGTGAATGTGCTGTATGTGTGCCAAATGAGCAATTTATTATTGACACAAGACTTTTGCTATTTGCATTTCATGACTTCTTTATAACTAAATGTATTTACTATATGAAATTAGAACAGAATTCCAGCATTTAAGCACTTAGAGATGTGACATGATCAGTCCAATATATATATACTTACTGTTTTTAAAAAAATAAAAACCTGCTATTTTTGTTTTTTGTATTTCACTTCTAAAAAAAACCCAACCAAAACAAAACATTCTATTGAACTCTGTTCAGTGAAAGAAACAATGAAAAGGAAAAAAAAAAGTACCAGTACTACTTCTATTCTGTCCTTTGAGTTCTTTATTTTTATTTATTTGTTTGTTTTTGTTTTAGGCCAGAAAGGAGAAATGTTTCATTATTTGTCCTAGAGAATCTTTTGAATATGTTTCATCATTTGACAATCTTTTTATTATTTTTTTTGGTTCATTTTGCTGTAGTCCATGTATGTATATGTAGTTGTTTGCATATACATATATGCAAGTGTGCATGTATATATATATATATGTGTGTGTGTGTGTATTTAATTTTGATCTGCATCAATTTATTCAAATCTAAATCTCCCTATAAATCTCTGAATTTCTATATGTATGACCTCTTATACAATAATATTCCATGACATTGATTTACCAGAGGTTTTTTTTTTTTCTTTTCCTCCATTCCCCAATTACTGGAATTTATTTTTTTCAAGTTTTCAAAAAAAAAAAAAACAAAGTGTGGATATAAATATCTTGGTATATGCTGGACATTATTTTTCTGTCTTTGATATCTTTGGGAAAAAAATGGCAGTCATTAGCCATTTAGTCAATCAATCAACAATTTTTAAGTGTTCACTATGAATGAGCCTGGCACTATTCTAGTCACTGAGAATAAAAAATACATTCAATAAAATAATCTCCACTTGAATTAATTACAGAAATTTTATTTTTTGATGTTAAACATGGTAGAAATATATGTTAAATTTAATGTATGCATACATATTTATACAATTATTGTTCTGCACAAGAAAAATCAAATCAAATCAAACAATAAAAAAAGAAGCAGCAAAATAAAATGCAAGCAAGCAATAACGAAAAACAGTGAAATTATGTTGTGAACCACACATTCAATCCCCACAATCCTCTCTCTGGGTATAGATGGCTCTCTTCCTAAATGGACATTTGGAATTGGTTTGAATCATCTCATTGTTGAAAGGAGTCACATCCATCAGAATTGATCATCTTATAATCTGGTTGTTGCCGTGTATAATGATCTCATGGTTCTTGTCATTTCACTTAGCATCAGTTCATGTAAGTCTCTCCAGGCCTCTCTGAAATCATCCTGCTGGTCATTTCTTACAGAATAGTAATATCCCATAATATTCATGTACTATAATTTATTCATCTATTCTCCAATAAGCCAGATCTGATGAGAATAAGATTGGCAAAATGGTCATCCCCCTCCTTTCTTTCCCTCAATAATATTTTCCTTGCCTCTTCATGAGATGTAATTTCCCACACTTTACCTGCATTTTCCCCTTTTTCCAGTACAATCCCATTTTCACCTCTAATTTCTTTTTTATATTACAACAGTAAAATCAAATTATACATGCACTCCCTTGTATACCCATAACAGAAATATAGTTCTCAAGAGTTCTTTTCTTTTTTCCTTTCTATGCTTCTCTTAAGTTCTATATTTGGATGTCACATTTTTTGTTTAGCTCTGGTCTTTTCATCAGAAAATAAATGCAATTCACCTGTTTTGTTGAATGTCTATCTTCTTCTGTGAAAGAAATTGCTCAGTTTAGTGGGATAATTTATTCTTAGCTTCATTCTAAGTTCTTTTGCCATTCAGAATATCAGATCCCAGGCCCCTCGATCCTTTAAGCTGGAACCTGCTAAATCCTGGGTAATTCTTATTGTGGCTCTTTGGTATTTGAATTTTTTTTTTCTGGCTGCTTGTTTTTTGAAGTCTTAATATTGGGGTCTCTTTCAAGAGGTGTATGATGAATTTTTTTAATGGTGATTTTACCTTCTGATTCTATGACATCAGGACAGTTCTCTTGGATGATTTCCTAAAAAATAGTGCCTACATTCTTTTTTTCATCATGTTTCCAGGAAGTCCAATAATCCTTAGATTCTCTCTCCTAGATCTATTTTACAGGTCAGTTGTTTTCCCAAGTAGATATTTTACATTTTCTTCTATTTTTTTCATTTTTTTTGGTTTTGCTTGACTGATTCTTGATGTCTCATCGAGTTCTTCATTTCCATCTGTTCTGTTCTGATTTTTAGTGAATTATTTTCTTCATTTACTTTTTAAACTTCTTTTTGTATTTGTCCAATTGAATTTTTAAATGAGTTGTTTTGTTCCATGGATTTTTTTTTTTTCATTTCACAAATTCTATTTTTCAGGAAGTTGTTTTCTTTTTCCATTTTGTCAAATTTATATTTTAATGAGTTATATCTTTTCCCATTTCACTAAGTCTATTTTGTAGTGAATTTTCTTCATATAGTTTCTGTGTTGTCTTTTACAAATCCTCTTGCAAATTTTTCATGTCCTTTCCCCATTTTACTTCTAGCTCTCTTTTAAGATCCTTTTAAATTTTTTCTAAGAGAACCTTGTGTGATGGGGACCAGATTAAATCATTTTTTGTGGTTTCTTCTGGAGGTGATCTGCTTTTAGTCTCCTCAGGGTTTGAAATCTGTTCTTTTCTTTCACTATAAAAACTATCTATGGTCAGAGTTTGTTTTGCTTTTTTTACTCATTTTTTTAAAGTTGAGATCTGCTTTTAGGACAAGGGAGATTGTCCAAGCTTACTCTACAAACTGTAGCAGCTGCGCTGGATTAGTTGCTGGCTGTGCTGAAGTTAGTGCTTACTGACTTCCAATGCTGGGTGGCCATGGCCAGGTCCCATGAAATTCTGGTGTTTTGTAGTTCACTATCTTTTGAGTTTGATGTTTTATAACTTCTCTGCTGATCTACTGACTTGCAACTAGGGCAGAGTAGCCAACACTGTTATAGATTCCTCCCCATAGATTCTCTGATGTGCAGAGTCCTCACCACCCAGGGACTATGCTGCTTGTACTTGGCATTTGTGCTTTGTCTGTTAGCACTTGGCCTGCTTCCCTCTTATTGAAACAGATCTTTTCAGGAGAGCTTTGAAATTATCTTCTGCTGGTAATTTGTTACACTCCCAATATTCATGGGTTCTGCTAGTTCAGAACTAATTCAGAGGATGGATTTGCTAATTAGTTTGAGGGACATGGAACACATCAGAAACATGTGTCCTCTCTGCTACCTTGGCTCTGCCCCCAGAAATTTCTTGTATATTTTCAATTTGCTATAGAGAAAGTTGGGCCATTTTGTAGTGTCATAAAAGTGTTGGGCTCTTCATTGCCAACATTTACTCTTTTCATGTTTTTTAATTTGCATTACTTGATTTGTGTTTCTCTTACTTTTTTAATGATTTGAAACATTTTCAAATGGTAGGTTACTTTTTACAATTTGTTTAAGGTTTTATTCATATCCTTTAATATCTTATCGAAGAGTAGCTCTAGGTTTTATATTTTTGTGTTTGGGGTATAAGAATTTTAACACTAATATTTGCTATAAATGTGACTTTTTTTCCTATTTGGCCATTTTTTCTTAATCTATTCCCATTGATTTTTTTCATGTGAAAGCTTTTAATTATTTCTAACATGAAGGGAGAAACATTTGAAGACAATGGAGGAAGATAGAACTCTGGGAAAATAATCTACTGTTGTTGCAAAAAAAAGTACAGTGAATGAGTTCTGGATTATAAATTAGATTGTTTTTCTGATTACTACTCTTATGGAACAAGGTATAGAATATAACTATAAATCTTGAAAAAAACACATGACATTTATATGTCTCAACATTTCTATAGATCCAAAGGATGGTGTTAATGATAATAATTGTCTTTTTCACTTTTCTGAGGATTAAATTATATTACGTAAAATCATATTGAAAACTGTAAAAATATTATATCAATGGAAGCTAGGATTACTTTCATTATTATGAACTTTTATGTAGAAACCTTTATAAAGCATATACCATACCAGGCATTATGAAAAGTACTTTAAATATTATCTCATTTGATTCTCACAATAACCATGAGGATTTTACATTTTATACTTGAGGAAACAGAGGCAAATAGATTAAATGATTTTCCTAGTCATACAACTCCTAAGTATCTCAGACATTAAGTTAGGCCTTTCTGACTTCAGGCCCAATACTCTATACAAGTACTTTGGTGCCTCAATTTGCACATGGAAGGCAGAATTTTGCATAAGAGGCAGAGGGATGAGAGAGGATTTGGGGGAGGGGTTGTTTTTTTGCTTTTTGCAAGATAGTTGGAGTAAAATGGCTTACCTAGAGTCACAAAACTAGAAAATGACAAGTACCTGAGATCAGAATTGAACTCTGGTCCTCCTGACTCCAAGACTGATGCTTGATTCACTGAATCACCTATCTGTCCCCAACTTTTAATTTTTTTCAACCAAGATTCATAAGTCTAGAAAGGTAAAGCCTCAATAGGGAGGGTGTTTTTAATCAAATTATAATTGGATGAGGCATCTACCACAATTTTAAATACTTTTATGATCATATTTCATTTACTTAATGCCTTCACATTTACAAAGTGTTTTCCCAACAACTCCATGAAGTAGATAGTATAAGCATTATTATCAGCATTTTATATGCAAGAAAATTGAAGCTTAGAAACATTCATTGATTGCATAGTGAAGAAATACTATAGTTGGAGCTTGAAACCAAATTTCCTTAACTAGTTGTTCTTTCCCTTGTACAGTGTTGCTTTTCTCACAACTAAAGATGCGCTTGAATCTTGACATAATAATTATAGCTGACATTCATAAGGTACTTTGAGGCTTACAAAGTGTTTTACATAGAGGCAGCTAGATGGCACAGTGGATAGAACCCCAATCCTGAAATCAGTAGGATTCAAGTTTAAATCCAGCCTCAAATTCTTGCTTCCTAGCTGTATGACCCTGGGCAAATTATTTAACCCCAATTGTCTTGCCAAAAAAAAAAAAAAGAATTCTTTTACATATATTATCTCTTTTAAACCTTGCACCATTATCCTCTGTGGTAAGTACTTTTATCTTCTTCATTTAAAAAATGATGAAACTGAGACATGAAGAATGTGACTTACTCAGGGTCAAACAAGTTGTGAATGTGTGAGCCAGGAAATGAAGTATTCCTGACACCAAAACCAGAATTCTATACATGAAGGCTTCTTAATTTTTTTTTCTATTTGCAACTTGTTTTTGCCCAAGATATTTTTACATGATGCCTGTATATGGGTATATAAAATAGGTAAACAAATCAAACATTTACTGAAGATGAATCATAAGAAATTTATTTTAAAACAATTCTATGGAATATATATAATTTTTTACTATTTATTAAAGATGAAAATAAATGGTCTTGCTTGAGACAGATTGCTTGTTTATTTTAAAACAAAGAATGAAATCTTGGTGGAATATTTAACATCAATTTTTTTTTGAAGCTCACATGACCTTCAGTCTCATGATCCCATATGAGGTTGCAACACACAGTTTAAGAAGCTTTGCTTGGGTGCTTGGATGAGGTTCCATACCACAGGAAAGAAAAGTTAGAAAAAAAAAGAAAAATGACAATGGAGAGAAATAGGAGGAGGGGAATAATTTGATTGGAAGGAGTGGAAGAAGGAGTGTAGTTAAGTGGAATGGAAGGAATGTAGGAGGAGTAAAAAGCAGAATGAGAAGAGAAAGGAAAAAAAAAGGATTTCTTGTTACCTTGAAAAGCCTATACAGCTTACTATTTATACACATCGCAAAAACTGAAACCATTAATAAATGTAAAAATATTTAAATATGTTAATTGAAGACAGATTCACAGCAATCAGCTATTTGGATAAACTGGAATGTGACCCATCCCAATATTGCTTTTTTCATGTGTTTTCCTCTTCTTTCTTTGTCAGAGGTTGAACTATAAATGAGGGACTACTGGGCTGTCAAAAATGTGGTAGTTCATTATACATATTTTAGGACTAAGTATTCATAGAAATACCATGATACTCATTGATGACAGAGGTAGTAATGCTCCCCCCCCCCAAGAGATTTCAGAGATCATTTTTCCTATTTTCCTAGGTCTTATCTATGGGAGGTGCTGTTTCATATATATTACTTTCATATTAAATACCTTATTTTCTAAATTTGCCCAACAAGACACAAAGACATCACCTGATTATCAGTATGTTGGGGATGGACAAATAAAGAGGTATCTGAGTATTAAAAAGGGGAGTCTACAATCCCAATCTAATCAAGTAGTATTCAAAAATCTGTTTGCTATTAGCAAAACAAGAGGAGGGAATCCTGAAGAAACTATATAATCCAGCCTGATGTAAAACAAATAATTTATGTAAATTGTGTTTATGTAAATTTATGTAAATGTAAAACAAATAAATTATGTAAGAAAAAAACAGACATAGAAAAAGAAAATTGTGGAATATATAATTTAGCTTAAAACTGCATTAAGACTTTTGAGACATCTTGTATTTGGTTTCTTAAAACTTTATCATATCAAAAAATTAGGAGGCAAATTATCTCATTTTCCTTTGTCTCCCTGCAGAACTAACATTTCTTTCTATAAAAAAGATATTTTGACTCATTTCTTTTCTGAATGAGCCCTTTATATTCAAAGGAAATCTTCCAATCAAAATATGTTCATTGTAGTAGTATGGGGAATTTAGATTTGGAGTTCTTGAAAAGAATCTCAGAAAAGGACATCTACCTCCTATTTTAATGATAAAAATTAATATCAGAAAAGAAACATTTCTTTTATACAATCAAGCTCCATTTTTTTAAAAGTGAGTACACGACATGAATACTCCAATAGAAACATTTCATTGCTGCTTCCATTTTTCATTATGATATTCAAGCTCTGTTTTGTTTTGTTTCACACCTGTACTATCATTTGTGAATGGCACTAATTCTTTTTTTTTCCTGAGAAGAATTCTAAAAACTATAAATAGGCCATGGCATTGGTTATTGCTAATTGCATCAGTGAGGGTTTGCAAGTGCAAGTAGTGGAAGAATTATTTCCTCATCACTGAAATCATTACATGTCTGTTTGTTTTTTTCTGCTGAAAGATAAAGTAATCTTGTGGAAGGAACACTTCATTTGGAACATAGGAAATCTGAGTCATAGGCCTGAGTCTGATGCTATATGACCTCTGGCAGGTAGCCTAAAATCATTATGTTGAACACCTGTAAAACATAAATAATAATAGCAGTTTCCAATTCAGGAATATTGAAGAGATAAAATTAGGTGATAGATAACATGTGCAATTAAAATCATTACCTTTAGCAAAAAAGCTAAGACTAAACCCCACCTGACTCATTGTCTGATATTCATTTTATAGGATTACATTTTAGCTCAACCTATAAATGTTCCATGTTATGAGGAAATGTTAATTTTCACTTGCATTAAAATAAGTGTACAAAAAAAAGATTACTTGAAATAGTTACGTACTTCTCATCCAGTTTTCCTATTTAGTCTGTATTAGACAAATTTTTTAACAGAATACACTCACTGAATAAAAACAATTATATAGATTCAATATGTTAAGATTGTTACAAATGACAAAAATGTTCCTGAATATATATATATAGATATAGATATATATATAGATATATAGATAGATATATATACATACACACATATGTGTGTATGATCATATTAAATTGCCATGATAACTTTTCATAGACAAGTATATATAGATATGTGTGTGTTATATGTATAAATATATATATATATATA
This sequence comes from Antechinus flavipes, assembly GCF_016432865.1. NCBI lineage: Eukaryota > Metazoa > Chordata > Mammalia > Dasyuromorphia > Dasyuridae > Antechinus > Antechinus flavipes. Next base: position 232,269,580 of record NC_067400.1, read on the forward strand.
TATATATTTATATGTGTATACACAAATATATTTAACATATATATATATATAGATATGTGAATCAGAGAGGCAGTTTTTTCCAAAAGAATTCATACTTTTTAATATCACTTTTGCCAGTTAAAATGTTCATAATCCTAATATAATTATTCATTTGTAAATTACATAAACATTCTATTATACTATAATTTGTGTACACTAGATAAGTTATACAAAATAAAAATTTTAAAAGAATGAGATAAATATAAAATAATAGTTGATTTTAGAATGTATAAAGTTTTATTAAGTAACCCGACCATATCTGTGGTTTAAGAAAATTATTTTGTCAGTAATGTAGAGGATATATTAAGAGAATGACAGATGTGTTTCTTGGGGGCACAGTTAAGATGGTAGAGTAGAAAAAACATTTAACTGGACTTTTTCAAATTTCCCCTCTAAACAGTTTTAAAATAATGCCTCAAACTAACTTCCAGAGTTACAGGTAGCAAAAGTTCTGTGAGATATTTTTCAAGCCCCAGAAAATGTATGAAGTTGAAAGAGAAAGCTATGACAAAAGGGTGGAGGATGACCTATAGTCCATGTATAGAAATGGTGGTACTAGTTGTTGATAACAGAAGCAACAGCAGGAGCTTTTATGCAAGAAATGGCAAGGGCTCAGGGGACTGGTCAGAAATAAATAACAGAAAGTTACTGTGTTAACACTTGATGCAGAACCAGACATTGTTTGGCCACTCCATTGTGGATATCCACTTCTGAGCCAGAGTTCAAAGGTGAAGAGAAGCTCTCAGTCAAAAGAGAAGCCTTGAGAAGTAACACTGCTTTTTTGTCACAAAAAATCAGGAACCCTGAGGAACAGTATTGCTTCCAGTGCTAAGAGATCAGGGATCCTGAGAAACAGTAATGTTCCTGTTCCTAAAGGAAGAGGCTCTGAAAAGTGTTACCAATTATAATCCCAAGGAATTAAGGGTCCTTCCTAGGTAAGGGATCAGAGTGCATACCAGTGACTACACATCTCCCCAAGATCATACAATCTTGGAAGGACCAAAAATTTCTGACCCTCCAGAACTAGCTCTGAAAACAAAAATATAAAAAACCCTCTAAAGTTTGAATAGTATTCCTCACTACCATCACCTCCAAGACTGGAACAGAACCTAACTTTAACACAAAGTTCAAAGTCAAGAAACAGGATTGAAAATGAGCAAATAGGAAAAAAAACCCAAACCAAACAAACAAACAAACAACAACAACAACAACAACAAAACTGACCATAAAGAGCTTCTATTGTGTCAGAGAACATCAAGACACAAACTCAGAAGAAGCAATGAAGTCAAAGCAGCTTCAAAGTCTCAAAGAAACAAAAGGGAAATGAAACATAAGCCCAATTAGAATTTCTGGAAGAGCTAAAATAAATTTCAAAATCAAATAAAAGTGATAAAGGAAAAATTAGGTAAGAAATAAAAGCAAAACTACTGGGCTTATATCCTAAAGAGATACTAAAAAAGGGAAAGGGAACTGTATGTGTCAAAATATTTGTGGCAGCCTTGTTTGTAGTGGCTAGAAACTGGAAAATGAATGGATGCCCATCAATTGGAGAATGATTGAGTAAATTGTGGTATGAATGTTATGGAATATTATTGTTCTGTAAGAAATGACCAGCAAGATGAATACAGAGAGGCTTGGAGAAACTTAAATGAACTGATGCTAAGTGAAATGAGCAGAACCAAGAGATCATTATATACTTCAACAATGATACTGTATGAGGATGTATTCTGATGGAAGTGGATTTCTTCAACAAAGAGAAGATCTAACTCAGTTTCAATTGATCGATGATGGACAGAAGCAGCTACACCCAAAGAAAGATCACTGGGAAATGAATGTAAACTGTTTGCATTTTTGTTTTTCTTCCAGAGTTATTTTTACCTTCTGAATCCAACAACAAGAGAACTGTTTGGTTCTGCACACATATATTGTGTCTAGAATGTACTGTGATATATTTAACATGTATAGGACTGCTTGCCATCTGAGGGAGGGGATGGAGGAAAGAAGGGGAAAAGTGCAAACAGAAATGAGTGCATGAGATAATGTTGTAAAAAATTACCCAGGCATGAGTTCTGTCAATAAAAAGTTATAATTATTTTAAAAAAAAGAAATAAAAGCAAAGTAAGAAAATTATTAAAAAAACAATGGATAGCTTCATAAAAGAGGCATAAAAATGCTGAAGAAAATAAGTCCTTAAAGCAGAATTAACCAATGAAAATAATTGCTTAAAGATTAGCATTGGACAAGTAGAAGCTAATAACTCTATGATACCTCAAGAAACAATAAACAAAATCAAAAGAATGAAAAAATAAAAGAAAATGTGAGCTATCTCATTAGGAATAAATAACTTACTAGGAAATAAATCAATTAAAGATAATTTAAAAATTATTGAAATACCTGAACCCATTTTCAAAGAGACATCACATTTCAAGAAATAATTGAGAATGTTTCCAACAAACTACATTGATCACCTTATGAAAAAAATTCTAAAAATGAAAATTCTCATAAGTATTATTGTTAAATTTTTGAGCTACCAAGATCAAAAAAATATATATTTCAAGCAGCCAAAAGGAAACTATTCAAATATCATGGAACTCATAGTCAGGGTTATGCAATATTTAGAAGCTATCACATGAAATGACTGAAAGGCTTAGAATATAACACTCTGGGAGGCAAAACATCTGAGACTACTACTAAGCATAACTTAATCAGCAAAACTTATTATAATCTTTCAAGGGAAATGAATGTTTAAAGAAACCAAGAACTTTCAAAAATTCCTGATGAAAAGACCAGAGCTTTGTAGAAAATTTGACTCCTAAATACAAGACTCAAGAGGAGCATAGAAGAAGAAAAATAATAGAGGAATCATAAAGGGCTCAATAAGATAAAACTTTACAAAATAAGGTAAGACTTTACTCAATAAGGTAAAACTTTATTTTTCTTTATGGAAAGATGATACATGAAACTTCTAATAACTATCTAAGGCAGTTAGAAGATTCTACATAGAAAGAACGTACAGGAGTAAAATCACTAAAGCAGTACCATTAAAAGAATGAATAGGTGAAAAAGAGGAAAGTCCTGGGAGATTTACACATACACACACACACACACACACACACACACATATATATATACATACACCCACACCCACATGTGTTTATATGTGTATTTATACATGCATGTAAACATATACATACATACTTAATTCATATTAGAAATTTACTTACCCAACATTGAAGTAGGAGTAGAAGGAGATAAGAGAAAATGAGATGGTAAAAGGAAAGGTAGATTTTTTAAAAGTCAGAAAGTTAGAAGCAAAATAGACATTAGAGGGTCAAAACAAAAAGAGGAAGAAAAGTATAAACAGAAAAAAAATATGCTCAAGGGAAATGCACAAATAGTAATCATAACTGTTAATGTGAATGGAACGAACTTATTCATAAAATGGAAGCAAATGGTAGAATGCATTAGGATCCAGAATTCATCTATTGTTAACAAGAAACACTCTTGAACCAGAGAGAACCATAAAGAGTTAAAATAAAGGTCTGGAGAACAGTGATTATGCTTCAGTTGAAAAAAAGAGGGCAAGTACGGCAACCAACATTTCAGACAAAGCAAAAGCAAAAAAAAAAAAAAAAATTAAAGGAATAAGAAGTGAAACTACATCCTACTGGAAGTCACCATAGAAAATGAAGTAGTTATCAATATTAAATATGTATGTGTATATATGTATATATTATATATACACATACATATTTAATATTATATATATATATATACATACATATATATGGATAGATGTGTGTGTGTTAAATGACAAAACATCAAAATTCTTATAGGGAAAGTTAAGTAAATTGTAGGAGGAAATAACAAAACTATAGTAATAGAGGATTCCAGTTTCTTTCTCCAAGAATTAGATAAATCTAATCATAAAATAAATAACAAAGAATTCAAAAAGATTATTAGAATCTGAGAAAAGGTTAATTATTAAAAGCCTCTAGAGAAAATGGAATTGAAATGAAAGGTTTATGCCCTTTTTTAGCTGCACATGGCACCTTCATAAAAGGTGTCATTGGTTAATTTGATTTAAAAAAAGACAGAACATCAAATTATTAGTATCAAAAATGAAAAGGGGAAGACACCACTGATAAAAATGAAATTAAAACAACTACTTGTAATATTCTGGCTAGCTCTCTGGAGGTCCTCCAAATGGCCCTTGGTTTCTGCAGCATAATCATCACAAGAATAGTCAGAAATAAAGTCCAAAGTCTTTATTATCTCCTTCACAGTCTTGTCTTCTTCGCCTGGGGCCAGGCTAGTTTTCTGGGGGGACTTCAGATGGGCCTTGGTCTTGGTGGAGAAGTGAAGGAGACTGGAGGCTGGAGGCTAGAGGGCAGACTTGAAGATAAAGACCCTCATGGTGGCTGTCATGTCAAAATCTGCAGGAATCATCGAATTTCCTGACACATGATGAGATTATTACAAGACTTCAAAACTTGCAGAAATCATTGGGTTCCCTGACACATGAAGTAATGGACAATATATTGGTTTTGGCTATCTCTAGGACTTATGGATATGTAAAATTCCTCATGTTGATTCATATTGTTATATATCACTACTCACATATATAATTCATGTTTGTTACACCACACTGAGCCTGCACCAGCTATGGGGAGAGCCATCACTACTAGCTTGTTTATATTACTATGCACTTGTGTAATATCTCCCATGCTGATTAATTTATGTATGTTTCAAGTGAAATCCTTCAGAAACCAGCTAACAAAATCTGGTTTGACTCTCCATTTCCCTTTGGTGTTTTCATCTCCCTTTCTGAGCTGTCAGGGAGGGTGTGAGCATCTCCTTTTTTGGTGTTTTCATCCCCCTTTCTGAGAAGTCAGGGAGGGCATGATTACCTCCTTTTTGGGGCTCTCTCCTCCCTGAGAAGTCAGGAAGTTTGTTATAAACCAAAAGAAAGTGGGAGGACTTTCTGAAAATCATGATTAAAAAAAAAGCCTAGATATTATTTTATAAGAAATCATCAAAGAGAACTGTACAGAGGTAATAGAATCAGAAAGTAAAATAGGCATTGAAAGAATACATTAAACACCTTCTGAAAAAGACCTTAAAATAAAAACTCCAAGGAATATTGTGGCCAAATTTTGGAACTATCAGATTAAGAAAAAAAATATTAGAAGCAGCCAGAAAAAATCAATTTAAATACTGAGGTGCCACAATAAGGATCACCCAAGATCTGGCTGCCTCCACATTAAAGGTTCGAAGGTCCTGGAATCTGATATTCCAAAAGGCAAAAGAACTTGGAATGCAGTCAAGAATAAACTACCCAGCTAAGCTGAACATTTTCTTCCAGGGAAGAAGATGGACATTTAGATGAATTCCATTCGTTTCTAAGGAAAAAAACAAAACTAAACAAAAAATTTGATCTCCAACCATAGGACTGAAGAGAAGCAGAAAAGGTAAAAGGAACTCTTGAGAATTGTATTTCTGTTGTGGATATACAAAAAGACTACATGTATAATTTGATTTTACTGATATAATATAAAAAAGGGAAGTAAAAATGGAAAAGTGATAATGTCAGAAAAGAGGGAAATCCCAGAAAGAGGCAAAGGAAACATAATATCTGAGGGAACTCAGAGAGGGGGAGGAACATTGTGTGATCTTACTCTCATCAGAGTTGGCTCAAAGAGAAAATAATTAACATACCTGTTTTACAGAAAGTCTTCTCTCATTTCATTAAAAAGGGGGAGATGAAAAAGGAAAAGAAAAGTAGTAATAAGGGAAGGGCACAAGAAAGGGGAAGAGATTTAGAGGGGGGGGAACAGAGGAATCCTAAAGAGGGTGAGCAGTGTGATACAAGTGGGGCACACAAGTTTCAAACTGGGAAAGAGGGTTAGGGAGGCAAGTAAAAGAAAAACATAATCTGGGGAATAACAAGATGATAGGAAATACAGAATTAGTCATTTTAACCGTAAATATGAATGGGATGAACTCTCCCATAAAGCAGAGGCAGATAGCAGACTGGATCAAAAGTCAGAACCCTACAATATGTTGTTTACAGGAAACACATTTAAAGCAGGGAGATACATACAGAGTAAAGGTAAAAGGTTGAAGCAGAATCTATTATGCTTCAGGTGAGGTCAAAAAAGCAGGGGCAGCCATCCTTATCTCAGATCAAGCCAAAGCAAAAATTAATCTAATTAAGAGATAAGGAAGGAAACTATATCTTGCTAAAGGGTAGAATAGACAATGAAGCAATATCAATACTAAACATATATGCACCAAGTGGTATAGCATCTAACTTCCTAAAGGAAAAGTTAAGAGAGTTGAAAGAAAAAATAGACAGCAAAACTGTAATAGTGGGAGATCTCAACCTTGCACTCTCAGAATTAGATAAATCAAACCACAAAACAAATAAGAAAGAAATTAAAGAGGTAAATAGAACATTAGAAAAATTAAGTATGATAGATCTTTGGAGAAAACTGAATGGAGACAGAAAGGAATGTACTTTCTTCTCAGCAGTTCATGGAACCTATTGAAAAATTGACCATATGTTACAACATAAAAACCTCAAAATTAAATGCAGGACTTCTGGCCAAGATGGCGGAGAGGAAATACACTCCTGTGTAACCTCCATGTTTTTCTCTCACTATCCATTTCATTTCATGCCTCTGAATTAATGCTCGACTGAAAAAAAAAACATACATTTACTTACCAAGAGAAACCATCCTTGAGACTCGTCAAGAAAGGTCTGTTTTTGCGCGAGGGCGGGGACGGTACTTAAATCGGAAGCAGTCTGCGGCCAGCAGCTGCAGGGAGAGCACAGATAGCAGCTCAGAGCCGAGTAGAGCGGAGAGGGGGTGGGGCGTGATCGCAGCCGTCTCTGCGGGGAGAGCTTTGCTACAGGATTAGATACTTTGCTCCGGCAGCGAGTCAGCAGCCCAGCAGAGAAGCTAAAAACACCGGGGGTGAAGAATACAGCCCCAAACAGCTGGAGTCTCTCGGGACCTGGCCACCCCTCCCCCCACAGTGTCTCAGCCCGCTCGGATCTCAGAGCGCTCGGATCTCAGCGCGCAGGCGCCATAGCACAGTAGGACCCATGCCTCACGAATACCCTCCCCCTCCCCCAAAGAAAGCAGCCTCCATTCAAGGGTTTTTTTCTTCTGTTTCTTTGATAGTTTGTCTTTGATTATTAGACAAAATGAGCAAGAAGCTGAAAAAGAATTTAACCCTTGACAGCTTCTATACAGATAAAGAGCAGACTCCAAATCCTGAGGAGACTAAAAACAAACAGTCCCCAGGTGAATCCCCAAAGGAGGAGATCATATGTTCCTCAGCACAGATGAATCTCATGGAGGAAATTAAAAAGGCTCTCAAAAGAGAGCTAGAAGAAAAATGGGAAAAGGAGAGGGAGGCTTGGCAAAAGAGCCTGGAGAAGTCAGTTGAAGAGAGAGTGGATAAAGAAACCAAATCCTTGAAAAATAGGATTGGTGAACTGGAAAACAAAATTGGCGAAATGGAAAAAAATTCCACAGAACAAAAGAACTCAATTGGACAATTAGAAAAAGATCTTAAAAAAGTGAGTGAAGAAAATACCTCACTGAAAATCAGGGTCGAACAATTGGAATTGAATGACTCGAGGAGACAAGAAGAATCAGTCAAGCAAATCCAAAAAAATCAAACAATGGAAAAGAATGTGAAATACCTTCTGGGGAAGACAACAGACCTGGAAAACAGATCCAGGAGAGACAACCTGAGAATCATCGGACTTCCAGAAAAGTATGATGAAAAAAAGAGCCTGGACACTATTTTCCAGGAAATTATCAAAGAGAACTGCCCAGAAGTCATAGAAACAGAGGTTAAAATAGACATTGAAAGAATTCATCGATCCCCTACTGAAAGGGATCCTAAAATCAAAACACCAAGGAATATAGTGGCCAAATGCCAGAACCCTCAGGCGAAGGAAAAAATACTGCAAGCGGCTAGAAAAACCCAATTCAAGTATCAAGGAGCCACAATAAGGATCACCCAGGATCTGGCAGCATCCACATTAAAGGATCGAAGGGCCTGGAATATGATATTCCGAAAGGCTAAGGAACTTGGTATGCAACCAAAAATAACTTACCCAGCGAGAATGAGCATCTTTTTCCAGGGAAGAAGATGGACATTCAACGAAGTAAGCGAATTCCATCTATTTCTGATGAAAAAGCCAGAACTTAACAAAAAATTTGATCTACAAGCACAGAACTCAAGAGAAATCTAAAAAGGTAAAGATTAATCTTGGGAACTGTATTCCGGCTATAAAGATGTATAAAGAATACATGTATACCTTGTTCTAGAAACTAGATGTGGAAAGGACATTGTACCAGAAAAAAGGGAAAGTGGGGGTACTACATTTCATGAAGAGGCAAAGAAAACCTAGTATATCTGAGAGAAAGAATGGAGAGGGATGGATATAGTGAGTATTTTACTGCCTTCAGAATTGGCATTAAGAGAAGAATTTTAGACATATTCAATCTATGGTGAAACTTCTCCCACCTCACTGAAAAGTGAGAAGGGAAAAGTGAAAAGGGAAGGAATAAGCTAAGTGGAAGGGAATACGGTATCTGGGAGGGAAAGGGGTAAATTGGGGGGGGGAACTCTAAGGGGGAGGGAGGGATACTAAAAAAGGGAGGGCTGTGAGAAGCAAGTGGTGCTCACAAGCTTAATACTGGGAAGGGGGGTAAGGGAGTAAGAAGGGAGAAAGGCATAAACCGGGGGTAACAAGATGGCAAGTAATACAGAATTGGTCATTTTAACCATAAATGTGAACGGAGTAAACTCCTCTATAAAGAGGAAGCGGTTAGCAGAATGGATTAAAAGCCAGAATCCTACAATATGTTGTTTACAGGAAACACACCTGAAGCGGGGTGATACATGCAGGTTAAAGGTAAAAGGTTGGAGCAAAACCTACTATGCTTCAGGTGAAGCCAAAAAAGCAGGGGGAGCCATCCTGATCTCAGATCAAGCTAAAGCAAAAATTGATCTAATCAAAAGAGATAAGGAAGGGCATTATATCTTGCTAAAGGGTAGAATGAATAATGAAGAAGTATCTATATTAAACATATATGCACCAAGTAGTGTAGCATCTAAATTCTTAAAAGAGAAATTAAGAGAGCTGCAAGAAGAAATAGACAGTAAAACTATAATAGTGGGAGATCTCAACCTTGCACTCTCAGAATTAGATAAATCAAACCACAAAATAAATAAGAAAGAAGTCAAAGAGATAAAATTAAATGCAGGAAGGCAGAAATAGTAAATGCTTTCTTTTCGGATTATGATGCAATAAAACTACATTCAACAAAAAATGAGGGGGTAAATAGGCAAAAAAGTAATAGAAAACTAAATAATCTCATCTTAAAGAATGATTCAGTGAAACAGCAAATTATAGACACAATTAATAATTTCACTCAAGATAATGACAACAATGAGACATCATACCAAAATTTGTGGGATTCAAAGTGGTAATAAGAGGAAATTTTATATCTCTAGAGGCTTACTTGAATAAAATAGAGAAAGAGAAGATCAATGAATTGGGCTTGCAACTAAAAAAGCTAGAAAAAGACCAAATTAAACCCCCCCAATTAAATATAAATTTGAAATTCTAAAATTAAAAGGAGAAATTAAAAATATTGAAAGAAAAAAAAACATATTGAACTAATAAATAAAACTAAGAGCTGGTTTTATGAAAAAAAAAAACAATAAAATAGATAAGCGTTCAGTAAATATGATTAGAAAAAGGAGAGAAGAAAATCAAATTAGTACTTTAAAATGAAAAGGGAGAACTTTCCACCAATAAAGAGGAAATTAGAGAAATAATGAGTTACTTTGCCCAACTTTATGCCAACAAATTTGATAACCTAAGTGAAATGGATGACTACCTCCAAAAATATAGGCTTCCCAGATTAACAGAGGAGGAAGTAAATTGCCTAAACAGTCCCATTTCAGAAAAAAAGAAATAGAACAAGCTATTAATAAAATCAAAAGGAGAAAAAAATCCCCAGGACCAGATGGATTTACATGTGAATTCTACCAAACATTTAAAGAACAATTAGTCTCAATTCTATATAAACTATTTGATAAAATAGGGAATGAAAGAGTCCTACCAAATTCCTTTTATGACACAGACATGATACTGATACCTAAACCAGGTAGGTTGAAAACAGAGAAAGAAAATTATAGACCAATCTCCCTAATGAATATTGATACTAAAATCCTAAAAATAATCTTTTGCTGTAGTAGCAAAAAGACTATAGAAAATCATCCCCAGGATAATACACCATGATCAAGTAGGATTTATACCAGGGATGTAGGTCTGGTTCAATATTAGGAAAACTATCAATATAATTGGCCAAATTAATAAACAAATTAACAAAACCCATATGATAATCTCAATAGATGCTGAAATAGCATTTGATAAAATCCAACATCCATTCCTATTAAAAATACTCTAGAGTATAGGAATTGATGGTCTTTTCCTTAAAATTATCAGTAGCATCTATTTAAAACCACCAGTAAACATCATATGTAATGGGGACAAACTGCAATCATTCCCAGTAAGATCAGGAGTCAAACAAGGTTTCCCACTATCACCGCTACTATTCAATATTGTATTAGAAATGGTAGCTATGGCAATAAGAGTTGAGAAAGAGATTAAAGGAATTAGAGTAGGCAATGAGGAAACCAAATTATCATTCTTTGCTGATGATATGATGGTATACTTAGAGAACCCCAGAGATTCTACTAAAAAGTTATTAGAAACAATTCACAACTTTAGCAAAGTTGCAGGATACAAAATAAACACACACAAATCATCAGCATTCTTATATATCACTAACAAAATCCAACAATCAGAGTTACAAAGAGAAATTCCATTTAAAGTAACTACTGATAATATAAAATACTTAGGAATCTATCTGCCAAAGGAAAATCAGAAACTTTATGAGCAAAACTACAAACCACTTTCCACACAAATTAAGTCTGATTTAATCAAATGGAAAAATATTAAATGCTCTTGGATAGGGCAAGCAAATATAATAAAGATGAGAATACTACCTAAACTAATCTATTTGTTTAGCGCTATACCAATCAGACTCCCCAAAAAACTATTTTAATGACCTAGAAAAAATAACAACAAAGTTCATATGGAAAAACAAAAGGTCAAGAATTTCTAGGGAATTAATGAAAAAAAATCAAATGAAGGTGGCCTAGCTGCACCAGATCTCAAAATTATATTATAAAGCAGCAGTTACCAAAACCATTTGGTATTGGCTAAGAAATAGATTAGTTGATCAGTGGAATAGGTTAGGTTCAAAGGACAAAACAGTCAATAACCTTAATACTCTAGTGTTTGACAAACCCAAAGATCCCAGCTTTTGGGATAAGAACTCACTGTTTGACAAAAATTGCTGGGAAAATTGGAAACTAGTATGGCAGAAACTAGGCATTGGCCCATAGTTAACACCGTACAACAAGATAAGGTCAAAATGGGTTCACGACCTAGGCATAAAGCATGAGATTACAAATAAATTAGAGGAACACAGGATAGTTTACTTCTCAGACCTGTGGAAGAGGAAGGAATTTATAACCAAAGAAGAACTAGAGATCTTTACTGATCACAAAATAAAAAAATTTTGATTTTATCAAATTAAAAAGTTTTTGTACAAACAAAACTAATGCAGACAAGATTAAAAGGGAAGCAATAAAGTGGGGAAACTTTTTTACAGTCAAAGGTTCTGATAAAGACCTCATTTCCAAAATATATGGAGAATTGACTCTCATTTATAAGAAATCAAGCCATTCTCCAATTGATAAATGGTCAAAGGATATGAACAGACAATTCTCAGACGAAGAAATTGAAACTATTTCTAGCCATGTGAAAAGATGCTCCGAGTCATTATTAATCAGAGAGATGCAAATTAAGACAATTTACTACATCCTCTCACTACATACCTTTCAGATTGGCTAGGATGACAGAAAAGGATAATGGTGAATGTTGGAGGGGATGTGGGAAAACTGGGACACTGATAGATTGTTGGTGGAATTATGAATACATCCAGCCATTCTGGAGAGCAATTTGGAACTCTGCTCAAAAAGTTATCAAACTTTGCATACCCTTTGATCCAGCAGTGTTACTACTGGGCTTATATCCCAAAGAGATCTTAAAGAAGGGAAAGGGACCTGTATGTGCAAGAATGTTTGTGGTAGCCCTCTTTGTAGTGGCCAGAAACTGGAAACTGAGTGGATGCCCATCAGTTGGAGAATGGCTGAATAAATTGTGGTATATGGATATTATGGGATATTATTGTTCGGTAGGAAATAACCAACAGGATGATTTCAGAAAGGCCTGGAGAGACTTACATGAACTCATGCTGGGTGAAATGAGCAGGACCAGGAGATCATTATATACTTCAACAACAATACTATAGAATGATCAATTCTGATGGATGTGGCCATCTCCAGCAATGAGATGAACCAAATCAGTTCCAATAGAGCAGTAATGAACTGAACCAGCTACACCCAGTGAATGAACTCTGGGAGATGACTAAGAACCATTACATTGAATTCCCAATCACAATATTTTTGCCTGCCTGCATTTTTTTTATTTCCTTCACAAGCTAATTGTACAATATTTCAGGGTCCGATTCTTTTTGTACAGCAAAATAATGGTTTGAACATGAATACTTATTTTGTATTTAATTTATACTTTAATATATTTAACATGTATTAGTCATTCTGCCATCTAGGGGAGAGGGTGAAGGGAAGGAGGGGAAAAATTAGAACAAAAGGTTTGGCAGTTGTCAATATTGTAAAATTACCCATGCATATAACTCGTAAATAAAAAGCTATTTAAAAAAAAAAAAAAGAAAAGAAAAGAAAAGAAAGAAAGAAAGTGGGAGATGTAATGGGCCAGAACTCTGGAAAAATATACTTAAGGCTCAGTATGATTGATTTAATCCTACAACAAGGAATAACTCAGTAGATTTGATGACACAATGGTTTTCTAGTTTATATATACTTAGTACTTAGCATGGTGATATAATAGTTCTACAGTTGATATAACTGTAATAGGGTATTTAAACTCAGGACAAAGTCAGCCACAGACATTCCATCTTTGATCAGCCTCCTGAACTTTGGGAGAGACTGGTTCAAAGAGGGAGACTGAAGGAGACAGGATAGCTACTATGAGGGTCTTTATCTTCGAGTCTGGCCTCCAGTTCTCTGTCTATCTCTGAGTTTGTCCTCCCTTCAAGATCTCTCAGTTCTTATATACTTTAAGTATATCATCATAGATATCAATCTTGTAGAATAGGTGTCAACTTGTAGAACTGTACTAAGTACTTAGAACATGTAAATCAGAGAATCATTATGTCAATTCCACTGAGTTAATATCTTATTGTAGGATTAAACCAATCACACTGGACCTTAAGTATACCTTTTTAGAGTTCCTGCCCTCTACAACTACTAATTACTATTTTGTTTGTTTGTTTGTTTTTCTATTTTTTAATTAATAAATTTATTTTAATACACATTGCTTTATAAATCATGTTGGGGGAGAAAAATCATAAAAAAAGGGGAAAACCATAGGAAAGAGAAAAAAAAAAAAAGAAGTGAACATGGCATGTTGATTTACATTCAATCTCCACAGTTCTTTTTCTGGATGCAGTTAGAATTTTCTATCCAAAATCTATTGAGATTGCCTTGGACAATTTAACCACTCTAAAAAACCAATTCTTTCGAATCGATCATCGCACATTCTTGCCGTTATTATGTACAATGTATTTCTGGTTCTGTTTGTTTCACTCAGCATCAGTTTGTATAAATCTTTCCAGAATTTACTAAATTCAGCTTCTTCATCATTTTTTATTCAACAATAATTTTTCATTATCTTAATATACCACAATTCATTTAGCCATTCCCCAATTGATAGGCATCTACTCATTTTCCAATTTTTTTGCCAGCACAAAGAGAGCTGCTAAAAACATTTTTGCACCTGTAATTCATTTTCTCTCTTTTATAATTTCTTTGGGATTCAGATCCAGTAGTGGCACTGCTGGGTCAAAGGATATGCAAAGTTTTTAGCCCCTATTAATTATTTTGACCAATTATATGCTAGTAAATATGATCATTTAAGTGAAATTGATTTATTTTTAAAAATCAACTACCTAGATTGACAGAAAAGAAAAAGAAAATAGAATACTTAGATAATTGTATATTTCTTTTGCAATATACATTATTTAAGTATTCTATTTTCTTTCAATGAGCTCCCTAAGACAAAATCCCCAGGACTAGATTATTTACAAGTGAAATACATCAAACATTTACAGAACAATTAGGCTCAATATAAAAACTACTTGAAAAAATATGTTAAGGAGTCCTACCAAATTCCTTTTGTGATATATATATGGTTTTGATAACTAAACCTGGAGCTATAAACAATTAAAGAAATACTAATTGCTCATAAGTAGGCTGAGCCAATATAATAAAAATGACAATTTTACCTAAGTTAGCTTGTGTATTTAGTGCAATATCAACTAAAGTACCAAATAATTATTTTACAGAGCTAAAAACAAAAACAAAATCCATTTGGAATATGTCAAGAAACCAAGGGAATCAGTGAAAAAATATGAAAAAAAGATGAAGCTATATTTGAAGCTATATTACAAAGCAGTACTCATCAAAACAAACTGGTAATGGCTAAGAAATAAAGTAATGATGATTCAGTGAAATACATTAGTTACATAACACACAATAATAAATGACCATAGTAATCTATTGATAAAATCAAAGGTCCAAGTTTTGGGATAAGAATTCACTATTTGATGAAAGTTGCTGGGAAAATTGGAAGACAGTTTGACAGATACTAGGCATAGACCTATAATTCGCATTGTATGCCAAGACAAGGTTAAAAGATATAAATAACTTAGTCATAAAAGATAATATAATAAGTAAATTAAGGGAACTTGAAAAATGAATTTGTCAGATCCATGGATAAGGGGAGAGTTTAGGACCAAAGAAGAGATTGAGATGATCATGGGAAGTAAAATAGATAATTTTGATTCTATGACATTAAAAAGCTTTGGAACAAAACTAAACTAATGCAGTTAAAATTTATAGGAAACCATAAATGGGAAATATTAGGAAGTTTCTTTGATAAAGGCTTCAGTTCTCAAATATATAGAAAACTAAGGTAAATTTACAAAAGCAAGACACGGGAAATTAGATAGCAAAGAAGATACAGTACTGCCCTTGAATTTAAGAGGAAGTGAGTTCAAATCTGGCCTCAGACAATTAATACTTTCCAGATGTGTGACCCTGGGCAAGTCACTTAACCCAAATTGCATAAGTAAAAAGAAAAAAAAAATTTAAAAATTGACAAAAATAAGAGGCATTCCCCAATGGTATATAATTAAAGAATATGATATATGAACAATAAGTTTTTCAGGCAAAGAAATCAAAAGGATAACATATGTTAAAAGGGATGTGGAAAAAATTGGATACTAATGCACTTTTTGTGGCGTTGTGAACTTTTCTAGAAAAATTTGAAGTTATGCTAAAAAAACTATAAAGCTGTGCATATTCTTTGACCCAGAAATATGTATCTAACCCTTGCTAAGGTCAAATAACTTATATGTCACAGATTCAAAGGTGGGATTTGAATGAAGGTCTTCCTGCTTCCCTCATGGGTCTCAATCCACTGTGCCAGGTTGCCTCTCTTCTTGATACATAGAAGGTTTTAATACATAAATGTTGATAATAGATTGAATGAGGCCATGTAAAAATTAGGTGATACTTAATTTAGGCATATTTTATTGATGTATCCTCCTAAAAATTCTTCTTCCACATCCAGAATATTATTTAATTGGTTCCCCTATGTTATGTTCTTTCTAGTTTTCAAAAACTAATAGATTAAAAAATATAGTTAGAAGAGATCACATTAAGTTATCTACACTAAAGCTTCTTAAATTGTGCATAGCAACCTCATATAGAGTCATATAAATGAAAATGGGAGTCTTAAAAATTTTGGCTACAATAAAAGATGTTAAATATCCCACCAAGATTTAATTCTTTATGTAAAAATAAATAAGCACATGCACTTCATTAACTTGAAATTTGCTTTCATCTTTAATAGATGATAAAATTATATGTATAAAAAAGAATTGTTTTAAGATAATTTTTTTATACTTTATTATTAGCAAATATTTTATTTGCATTCCTATTTTATATACCTATACACTCAGAATTGTGTAAAAATTTCTCAAGTGCAAAGGGGCCATGAATGGAAGTTTAAGTTCAATAGGAAGCTCTGATCTAGAGTTACTCATTTTAAAGATAAGAAAATTGAGAGCCAGGATTCAAATCTAGTTCCTTTGACTTCAAAGCCAATTACTTTTTCAAACTGGATTTGGCAAATGCAGTGCTATGCAGTAGCCAGGGTAGAGTCAGTAATATTTAGGTTCAAATTCCATCGTTGATATGTATAAGCAGTATCTAAATGAGCAAGTCTCAACTTCATAGGGCCTCAGTTTCTTTCTCTCTGACAAATGGGGATAATAATAAAGCCTATGTAACATGATTGTTATAAGGCTCAGTGTGAGAATTTATGTACAGTATTCTGAAAAACTTAAAATGCTATCAAAATAATAATTACTGTTCTTAATTGCAATACTCTGAAGTTTTCAAAACCTGATTATGACAAACATGATCTTGGCAAAACCATGAAGAAAACATCTTCCTTCCCCTCAACTCATACTCATATGCATAAATACTTCATACTGGGCCTACTTCATAACTCTAAGTGGTAACAAGTGTCTAGAGTGTGTTCAGGGACAACTAGAATTTCTGCTCTGAGAGCTTGACAAAAACCTTTCGGGCTGATCATGCACTTTTGCTCTCTGCCTGATTCATCCAACTCTTCACCTATGGCTTCAAGAAACTTAGGCACCTACAGTACCCACACCCTAGTAACACACCTTTGCAGATGGGCTAAACAAGACTGAGAATAACTGATAGGACTTAAATCTGTCAGAAAATTGGAGGGATTTGTACCCCAAGTTTTTGAAGACTTTTCCTAGTGAAATGGGCAGATAAGAACAATTCATTCCAGAGGTAATGAAGTCAACTGAAGCAGTTATTTAAGAACTTTTTAAGTTTGTTGGGAACTTTCTGGGCCATCACTAGTTATCCTCACTTTTGTCTTGTCACTGGACTTCAGTGACTGAAGCTGAAAACTTTATGCAACTAACCCATTTAAATCGAATCTACATATAGCTAATCATGATTTCACTGGCCCTTTTCATAAAAGAAGGACAAACAAGTAGTCACACTTGATATAGGGATCAAGAGTCTCATAAATACCACATTAGGTTCATAGATCACAACACTAAAGCTGGAAGGGACTTTAGAGGCAACTTAATCCCATCTTCTCTTTTTGAAGATAAGGCAACTGAGATATATGGAAATTATTGATTTGTTCAAGGTCACACAGAAATAAGTATTCAAGGGGAGATCTGAATACAGATATTTCAGAAAGAGTATGCTCTTTCTACAACATGTTGCAATAGCATTTGAGCCCATCTAGGTCCTCTCCTAGACTATTCAAGTAAGTTTTCTTTAAACCAATCTTAGAGAAAGATATATGGGCAATCATTGAATTAACAATATCTTATGTAGCTAAGTAGCACACTGGTCCTGAAGTCAGGAACATTTCAGTTCAAATTCAGCTTCAAGTACTTACTAGAAGTCAGAAGACTGACCCTAGTCAAATCATTTGACCTTGGCCTATTTCAGTTTCCTCATCTGTGAAACAGGGGTAATAATATCATTTGCTTTACTGGACAGGATAAGATAATTGTAATAGTCCTTTAAAAACTTTAAAGCACTTTATAAATGTTAATGATGTTAATGAATATTAATCATTATATATGTTATATATATTGTTTGCACAAAATAAATGGTAACAATGATATCTATGCTAATGATGAACAGTTTGTTTACAGAATTGGTGGTCAGAGAGTCTTCACTCTGGTCTTCCTACTTATGTGATCAATTTTCAATTCTGAATACAGGGAATAATTGGCCTTCACTGGCCAAGAAGAAAAGGCAGCTTCCCTGAAAATAGATATTTTAAGCTTATCATGAAAATTCAATCCAACATTCATTAAGTACTTGATATGTATATAAAGCTTTATACAAAACAAAATTCTTATCTTGAGGAAGTTTACATTGTTCTAAAATTATCCACCTCATAACAAACTTTATAGATATACAGTAAGAGTATTATTATTATCTCTGTTCATAGATGTGAAATTCAATTAAATAAGCATTTATTAGGCACCTACTATGTGCCATGCACTGTGCTGTGTGCTTAAAATACAGAAAAAGGATAAAGGTTTTTGCCCTCAAAGAGCTTATAATGTATCCATTCTTCAGGTTTATCAACATGTCTTATTATTTCAATAATAAAACTCATTTATGTAGGATTTTGTTTTTCACAAACTATTTTCTTCATCATATTTCAATTCCATTCAATTGAATACATTTAACAACTGCAGGTACTATACAGCCTACTTTATGAAATAAATCCTAATAAAAATAATAGCTAGCACTCACATAACACTTTAGTTTTTGCAAAGTACATACAAATATTATCACATTTTATTCTAAGAAAAACCCTGTGAGGTAAATGCACTTAGTAACTTTAACTTAGAATCTTTAGTTGAGGAAACTGAGATAAATAGTGTTAAGTCATTTTCTTAGAATAATATAATTCCAATCTTCCTGAATTCAGGTTCAAAACTCTACACTTTTTATTGCTTCTATACCACCAGCTGCCCCTCTCAGTTGCTAACATATATATATGTATATGTATATATATGTGTATATATATATATATATATATATATATATATATATATATACACATATATATACACACACATATAAAATTCAACCCCATTTTCTGTTATGCCCTGAAGTGTCATGACCTGAATTGCTATGCCCTGAATAAAATTATTATAGCCCCCCCATCTCCCGTTGGAATACTCAGGAGCTCTTGGAATACTTGGGAGCCACTTGACAATGGCTGCTGGAGATCCAAACCAGAATGGATCTCCTCTTGTGAAGGATGATGCAAGGAGATTGAGAGGCAGCTGCTGTTCTCTGACTTCTCTGACTGAGAGACCATTGTATTGTCTGACCTCTCTCCTCTTCCCTCTTCCTCCAGTTTATCTCATTCCCAGTCCACAACATCTATGTCAGCAAGGCTGCGTTGCAACTACTTCAGATGTTATGATCCATAGCTGTGGAGGCTCTCGGGGAATTGACTTGTTCCTGAACCACCACCCCACTTTTTCCTTGCCATTAGGATTGGGAGAATTGAATTAGTCAAAACCTTGGATCTCCAGCCACTTTACATTCCATTGTATCATAAAATCAAGCTGCTTATCTTGATCCTTGCTAGGATAATTCTCCTTCCATTTGAGTATTGCCCCACATCTTGTGGTCTCCTGCCCTAGATCTTCTTATCTTGGCCCAGTTCCTGCCAGGATTAAGTTATAATCCTTTCCTGGAATTATGGTTTGTCTACTTATCCCAGTGTCTTTGCCTGCCCCAAGCAATCTGCCTTTGTTTCTCCTCTAATATTGTATATTTAGGTTATTCTGTTTGCAAACACTAGTTAGCTATAAAAGTTCCTTGCCTCTATTCCTGGGTGTTAAATGATTTTTGAACATGAGTTCTGTTTGGCCAGCTAGCCTAAAAAAATTCTCCACATTAAAAAGATTAAAAATTAATCTCTTTCTTGCCTCAGTTTCTCTGGCATTTCAAGTCTTTTTCCAAAAGGGAGAGGAAAGTTTCTGTACTTATCTAAGAATAAATGTTAATGAATGAACTTTATTATTTAAATAGCAGTGGTTGGAGCTGCCATAATACAATCAGTATAAAAAGTTAATACTTTGATTGATTAATTGAGTGGTTTGAGAATCAAAGATAATTGATTAAGTGCTTTCCATAGGAAAATGCATTCAAGCAAACAACAAGGTAAACCTCACAATTTAAACTTGCTTATGCTTGGACTCATAATTGGACTAAATGAACTATATGACCTTATTTTGCATGTTGTTTCTTGAATTAGACTGTGAACCTGTTAGAAGTAAGGATTCTTGGAGGTATGGGAGAGGATAGAGATAGGTAAGACAGAATCTAGAGTCAAGAAGAACTAAGATTAAATCTAACCTTAAACACTTATTAACTGTGGCTCTCTGGGCAAGTCACTTAATCTTTGTTTGCCCTAATTCACTTGAGAAGGAAATGGAAAACCATCCCAGTATCTTTGTCCAAAAAACCTTATGGACAGTATAGTGAATGGGGTCATGAGGAGTCTGAGTGATTGAACAATAACAACAAAAGAGTTATGTGATTTATTTTTTACTTTTCTTTGTATCCTTAGTACTTAATATTGTGGCTGACATATGGTAGATGTTAATAAATGCTAATTGACTTGCTATATACCCATTATTAACCTTTTTGGTTTCTTTGAGCCTATAGGTCTCAAAGGCTACTTCTACTAACTTTCCCCTAAAGAATAATCACAATGTGGTTTAAAGTATAGAGTGCTAAGGGTATGAAATTCAATCCCAGAGAGGCAGATAATGCTTACTTTAGGGGAAATACATACATACATATATATATATATATAAAACTATGTGTCTGTCTCTCTTATTTTAAATAAATGAAGTAAATAAATAGGTCCTACACCAAGCCCCTTTTGGTCATTGTTTGGATCCTAATTGACTCACATTGAATGTAAATAGCAGTCATTTATGCTTTGGCCAGGAACTCTGAGGATCTTCCCCTCCCAGATTCATTTATTTGTTTAGATATTTTGAGGGAGAGTGCTAAGTGAAAGAGGAGATTCTTTGCCTCAATTGATACTTAACTTTAGTCACTGAATGCATGGGTCTCAGTTAACCTGAAACCTATTGAAGATCTTAGCTTAAAACTGCTGAGGTCTCGCATTTCATCCAGGGCCATGTCCAGTTGCACTGATCCACTGTCCTGATGCCACTTGATTCAGATGGCTGTGGAGAGGAAAGTGAGGCAGGTAGCCTTGCCCAGCTCTCCCTCACTTAAATCCAGTTTGTTTGCATGTCATGTCATCACTTCCTTAACACCATGGTCCTCTTCAAGAACAAAGGACAAACAACAACAACCACCTCTTTTATTTTATTTTTTACCTAACTTCTTTTGAGAATTGCCCTAATTAAAAATATTGAATTAAACAAAAATTTATTATGTTATTATGTTTCTATGTTGTTATAGAGCAGGGGTGGGGAACCTCCTGCACACTGGCCATTTATGGTCCGTGAAATCATTTGCATAATCAACCTCTGGCAATAATAGATAGAAAAACTTTCATTGCTTGAGTTCTATAATTTGATAATTTTGTATGGCTTGCAAATAATATAAATATCTAAATGATCATTGACATAAAAAAAATTCCCCCACCTCTTCATAGAACATTGGAATAGATTAACTGATGGAGTATTCAGGTATTATAAGATTAAATAGGATGGATTGCCTATCTTCATAAAGATTTCAATCTACTGGGAGTAGAGCCAAGATGGCAGAGAAGACACACACATCATTCCGAGCTCCCTTCTACCCTCACGACTAATTACCAAATTCAGCCTCAGAAATAGTGCTTAACTAGTAAAATCCATGAATTTTGGGAGTACAACAAATTACCAGCCAAAGATAATTTGGAAGATCATCAGAAAAGGTTTGTTCTGATCGGAGGGAGCAGGCCAGTGCAGGTAGAGAGGCAGAACCAGAGGCTAGCACACTGAGCAGAGAAGGGGGTGGTCTCCACAAGTGAAAAATTTGCTAGGAGGACACTACCATAAGTTGGCTGCTCTGCTTTGATTGCAAAGCAGTAGATCAGCAGAGAAGTTAAAGCCAAAGGTGGAGTGTACTCCAAAAAATGCCAGAATCTAACAGGATCTGGCTACACCAACCCAGTACCAGAAGTGACTCAGCACAGACCACAGCACAACTGTGCAGCCACATTCTGCAGCTTAGGGCTTTTGGCCTGGGACAGTCACATTTCTGCAAGATAGAGGGGCTTACCCCAGGGCAACCATAAATCTGCAGAGTGGGTGAGGGCCTCTGCTTTGGGGCAGCCACAAATCTGCTCAACGGGACGGCTCTGCCCAGGGCAATAGAACCTCTTCAGTATGGTTACACTTCCCAGAGCATAGAAGCTTCCAATGCAGGGCTCCTCCCAGGGCAGCTGCTCATCCCCACAGAGAGGGTTCTGCCTGGGGCAATGACACTTTCACTTCTCAGCAGCTAGTCCCAGGGCAGCTGTGGATTAGCACAGCTAGGCTCTTCCCAGGGCAGAGACATTTCCAGTGCAAGGCTCTTCCCAGAGCACTCCTGCAGCTTCACCACTCTTAGCAGCCTGTTTGCAGGACAGTTACTGTCCATATATCTATCCCTGCTCTGTAGATGAAGCTGCTAAACTCCGTACCCTGAAGGCAGACCCTAAGGGCTTTTAAAGATAAAGAAGTGAATTGGAAAAGATAAAGAACTCCCAGGAAAGTAGGATTTGTGAATTGGAAAAAAGAAAATAATTTTTAAAAATTAGTGAAATGGAAAAAAATTCCATAGAGCAAAACAACACACTAAAAAAAAAAATTTATATATGTCAAATGGACATATACAAAAAGAAATTTAAAAAGCTAATGAAGAAAATAACTCATTAAAAATCAGAATTGAACAAATACAAATTAATGATTCATTGAGACATCAAGAATCAGTCAAGCAAAACCAAAAAAAAAAAAAATGAAAAAAATAGAAAAAAATGTCAAATGTCATCTTGGCAAAACAATAGACATGGAAAATAGACCTAGGAGAGATAATTTGAGAATTGTTGGACTTCCTGAAAATTATGATTTAAAAAAAAGAACCTAGATACTATTTTAAAGGAAACCATCAAAGAGAACTGCCCAGATGTAATAGAATCAGAAGGTAAAATAGGCATTGAAAGAATTCATCGAACACCTTCTGAAAGAGACCCTAAAATAAAAACTCCAAGGAATATTGTGGCTAAATTTCAGAACTATCAGACTAAGGAAAAAATATTACAAATACCCAGAAAAAAACAATTCAAATACCGAGGAGCCACAATAAGGATCACTCAGGATCTAGCTGCCTCCACATTAAAGGATCAAAGGTCCTGGAATCTGATATTTTGAAGGCAAAAAAAACTTGAAATGCAGCCAAGAATAAACTACCCAGTTAAGCTGACCATTTTTTTTTCCCAAGGAAGGAGATGGACAATTAATGAAACAAGTGAATTCCATTTGTTTCTAAGGAAAAAAAAAAACAGAGCTGAACAAAAAATTTGACCTCTAACTATAGTACTCAAGAGAAGCAGAAAAAGGTAAAAAGAACTCTTGAAAACTGTATTTCTGTTATGGGCATACATAAAGAGTGCATGTATAATTTGATTTTATTGATAAAATATTTTTTAAAAATGGAAGCAGAAATAGAAAGGGGATAGTATCAGAAAAAAGGGATATAAAAAGAGGGAAACTACATCCCACCAAGAGGCAAAAGAAACCTATCATATCTGAGGGAATTTAGGGCGGGGAGGGAACATTGTGTGAATCTTACTCTCATCAGATTTGGCTCAAAGAGAAAATAATTGACATATTTGGTTTACAGAGAAACCTCTCACCTCATTAAAAAGTGGGAGAAGAAAAGGGAAAAGGAAAAGAGTAATAAGGGAAAGGTATAAGAAAGAGGAAGGGATCCAAAGGGGGAGTGAGGGATTCTAAAGAGGAAGATCTGCATGAGGCAAGTGGTGCCCATAAGTTTAATACTGAAGAGGGGAGTAAGAAAAAGAAAAGCATAATCTGGGGATAATAAGATGGCAGGATATACAGATTTAGCAATTTTAACCATGAATATGAATGTGATGAACTCTCCCATAAAGCAGAGGGAGATAGCAGACTGGATCAAAAGTCAGAACTCTACAATATGCTGTTTACAGGAAACACATTTAAAGCAGGGAGATACATACAGAGTAAAGGTAAAAGGTTGAATCAGAATCTATTATGCTTCAGGTGAGGTCAAAAAAGCAGTGGTAGCCATCCTTATCTTAGATCTAGCCAAAGCAAAAATTGATCTAATTAAAAGAGATAAGGAAGGAAACTATATCTTGTTAAAGGGTAGCATAGACAATGAAGCGATATCAATACTAAACATATATGCACCAAGTGCTATAGCATCTAATTTCCTATAGGAGAAGTTAAGAGAGTTGAAAGAAAAAAATAGACAGCAAATCTGTAATAGTGGGAGATCTCAACCTTGCACTCTCAGAATTAGATAAATCAAACCACAAAACAAATAAGAAATTAAAGAGGTAAATAGAATATTAGAAAAGTTAGGTATGATATATCTTTGGAGACAGAAATGGAGTACATTTTCTTCTCAGCAGTTCTTGGAACCTATACAGAAATTGATCATATATTGGGACATAAAGACCTCAAAATTAAATGCAGAAAGGCATAAATAATAAATGTATTCTTTTCAGATCACAATGCAATAAAAACTTCATTCAACAAAAAGGTACGGGTAAACAAACCAAAAAGTAATTGGAAACTAAATAATCTCATCCTAAAGAATGATTAGGTGAAACAGCAAATCATAGACACAATTAATAACTTCACTCAAGAGAATGATAACAATTAGACAACATACCAAAATTTGTGGGATGCAGTCAAAACAGTTATAAGGGGGAATTTTATGTCTTTAGATGCTTGTTTGAATAAAATAGAGAAAGAGAGAATCAATGAATTGAGATTACAACTTAAAAAGCTAGAAAAAGACCAAATTAAAAACCCCCAATCAATTATTAAACATGAAATTATAAAATTAAAAAGAGAAATTGATAAAATTGAACATAAAAAACTATTGAATTAATAAACAAAAAGTAAGAGTTGGTTCTATGAAAATAAAAAAACAATAAAATAGATAAACCTTTGGTAAATCTGATTAGAAAAAGGAAAGAGGACAATCAAATTGCTATTCTTAAAAATGGAAAGGGAGAACTTTCCACCAATGAAGAGAAAATTAGAGCAATAATTTAGGAGTTACTTTGCCCAACTTTATGCCAATAAATTTGATAACCTACATGAAATGGAGGAATATCTACAAAAATATAGCTCGCCCAGATTAACAGAGGAAGAAGTAAAGAGAATAAACAGTCCCATTTTAGAAATGGAAATAGAACAAGTTATTAATCAACTCTTTAAGAAAAAATCCCCAGATCCAGATGGATTTACATGTGAATTCTACAAAACATTTAAAGAACAATTAAGTCCAATGTTACATAAACTTTTTGAAAAAATAGGAATGAATGAGTCCTACCAAATTCCTTTTATGACACAAACATAGTACTGATACCTAAACCAGGTAGGTTGAAAACAGAGAAAGGAAATTATAGACCAATCTCTCTAATGAATATTGATGCTAAAATCTCAAATAAATATTAGCAAAAAGATTACAGGAAATCCATCCCCAGAATAATACATCATGTACAAGTAGGATTCATACCAGGAATGTAGGGCTGTTTCAATATTAGGAAAACTATTAGCATGGTTGACTATATCAATAACCAAATTAACAAAAACTATATGATCATCTCAATACATGTAGAAAAAAATTTGATAAAATCCAACATCCATTCCTATTAAAAACACTTGAGAGTATAGGAATAATTGGACTTTTCCTTAAAATAATCAGCAGCAACTATTTAAAACCATCAGTAAGCATCATATGTAAAGGGGACAAACTGCAACCATTCCCAATAAGATCAGGAGTCAAACAAGGTTGCCCACTATCACTGCTACTATTCAATATTATATTAGAAATGCTAGCTTTGGCAATAAGAGTTGAGAAAAAGATTAAAAAAATTAGAGTAGGTAATGAAGAAACCAAATTATCACTCTTTGCAGATGATATGATGGTATACTTAGAGAACCCCAGAGATTCTACTAAAAAGCTCGTAGAAATAATCCACACCTTTAGCAAAGTTGCAGGATACAAAATAAACCCACACAAGTCATCAGCATTCTTATATATCACTAACAAAATCCAACAGTCAGAGTTACAAAGAGAAATTCCATTTAAAATGAATATTGATAGTATAAAATACTTAGGAATCTATCTACCAAAGGAAAATCAGAAACTTTATGAGCAAAACTACAAAACACTTTTCACACAAATTAAGTATGATCTAACCAATTGGAAAAATATTAAATGCTCTTGGATAAGGCAAGCAAATATAATAAAGATGAGAATACTATCTAAACTAAGCTATTTATTTAGTTATACCAATCAGACTCCCAAAAAAACTATTTTAATGTCCTTGAAAAAATAACAACAAAATTCATCTGGAAGAACAAAAGGTCAAGGCTTTCAAGGGAACTAATGAAAAAAAAAATCAAATGAAGGTAGCCTAGCTGTACCTGATCTAAACCTCTATTATAAAGCAGCGGTTACCAAAACCATTTGGTATTGGCTAAGAAATAGACTAATTGACCAGTGGAATAGGTTAGATTCAAAGGACACAATAGTCAATAACTTTAACAATCTGGTGTTTGACAAACTCAAAGACTCCAGCTTTTGGGATAAGAATTCACTGTTTGACAGAAACTGCTGGGAAAATTGGAAATTAGTATGGCAGAAACTAAGCATTGACCCACACTTAACACTATGCATCAAGATAAGGTCAAAATGAGTTCATGACCTAGGCATAAAGAATGAGATTATAAATAAATTAGAAGACCATAGGTAGTTTACCTCTCAGACCTGTGGAGGAGGAAGGAATTTGTGACCAAAGAAGAACTAGAGATCATTATTGATCACAAAATAGAAAATTTGGATTACATCAAATTGAAAAGTTTTTGTACACACAAAACTAATGCAGACAAGATTAGAAGAGAAGCAATAAACTGGGAAAACATTTTTACAGTCAAAGGTTCTGATAAAGGCCTCATTTCCAAAATATGTAGAGAATTGACTCTACTTTATAAGAAATCAAGCCATTCTCCAATTGACAAATGATCAAAGGATATGAACAGACAATTCTCAGACGAAGAAATTGAAACTATTTCTAGCCACATGAAAAGATGCTCCAAGTCATTATTAATCAGAGAAATGCGAATTAAGACAATTCTGAGATACCACTACACACTTCTCAAATTGGCTAGGATGACAAGATAATGTTGAATGTTGAAGGGGATGTGAGAAAACTAAGATACTGATAGATTGTTGGTGGAATTGTGAATACATCTAGCCATTCTGGAGAGCAATTTGGAACTATGCTCAGAAAGTTATCAAACAGTGCATATCCTTTGATCCAGCAGTGTTTCTACTGGGCTTATATCCCAAAGAGATTTTAAAGAAGGAAAGGGACCTGTATGTGCATGAATGTTTGTGGCAGGTCTCTTTGTAATGGCTAAAAACTGGAAACTGAATGGAGGCTCATCAATTGGAGAATGGCTGAATAAATTGTGGTATATGGATGTTATGGAATATTATTGTTCTGTAAAAAATGACCAGCAACATGATTTCAGAAAGGCCTGGAGAGACTTACATGAACTAATGCTGAGTGAAATGAACAGGACCAAGAGATCATTGTATATACTTCAACAATAATACTATATGATGATCAATTCTGATGGATGTGGCTCCCTTCAACAATGAAATCAACCAAACCAGTTCCACTTGTTCAATAATGAATCAAACCTGCTACACCCAGCAAAGGAACTCTAGGAACTGAATGTGAACCATTACATAGCATTTCCAATCTCTCTGTTTTTGTCCTTTTTCATTTTTGATTTTCTTCACAGGTTAATTGTACATTATTTCAAAGTTCAATTCTTCTTTGCAGCAAATTAACTTTATGGATATGTATCCATATATTGTATTTAACATATACTTTAACATATTTAACATGTATTGGTTTACCTGCCATCTGGGGGAGTGGGAGAGGGAAGGAGGGGAAAAATTGGAACAAAAGCTTTTGCAATTGTCAGTGATGAAAAATTACCCATGCATATATCTTGTAAATAAAAAGCCATAATAAAAAATAGATTTCAATCTACCAACCATAGGACTTTTATATAACAACCCCTACTATACATTCTGCCATGAGTAAAATAAAGTTTGCCTCAAAAAAAAATTGTAATAAAGCCCATCATGATGACCACATAGAGAAGGGAATTAGTAAAGGAAGGAAAAGAGAGAGGGACAATGGCAAAGACAGATAATTGGGGGGGGGAGGGAGGAGAGTAGACAATGAGACTACTTAAGCTGGAAACTTAAGAAAAAAATTAAGTGATTTTCTTTGTTGTGTAGCCAATTTTTCTCCAAGGATAAAATAAAATGTACTAGAACAACAAAGATATTTTGAAGTCATGTGTCTTAAAATTGGGTTTTTTTGTGAATTTTTTTTAATGTTTTAAGACTTAATCATATTCTTTTCTTACACTTCAATCTAATCCCATAAATAGTCAGAATTCAAACTCAGTGAAATGAAAATCTTGTAGAAAATATAATTTGCTTCACAAATATATTTTCCTTCATTTAACCATTTTTGGGGGATGGGAGATGGCTCCTTAAAAAAGTCATTAGAAACAGTATGATATAGTGGATAGAGAATTAGTCTCAAAAAATGAAATGCTGAGTTTAAATGTTGTCTCTGATTTCTAAAGGTGGGTCACAATTTGTGAAAATAATTAATGACATAAAGTAGTTCTAGTATATAAGTTCACTCTACATATTTCCATTTGGCTTAAACCAATTTCATTAATTTAGATAATTTAAATTTAGAAGAATTCAAATATATATAACTAGTTAAGGAGATTAATTATTTTAACTAATTGATATCTAGCTATATTTGGCTGTGTATCTAATCAAATCATTTGCTCTAAGTTCTCTAAAAATATAAATTATGGCAAAGTTGCCAAGTTGCATTGATTAGGGAATTGCCTTAACTAGAGTTTCCCTGTGAAATCCCAGTTCTAGTCCCCATCCTAAAATAAATGTAGGGAACATAAAGATGTTATGTTAAAACTTTGCAAATCCCAGCACTCTAAAAAGAGGTTCTCTGGTCTATAAAAATCTAGTGTTCCCAATGTCAACCTTTTTTTTTTTTTTTTTTTTTTTTTTTGTGGAAATGATCTAATGAATGTCATCTTCTAACAAAGTAGCCAAATTATGTGACCTAATTATAATATGAATTAGAATCTCCATAAGTGAGTCCAGAATTAATGGCTTAATTTTGTACCTCTCTTCATAATGGATTTGTCCACGTGACTATCCTCAATTCATACACTTGGGCTAAAAATTACTATGGAAAAAATATACCATTTATTAATATTTGTACTGTATCTGTACAATTAGAAAAGGGTGTTGGAAATTATTGCTAATTATGTTAGATGAACATAAGTTTCACAATTTTATTTAATTGTAAAATGAGCATTTTTCTTATTTGGTTTAGTGTTATAATCATAATAGTTCAATATTTTAGTTTGATAATGTGGCTTCAATAGGTAGTTGCTTTTTGCTTGGACAGGTATTAAGTTCCGTAGGTAAATTAATAGTGTAATAGGCCAAGTAGATATTTGTAGTTCAAACAGTTACAGAATTAGATCTGGAAGAGACCAAAGTGGCCACCTAATTCACCCCACATTTTGAAGATAAAGAAACTAAAACTGACTGTGAGCATTTAATTGACTTCTCCAACATCACTAAGTAATTATCAGAGTCCATCAGTTTGTCTCATTCCAGAATTAGTGTTCATTCCACTCTGCTATGCTACTTACTAATATTTTTATATTGTATATGTATATCCCAAATCCAAGGAAATAAGTGTCTTCATAAATAAAATTCAGGTACACCAAAGTGAAAGAAAATGAAATGGCTTCAAATGAAAAACAGTGGTAATACACACTAAAGAAAGAACAATTCACATTTATACACCCAAGGCTTTTTCTATGAGGTAGGTGGTAAAAGCTTTCATCCACATTTTACAGATAAATAGACTGAAATTTAGGGAGATTAATTGACTTGTCTAAATTACATAGAATGTGGCAAAATAAATATTCAAAAAAAAACCATATTTTCTGATTAGAATACTCTTTGAACTCTTCCCCACTGTTTCTGCCTCAAAGGTGTGCCTCATCCAGAAACCTAAGGAAAATACTTCACACAACATTTTTAGCTTTTCAGTTCACTTTCATGTCTAGTTTATGAGCGAATACTTATCATCTCTTTATGTAATAAATTACTATTTCACAACTAAAGAATTTGAGGCACAGAGAAAATAACTGAATTTTTCAATATTATACAACAACTTCATGAAAGAACAGGGACTAGAAAGAAAGTTTCTTGGATTACAGCTTTAAATTCTTTCTATAGGACCCCATTGCCTCTCAAAATGAGATATGAAAGTCTAAAGTGGCAACAATTAATCAAATGTTTCCTATTATCAGTCTGTTTTTAAAGATAACAAAGAAATTCAGTCTTGACATAGTGGATAGAGAGCTGACCTTAGAGTCAGGAGTAATAATAATAAGAAGAATTATAATTAAAATTATAATAACTTTTATATCATGCTTTAAGGTTTGCAGATAATTTTACACTTATTATTTCATTTGATTTTCACAACTCTGTGGTAGGTAGATAGAAAAAGTAAACAGAAAGATAGATGGTAAGATAGATAGAATAATTAATAAGCATACACAATGTGCCAAGCTTTATGCTAAGCACTGAAGATACATGCACAAGCAACAATAGCCCCTGTCTTCAAGGAGTTTACATTCTAATACTGGAAAATAACACCCAAAGAAGCATGGGAAGTACATGTGGCACCATAATGTGGAGATACCTGGGAAATAGAGGTTTTGTTTCCAGATAAGTCAAAGATCACTTCTCAGAACCAGAGGATGCAGGGGTCAACTTCAATGCCAATGAGGAAAAGGAAATGAGAATGATGACTACAGAATTCATTGTAATGAGATGTCCAGGAAATGTGTACATTTTATGAATGAAGAATGGGAGAGTGGAAGTTTAAGTAACTTACTCAGGGCCACATGTATTTTAAGTATCTATAGCAGGTTTCAAACTCAGGTCTTCATGACTCAAAACCAAGTACTTTATATGTTATACCACTTAAATTTACATCATCCAGATTTTCCCTCTTCTGATATACGCTGGATGTGTGACTCTGGGTGTTATGTGTTCAAATGTTGGAGTTCTTGTTCTTCTCAAAGCACAGCCGATTTAGAGGCTTAAAGCCCTTCGGATGTCTCCAAATCCAAAAGTTCTGTCCTTCAGCCTCTGCCTCTGCTTTCTTCTGCCTCCAACCAACACAGAGATGGAATGTCTCTCTTGACTCCTTCTGGGGAGCCCAGCCACCAACTACAGTGGTGTGAGATGAAGATGAATCTGGTTGTCCACTGAACTCTCCACTTGTAGCTTTATCCTCTGAAAACCCTTCGTCTGCCACCAGAGTCGCTCCTCTCGAGTCCAACTGAACTTTCTTCTGCGACCAGCCAGCCAAGAGGAAATAATGTATTCTGCCATAGATCCCTCATCGCTGGCCTTTTATCTGAGAGAGAATGGGATTATGGGTTTTCTCCCATAGTGCTCTCTGGCCCAACGAGCTTTAAGGGAGGTGTGGACTCCCTTGAAGTTAGAAAGTGTACTTTGTGAAGCTAGCATACTTGTGGACTCCAATGAGTAAAGGTGTGAACACAAGCCTTGTATTAATTAGTTCTACTTAGTACCTTGTTTCAGGTTCTGGCCAAAATCTTCTCCTAAGATTAGATCAACTCTAATTAGTTAGCAGTTAGTAAGGATTCCAACATCTGGGCACAACACTTAACGTCTCAGTCACCCACGAAAACTTCCAAGAGAGTTAAGGTGCAAACACATGATTATCTGCATATGGTAGAGTGGGGTTCTTCACAGGTAGTGCTCTGAAATACTAGATTAAACTCTCAAATAAAATGACAAAGGAAATCTGAGAACAAGGCAGATTGTAACATTTCTTGAGTATTATGGGTCTAAACTTTAAAATATCCATGTTTACAATCTCAGGAAAAATGCATTCCAATAGGTTTTGTAGTACTTTTAGGATGTGTGGTGGCATCAGTGGAACTCTGTGATTTCACAACTGCTATTTGTCAGGAAAAAAGGAAAGAGAGACTATGATTTTTAAAGGGGAGAAGGTTTATAAGATATGTGGGAGAATGAATAAGAAGTATTACCTAATGAATCTGCATCTGGCATCCACACTTCAGAAGCTGTTATTTTCAGTTTAATGATTCTTCTTTAAAAGAACTTTGGAAGTTGTATTTAATGTACCAATATAACTAAGAATATTTAAGATTGCATGGCTGGTTTTACTTTTACCAATCTGGCAACTATTGGGCAACTTTGCAGTGACTTTTTTGGGAGAAGATCCCAAACAAATACTGGCTTTTGAATCTTTCTGGTAAAAAAAAAAAAAAGCTGTAAAAAGGATTAAAAGATCTTACTGACAGGCAGCTATTTTGCAATCATAAAGTCTATCTTTAATAGAGACAACTTAGGGTTTGCTTTATTACTTGTGCTTCTGTGCTTTTCTGCCAAACATAAAGTTGTATAATTAGAAAAGAAAGGGACCTTGCAAGCCATCCCATTACAAATTATCATTCAATAAATAAGAAAACTGACACAGAAACTATGTAATTTATGTAAGACTACATAGATAACAAAGTAGTATGCAGGATTTAAACCCAAGTCTCTAACTCTAAATCTCTTACTCTTTTCATTATATCAAACTGTCTTCCCACCTTTTTAAAAAATTATCATATTCAGATTGTGATTGGCTAATAGTTAAGGAACTTTTGGCTCTTTACATCACTGATTAATTGATACTGTTGTCTGACTTAAACCTGTATTGCTAATACTTCCTCCTACTTAATATTTTTAAATGCTCATAGGAATTCAGGCTGCAGGGGACTTTAGACAGTAAAGGAAATTAGCTGAGGTCATATATGCTACATATACATAGTAGAATTAAACCAGGTCTTGTCATTCCAGAGCCCAATGCTATGTGGTTTTTTTTCCTAGTCTACTGTTATCCCAGTTGCTGCAAATCTCTAAAACAGCAACTCATTTTGTCATTTATCACTTAGTATCACTATGTGTTCAAGTTAATGCTTTGTAACTATCAGTGATAAGTGCTTGTAAACCACATCTTAAATAGGAAAGAAATGTTGTTGTTGTTGTTTTTTTTTTGGTAATTTAATATTTACTGAAGACAATTCTTCTAGTGTCTAAATCATTTCATGTGGATACTGCAGAGAAAAACAGCTTGCTTTAAAACCTGGGGACAGAAGGAATCTTCAGGAAGTTTGTTGCAGTCAGCCAGTTAAAACTGCAGGGAGCTATCCAATGTATTAGTGCTGATCCTATATTCATGCTGGAGCTTAATGATTATATATAGGAAGATGGAAATAAAATTTAGAACATTGTACAGAGAGCAGTATAGCTTCAGTGGTCTAAAGTTCATAGGCATCTCCCTTCTGTGTATCTATGAATTGTGATACTAAACTGATCACTTTGGAAAGATGGTCAAAACTATGATTGAATGTTTGTATGTCTGGATGAGAGGAGAGAGAGAGAGAAAGAGAGAGAGAGAGAGCAAATTTTCATTTTGAAAAACACAGTTCAATATATTTCACTGATCCCAGGATTGGTCATGGAGTGGCCTGCTCTTATTTTTTAATTCTATTTGGATTTCTTTTTTTAAGGTCACTAAATGATAGTATCATCCATCAATAAGGATTCATTTCATGTGTGCTATATCCTCAACTTTATGTTAGATTTCAACTGAAAATTGCAATGAAAGCACAGGATTTTAATATTATTCAGATGGGACTTAACATCTGGGTTAAGAAGATTAATGCATATGGAATGATTAGTGATATATATAATAGTATACTACTAAGTACATAATTATTAACATTGACCCAAACTGGCCCAGGAATTCCAAGAAGGGTGGTGGTGGTAAAATAAAACATTTGACTTAAAATTTAGGATAAAAGGCATTTTAGAAATCAAGTAATATTTGACTAGATGGAAGGGCGGGAGGAGTATATGTCAAATAAGTGGAATAGCATGACATAAGAGAATTTGGATCAAAAAAGAAATATTTTGGTTATGTCATTGAGATGCATTAAGAAACAGGAGTAAACCTGAACAGAAGTGGTGAAGGATGGTTTTTGGATTGCCAAGTAAAGGAATTTGGAGTTGATGAAAACAGGCAAACATTTCTCCATTCAGTTCACAAAGTCTTTTAATTCACTTACTTCATATTAAGCTCTGTGTTCATTCTAATAACATAAAGATAATAAATCATACTGCTCTTTCCCTCAAGGAGTTTATATCCTTCTTGAAGAATATGATATTTACATTCTAAAATAATAATGTTTAAGTTGGAGTGTTTTGAAAGCAATGATGAAATACAGACAAAATGCACTGAGAAAATTTGAGGAAGAAAAAAATAGTTTATGTTGTAGGGAAGGTCACAGAAAAGGAAAAAAAGAAGACTAAGGAAGATTTCTTAGTTTAAATGAAGACTTGAAAAAGAAGGATTCTGAAATGCATAGATGAAGAATGAGCAAATTCTGGTTTGGCCTGGAGAATAGCCTTGAAATATATAATGTGTAAAATACAACTGAGAAACTAGGTGAAAATCAAACTGTGGGAGACTGCATGCAAATTACTTTATTAGTCATTGTGTTGAGCTAAAAACAATGCATGCTACTTCCTCAAGAAGATTATAACCTAATTAAAACTACAATTAATATACTCACATGAAAAGAAAAAATGTAAAATAATTTATAAAATAAATTAATGCAGTACAATTGACACATGAATTATACAGCACAAATTAGTGGGATAAGGTTAATGATAGAAAACTTTCTGGGAGATTTGACTTTTTAAATGAGATTTTACAGGCAGTCTTTCATAAAAGGTTTATTCCAATACAGATAATAATGATTATGATGATAATCATTTTTTAATTTAATTTTTATTTAATAATTACTTTATATTGACACTCGTTTCTGTTCCGATTTTTTTTCCCTCCCTCCCTCCCTCCGCCCCCTCCCCTAAATGGCAAGCAGTCCTTTATATGTTGGATATGTTGCAGTATATCCTAGATGCAATATATGTTTGCAGAACTGAACAGTTCTCTTGTTGCATAGGGAGAATTGGATTCAGAAGGTATAAATAACCCGGGAAGAAAAACAAAAATGCAGATAGTTCACATTCGTTTCCCAGTGTTCTTTCTTTGGGTGTAGCTGCTTTTGTCCGTCATTTATCAATTGAAACTCAGGTCTCTTTGTCAAAGAAATCCACTTCCATCAAAATATGTCCTCATACAATATCGTTGTCGAAGTGTATAATGATCTCCTGGTTCTGCTCATTTCACTTAGCATATGATGATAATCATAATCATAATAACATTTGAATGACACTTAATGTGTATAAGGCACTGAGCTAAACTTTTTACAATTATTATGGCAATAGATTCTCACTATAGTCTTGAGAGATAGATGCTATTATTAACCCCATTTTACAAATGAGGAAACTTGGTCAAACAAAAGGTAAGTGACTTATATAGAACATACATTTAGTTAGCACCTGAGCTTGGATTTGCACTCAGGTCTAGAATTTATCTATTGTGATATCTCTCTTTCCCATCTAAACATAAATTGTTGAAAATAATGTCAACTGAAAAACCTTTGATGTTGCAAAATAGGAAGAGCATTCTTACAGGAAGAGGCCATAACTTCAAATTCTACTTTTGGTTACTCATAGTATAACTCTATGCAAGATTATTAGCTTTCCTGAGTCTCAGTTGACTTATGTATAAAAAGAGAAGTTTACATATGGTTGATCTTTGAGGTATCTTTCAGATCTTGACACATGATCCTATGATTTTAAATATGGTTCACACATTGATGAAACTTTAATTTCCAGGGTCAATTTAGCGAAATAAAAGGACAGATTCAATGGCAACAATAAAACACACAAAAAAAGAAAAAAATAAATTGATCTTCAAACCTGTGTGACTTCATTCCATTTCTATAATCATAACAATAATGACAGGAAAGTCAGAAGTCTGTCATAGTTAGCAAACAAATAAATGTAAATTAGAGAACAGAAACAGATAGTGGTGTCTTGAATTCTCTGTGGTTTTTGATCTATTTATAACTGTAAAGTGCTAATAAAATTGTCTTCAATGTGCTAAAGGAAGAAATAGAAATAGAGCCAATGAAAATCAAGATGGTAAAAACCACTGGATCAAGTATTCACAGGAAATTCATGTTAGAGCTAACATGATTTTAAGGATGTTGAGAAAAATCTTCAAAATATATGAAGGGTGGGATATTGAATAGGTATAAAAATGAAAGATATTGCAATGAAAAAGGGAATAGCAAGAGCTTGAATAAGTATCATACTCTAACTTCTTCCTTCTACAGAATATTTATGAGAATGATCTCTATACATTTTGATAGCATACTCAATGAAAATATGAGGAGACTTGTTCAAACTATTCTTTGGCAGACCGCATTTTTACAGTTATAAATAGACTAAGAGTGACAGAAAGACCTTTCTATCTACTTCTGTTCTCTACTTTATTTGTTTGCTAAATATGACAGACTTTTGATTAGGCCAAACAAACTGCAGTTTTAACATCTTTTGCAACAATTATTTTCTAGAGAACCAATTAAAATTATACAAGTTTCCTTGATTCAGCAACAGCAATAATTTTGATAATTCTCTGACTTAATTTCTAGCAAGGTAAAAAAAAATGTCATTGCTTATAAAATTTGTTTACCACTCCTGTGGAATGTATTCTACACAGAATCCAAATGAAAGATGAATTCTTTATAGATGGTAAGGTCCTGCAAATATTCATTGGTAGATGATATTTTGCTGTTTGAACAAAGTACCAAGAGGTGGAAGATCTTTCTAAATGAGATTTGTACCCACTCAAAAGAGTTCTACCTAGACACCCAAGAGGAAAAAGTTAAACCTGATTGTCCAGGTTATTGTTCAAGTGACAACACACTTGAATGTATGGGCAACTAGGTAGCATAGTGGATAAAATATTAAACCTAAAGTCAGGAAATTCTGTATTCAAATCAAGCTTCAGACACTTGCTAGCTGCGAAACCTTTTCTCAAGTCACTTAACCACTGTCTACCTTAGTTTTTTCATCTATACAAGAGATATAATAATAACACCAATTCCCTATATTGCTATAATGGTCAAGTAAATTAAGACTTGAAAAGACCTCTATAAGATTTAAAGCACAATAAAAATACTATTTAAGCAATGAACTATGGTCTCAGTTAAGTAAGACAAATAGAGCAGACTAATATCAAATGTGAACTCATTTAGTGCTTTAGACAACTTCAAGATTCTCATTAGGATTGAAATATAAACCCATTTTTTGAATACCAACTTTCTCCTTATAATTCCATATGCCTAAAAGCATGTGGGCCATCAAAAGAAAAAAAGAGGTGTGTGGCATGTAAATAATCTGTTATATGATGGCTTATTGAATTTTACACACAAGGCAGCATTAAAATACCCTGTTGCAAGAATGAGTGATAACAGAAAGATAATCCTGAAGCATAAAATTTTAAGAAACCTAGAGGAAGGCCATTAGCAATGTGAATGGAAGACTTATAGGAAGAAGCAGGCAAGAATCACTCAGGATAAGGGTTGCAATTGTAAATCCTATTAGAGGAAACAATGATATCTATGCGATTCTAGTACCACTGAAGTATTAAAATACTTAAGTATGGATTGGGGGAAGATGACAGGAGATATGGGAGAGAGAATAGACAATTCATGTAAGAGGAATGGTATATGAAAATGCATAGCATCTCAATACATTAAATCATAAGATGAACAATACAAACAGATTTTTCTTGCTTAGAGTCATATAAGAGACAAATAAATTGGTGGAAAGCAGAATTGGGGATTTGAGATAAGAATTCACAGTTTAATACACAGGAAATGTGTAGTGTGTGGGGAACAGTAGTTAGGCAAAAGAGTATTCAGCAAGAGTATTCAGAGTTCAGATTCTGGTCTTTCTGCCTATTAGCTATGTGAAATTGGGCACACTTCACTTATCCATTTATATCACGATAAATTTAAATCCAATACCTCTGTGATCAGTCTTATTTCTAGTTCAGTCCCCTCAGCCATCATCCTGTGAAGAAACTCTTACTGAGGTACATGATGGCAATTGCTCCTATTTGTATTGTAGCCACAGTCACTTAAGACTTAAAAAAGAAAATTCTTGCTCCCCAAATCATTATAATTATCAAATGGATTAACATCAGAAAATGTTATCATTTTTAATAGTAGAAATAACATTTTAGAAGAAGCATTTACATGATGATTCAAGACATCCCAAAAGACTTGGGATCTGAATCAGGAGAAAACTATGGAGACTGTGAATGGGGATCAAAACATAGTATTTTCACCCTTTTATTTATTTATGTGCCTTATTCCCTTTGAGTTTTATTTTTCTTGCACAACATGACAAACATGTAAATATGTTTAAAAGGACTGCACGTATTTAACCTATATCAGATTGCTTACTGTCTTGGGGAGGAAGGTTGGAAAAGAGGGAGAAAAAAATGGAACACAAAGTCTTACCAAAATGAATGTTGAAAACTATTTTTACATTTTACATGCTTGGAAAAAATAAAATCATATTGAGTAAAAAAGAAGAAAGAAAAAGGAGACAATAACATCTGCTTTTCTGCCTCACCCTAAAGAGGTAGGATTTTTCCATTTCTTCCTTACAGATGAAAGCTGTCATATGTGTTGTCTTCTTCAATGAAATGTGAGGTCCTTGAAAGCAGGGACTTTCTTACTTTTCTGCATTTATCCCCAGAGCTTAGTACTGTGCTTTGTACAGAGTAAGAACTTAATAAATTCCTCATTCATTTTCCATTCATTCATGTCAAGCTAAAAATGACAGTTTTTCTCAAAAATTGCCAATAAAACTATCCATTCATAATCTTTTTACATTGATAAAGTATTTGACATCCATTAATGAATTCACTCTGAAAGTATTCTTAAACAAGTCTTTTAATGTTTAAAAATATTTTGATAACTCCATCTGAATACAATTTTTCGAATTGTAATTCCATGTATTTTATTTT
Source organism: Antechinus flavipes (assembly GCF_016432865.1). NCBI lineage: Eukaryota > Metazoa > Chordata > Mammalia > Dasyuromorphia > Dasyuridae > Antechinus > Antechinus flavipes. The sequence continues at coordinate 232,308,995 of NC_067400.1, forward strand.
TTGCATTTAAATGTTACTTTGAGAAGTTCCACTGGATTCATAAACTACCAAGCAGTCCATGAAACTCAAAAAAAGTTAGAAATATCTGCTGCACATGCACCATCTACATTAATTCTTCTGATACAAGTTTTTTTTTTCTCTTTGCAGTTTTCAGAATTCCCTACCACAAAATTTACTAGCTAAAGTGTGCTCTTAATAGGGATTTAAATATCTTAGAAGAAAAACATCTATTATGTGACTTTAAAGTAGGACTTATTTTATCCATATATAATAAATATCTTTCACTATTCATGTCTTCATGACCAAATATTTTTATAAATGAAGTATTTTATTCTCATTAAAAATATTTTGCCCCAGATAGTTATTTAGAGGTAAAACAATGATAACATGTTTGAAAATTCTTTCTCTCTTTTTTCAATAGAAAGAGTGCCTCCGTGTGGAAAATACTTTCACAAATTTTGGTTGGTTGAAAAAAAAAGTTTGTAACAAAACCACAACTCTTGCATAGGGCATAGAAAAGATCAGTATGTAATTGCATTAATTAAAAATGCATCAGTAGGGATGCTTACATATGGTTTAGTGCCCCCACTTTTAATTGAATGTAGTATCAATGATATAGTCCATCTCCTCACTCTAAAAATGAGTGAATCAAGATCTAAGTAAGTCAGAATGTTCCAAAGGTCATTTGAATAGTGAGTAATCAAATTGAGAAAATTGAGAATTAAGCGTAGTTCCAATTTTTGTATTCTTCCTGTTTCATTAAACTATAACCATTGGTGATCTACCTCCTTCACTTCTCTGAATAGTCAAGAGTCATAGTCAATAGATATTTTTAAGGACCTACTATGTACCAGACACTGTGCTGACTACTGGGTTTATAAATTAAGGCAAGAAAAAAAGACAGTCCTTAATCTCTAGGAGCTCATATAACAATCTCATCATTACTGACAAATAAAGCATGGCACTAGCCTCTGATTAATCACTAAATAAAGTGTGTTCTGATGGTAAAATAAGTGAAGTCCTATATGATGTTGGGGATACTTTCTTTAATGTTCTGTTTCTTCCTCCCTTCCCTTGGCCATTTCAATAAAATTTATGTTCCATTCCTATGGAAGAAGAAGTAGTATGAGGGACACCATGAAGTAAATATAAGATTTGAAAAGAAGATGGACAAAGGATATGAAAAAATCAAAATTATCAGAATGCATATTTAATTTCAGTTTGTACAAGTGAAAGCAATTTCCACATTGGTGACATATGCAGATTCATTGAAATATTCAATTCCAACATAAATAAGAGCCAATATTCAATTAGTATAATGATAATATTAATAATTAGCATTCATATAGTACTTTGATGTTTGCAAAATGCTTTACAGTTATTAGCTTGTGTGATCCTTACAACAATATTGGAAACTAGTTTCTACTATTACCTTCCATTTTATACATGGGAAAATTGAAGCAATCTGAAGTTGTGATTTGCTCGCCATAGCTAGTAAATATTGGGTTAGATTTTGTGCTCTGGTCTTCTTAATTCTATTCCCAACAACTCCTTATCTATTGTACCATCTAACTCTCAAGCACACACACTCACAAACACACTTACATCCACACACACATTACATTCAGATTTATTCAATCTTGGCTGACTCAAATTATCCTTTTATATACAAGTGTATGTATATTCATATGCACATGCTCAGATCTATTGCACACATATGTGGGTACGTATGTCTAAGTAAATGTCAACATCTACATAACAAATGTATATACACATACATACATACTTTTGCAACCATAAGGAATTTAGACAGTAGACAAGTTCATAATTGCTTAATTAATTAATTAATTAATTGGTCTTCTGATGCTTTCTCCTTACCTTATACTTAGAAACTGTTATTGTCATTACTTTTGTATTCTAGATATGGCAATTAACTCTAAAACCATACCTGTGAATATCTTTATAGATCCCAACAATTTAATTCTGTCTTCTATATTGCTAGAAATGATTAGATTCTTCTTCATCTCTTTGCTGATAAATTCACTAAGAATAGATAATGTAAATACTACTTGATTTTTTAAAACTCAATTATATTTATGACAGTATCATAATCTCATTTTAAACTGGGATAGAATCTGGAAGACGCAATTGAAAACAAGTTGGATTCTAATTTCCCCACCATTATCAAGCAGAAGCATACCATATGATTTAAAGTGCAACCAGAGATGTAGAGTCCTTAGTCAGGTCTCAGTGAATTCAAGATAGGGATGAGAAAGGAAAATATTTAAGATGAAAACAAGTTTATTACTTATAGATTGGTGAAGCTCTGCTAAAAAAACAGCCTCAGTTCAATTTAATTTAGTTCAATATAATTTGATGGCTATGCCTATGCAACCAAAATGAAATTTCCAACTGTCTGAAAAATCTGAGGGTATTTCTCCATTAATTATTTTTACTGATTAACCAAAATAGATTTGTCATCTCCAGCCCTGTAGTTCTTTACCAATACATTAAATATGAGAACAACCTATATCTATGCCATGTCCCTAGATTGGAAGAGTTGCAGAGTTCAACCTAGAAGTATCAACGGTCTGCCTATGTCATAGTCTTCTATGTATAGGTTTCTAATTAAACAAAGCACATTTACTGAGTTTTATTAAGAACTCTAATACTCCATAGAACACTTAGATTATGTTCAATATTCTCTTTAGATAAGGGAAATTGACTTGTCGAAGTGACTGTACTAAATCTAATAAAATTGAATTACAAGTTGAAATCTGCATAGTTAAACCATAATAGGTAATGAAAAATAAGCTATAGAAAGAAAAAGGGTGCTAATCAATTATTAGATGTGTGTATATGTACATATATATGTGTGTGTGTGTGTGTATTTATATGTGTATGTATAAATGTATAGTGTGTGTATAAATATGTGTATGCTTCCTTAATACTTAATAGTATAAAAGAAAATCATTTTGTCATTAACAAAAGGTAATGTAGTCTTCCATAAAGTTTTTGTTTAAGTTTCTCAAATTACAAAGTATGTCATTGTTTAGGTTATGACAAAGTCTAAATTGCCCTTCTTCTCCAAATGACTAAGACCTTGTCTATTCTAAGGAAAGAAATGAACAAGATTATTTTTATTCTTGTCATTACATGGTAATTCATGCAAAGATGAACCCTCTTCCATCTCCACAATTATGCACACAGATAATATGGAAAATATCATATTAACTTTTACCATTGAAATGAGACACTGAGTTTCAGTTAATGAGATAAATTTAGAAAATTTATTTGTATCTTCCAAATTGAATAAAATTCTTTGAAGGAAGAAAACTTTTTAAAGTTGTGCTAAAACCGATGAACAGGACACAATACTAAACATGTTTTAAAAGTAGTTCTCTGGACAAGGCCTCCAAGCTCAGGTTTTGGGCAGTGTGATAGATCTTTCTGAAAGCAAAGGCTATGCTAGTTCTGCTCATTAAGCATAAAATATATTCTATCATAATAAGGTAGGAATTTTCCCCCTTTTTTCTAAAAAGGTCAGAATTTCATTAACCAAAATTTTTATGAATCCTACAATTAACCATTCTTCATTATACTCTGATTGATTTTAGAGCTAATTACATGTTATCTGGACTAATATGCTCATCTATAATTTTCTTTTAAAATTATTACACAGTTAATACAATGCATTAAATTAAAAGTCTAACCCCTAAATAAATTTCCTTTTTAATGCAAAAACATAATGAATTTTGAACACTCAATTAAGATACTGAAATGGTTTCCATACACCTATAACTATGGTTATGCTGCCATCTAATGGTTGATCACAAAATATGAACACCCCATGTAATTTTAAGGGATTTAAAGGTTTTCTGTGTGTGTGTGTGTGTGTGCATATGTTCTAATTTATCATCATACTGTGAAAATGACCTCACTTCCTTTAAATTTATACTAGTTTCATAAAATTGTGACAGACAATACCAAGTTGGAAATGTGTCATGTGGTGTTCAGTCTAGCTAAGTTTGAATAGTCTCATCATCACCAAAAAAGAGACCATCAAGTGATTTATTTGCTTCCAGTGATCTATGAAAATTACTCTCAGAATTATAGTCAGAGAGATGGAAGAGATCTCTGAGCCCCAATACATAATTTTATGTATTAAAAACCTGAGACCCAAGAAAGTTTAGTTCTTTGCTTCTCTTATATATAATAAACATTAGAGGCAAGATTTTAATTTAATTCCTCTAATTCAATCTGCCACTATGCTATCAAGTTTAGAAAGCTTGAGTAAACATGAGTAAAAAAAAGGTCTCATACCAGTGAAATCATGGATTATTTCAAGAATTAAAAGTTATAGAAAAATCAATAACATAGCTATATTGAATTAGAATAATATATGGCAATGCTATATCATCTGTGATGCATAGTTCTCAGTCTCTGAAGAGACTGACAATGTAAGTAATCAGCCAACATTTCTCTAAATTTTTATTGATAATATTCTTCACTGGAAAGATTAAAAAGAAAGTTAAAAGATTTTTTAAAAAAAGTAATTCGGGGGAAGGGATGGAGCTAGATGGTGTGGTGGATAGAGAACTAACCCTGGAGTTAGGAGGACCTGAGTTCAAATCTAGCCTCAGACAATTAATGCTTCCCAGCTGTATAACTTTGGCAAGTCACTTAATTCCACTTGCTACATAAAACAAAATAAAAAGTAATTCTGTCTCTGTTCTAGCCACATGATCAATATGTATATATACATATATATATATATGTGTGTGTATACAAGTATATATACTTGTGTATGTGTATGTATATATATATATGCATGCATATATATATACATATATCTATATGTATGTATTTAAGTACTTTCCCACTCTTCTTATATTGTCTGTACTAAAAATCATTATTTTTCATTATTAATAGAATGATCTGGATGTCTCTATATGACCTTGTGCTATTTAGCATCTTGATCAATCATTTGAATTACAAGCATAAATGATGTCCTTATGAAAATTTCAAGTGTCATAAACACAGGACAGCTAATACACTAGATGTCACAATAAATATCCAAAAAGAACTAACCAGATTAAAATGATAGAACAAATTAAATATGATGAGCTTTACTGTAAGTATGAGCTATCCCAGTTGGCTTAAAAAGAAATTAGTTCAGAGTGAAGTAGATGTGGTGGCTAAATAAGAAATAACATGAAAAAAGACCTAAAGATTTAGAAGATTCCAATGATGAAGAATAAACAATGTGGCAGGAAAATCCATAGAGCTAATTCACTATACATTACTTGAATAGAGGAAGATTTGTAGAATAAAGTGATATTATTACATTGTAATCAGCTCTGGTACAGAATAAATCTAAAATGCCATGTTTGGTTCTGGAGGAAATATTTTGACCAGCATATTGACAAATTGTTTCAAAATTAGATAGAGAAGTGAAAAAAAAAATGATTGCAAGGGAAAGATGTTTAGTCTGAAAACAGAGAATTTAGGAATGAAGTAAAAGATGTTTTCAAGTATTTGAAATACCATCATGTCAAAGATAATGTAGATCTTTCCTTGGACCAAGAAAGCAATTTGAAGGAATGGGTGAAAATTCCACATAGGTAAGTTTAAATTTGATTTGAGAAAAAATATAATAATTACACATGTCCAAAAGTGGAATCAGATTCTTTGCTAAGTAGTGACTTATTGTCTTAGAAGTTCTTAAGGAGAGATTAGGTGATTACTTGTCAAGGATTTTATAAAGATGATTCCTTTTTCACATATAGGTTGGAACAAATAACCTCTGAAGGTTCTTTCAACTCTGATTTTTTTAATTGCTTTGCTGAGAGAAATATATAACATTCATCTCTCCTGATCCCCTGACAAATGATTGTCTGAATCTTTCTATTATATTAGAAAACAACAGGTTGTAGAATATATGTCAAGGTGGCACAAAAATTAAATAAAAGTTGTAAGAAAGCCAGAGAGGGGAGAGGAGAGATAGAGAGAGAGAAAGAGAAAGAGAGAGAGAGAGAGAGAGAGAGAGAGAGAGAGAGAGAGAGAGAGAGAGAGAGAGAGACTAGAGAATTTGTGTGTGTGTGTGTGTGTGTATTTGTTATACTAAAGCTCTTTCCATTATCTTCCTTTCCTTTTTAATTCTGTCTCCTTTTCCTGAATTAGCTAGCATAAGAAATTGAATTGCTGTGATGCTCAGCAACATAAAGAATAGGAAAAAATCCCCCCAAAGCAATCGCTAACCATATAGTTGGATTTTTTTCCCTTTTCTTTTGTTTTTCTTTTTTAATTTCAATACTATTTTATTTTTCTAATTAAATGTAAATATAGTTTTCAACATTACTTTTTATAAGATTTTGAGTTCCAATTTTTTCCTCTCTCCCTTTTCTCCCTCTCTCTGAGAAAGCAAGCATTATAATATGTTATATAGTACAATCATTTTAAATATAGTCCCATATTGTCATGTTGTGAAAGAAAAATCAGAACAAAAGGGAAAAACGATGAGGAAAAAAGTGAATAAAACAACTAAAAGGTGAAAATAGTATGATTCAATTTGCATTGGGTCTCCATAATTCTTTCTGGATGAGTATGGCATTTTCTTTTTTTTTTTTAATTATTATTATAGCTTTTTATTTACAATTTATTTATTTTATTTTTATTTTTATTTATGCAGGAATAATTTTTCAGCATTGAAAATTGCAAAACCTTTTGTTCCAGTTTTTCCCCACCTTATCCCACCCCCTCCCCTAGATGACAGGTTGACCAATACATGTTAAATATGTTAAAGTATAGGTTAAATACAATATATGTATAACATGGCCATACAGATATTTTGTTGTACAAAAAGAATCAAACTTTGAAATAATGTACAATTAATCTATGAAGGAAATCAAAAAAGCAGGCAGACAAAAATAGAGTGATTGGGAATTCTATGCAGTGGTTCAGAGTATGGCATTTTCTATACCAAGTCTATTGAAATTGTCTTAGAACATTATTTCTGAGAAGAGCTAAGAATATCATAACTGATCACAAAATCTCACTGTTACTGCATATAATGTTCTCCTGGTTCTGCTTACTTCACTCAGCATCAGTTCATGTACCTCTTTCTAGACTTTTTCTGCTCATTCTTTCTTATAGAATAATATTCCATTGCATTTATATACCACAACTTATTCAGTCCACAATTGGCAAACATCCACTCAATTTCTAATTCTTTGCCACTACAAAAAAAGCTGCTACAAATATTTTTTTACACATGTGGGTTTTTTCCTCTTTTTTATAATATTCTGAGGTTACATATCCAGTAAGGACACTGCTAGATCGAAGAGTATGCATAGTTTTATAGCTCTTTGAACATAATTCCAAATTGCTTATTCTAAATTTCATAATCTTACCATACTTCCTTTTCAGTGCTACTTCTTCATGGAAAAAGTTAAAGATTATGTGAGGTATGTTTTCTTTTAACTGATTGGTAACTGGAAAATACATTTGAAATTTGAAGAACTCCTGAATTATAAGTTATAGCACAGCCTTCATTCAATAATCCTTTCAAAAATTGCATGACCTTGAATCCTAAACATTTAACATTACCTATAGCTATTCACGTGAAGAAAGTTTCCTGACAAATTGCTGACCTAAAAAGAAAAGAAATCATTCATATTTCTCAATTTTTTAATTGTCACGTTATGAAAATTCCATTTCTGAATGTTTTGACTTGAAAGTTAGAAGATGAGAGGTTTTTTTTTTTAAATTTTTCTTTTTTCTTTTTAAAGAACATGACAGAATTCCAAAGGAGGAGCCAAGATGGCAAAGTAGAGAAAGCATTTAGCTGAGCCCTTCCAATTTTCCTCTCTAAACAATCTTAAAATAATGTTTCAAATAAAAATTCTAGAGTGGCAGAGTCAACAAAATTTGAGAGAAGAGGTTAGAAAGAGAGATCTTTATGTCATACATGATTGAAATACCAATTGTGGGAATAAGTGGCAGCACCAAAAGAAGCATTAGCTTCAGGAATTCTCAAACCAGAGATGGTAAGGGGACCAGAAAGCTGGACAGAAAGAGATTATATAGGAACTTTGTGCTACTAGTAGGTTCAGGACTAGGCACTTCATGGCAGCTCCATTATGTATACCTACTTCTCAGTCATAGTACAAGAGTAGAGTGGAGCATTTTTCTTTTTTTTTTTCTTTTTTTTTAATTTAATTTTTATTTAATAATTACTTTATATTGACACTCGTTTCTGTTCCGATTTTTTTCCCTCCCTCCCTCCACCCCCTCCCCTAGATGGCAAGCAGTCCTTTATATGTTGGATATGTTGCAGTATATCCTAGATACAATATATGTTTGCAGAACCGAACAGTTCTCTTGTTGCATAGGGAGAATTGGATTCAGAAGGTATAAATAACACGGGAAGAAAAACAAAAATGCAGATAGTTCACATTCGTTTCCCAGTGTTCTTTCTTTGGGTGTGGCTGCTTTTGTCCGTCATTTATCAATTGAAACTCAGGTCTCTTTGTCAAAGAAATCCACTTCCATCAAAATATGTCCTCATACAATATCGTTGTCGAAGTGTATAATGATCTCCTGGTTCTGCTCATTTCACTTAGCATCAGATCATGTAAGTCTCGCCAGTCCTCTCTGTATTCATCCTGCTGGTCATTTCTTACAGAACAATAATATTCCATAACATTCATATATCACAATTTACCCAGCCATTCTCCAATTGATGGGCATCCATTCATTTTCCAGTTTCTAGCCACTACAAACAGGGCTGCTACAAACATTTTGGCACATACAGGTCCCTTTCCCTTCTTTAGTATTTCTTTGGGATATAAGCCCAATAGAAACACTGCTGGATCAAAGGGTATGCACAATTTGATAATTTTTTGGGCATAATGAGTGGAGCATTTTTCGTCAAGCAGGAGCAGAAACCATTAGGAGTAGTATCATTTTGGTCATTTTAGTCACATGGGACCAGAGTCCCTGAAGAACAAGATGACTTCTGGTCCCAGGGAAACAGAGCTCCTGAGGAAGAGCATTGTGATATTCTTCTCTAAACTGTAAGCTTTTCTGGGAGCAGGTTTCTTGGGGGGCTTCTGGGAGCAGCCTTCCTTTCAGTTCAGTAATCACAAGTGCAGCCAGGGATTAAAGTCCAAATCCTTTATTGTCTCTTTCCAAGTTTTATCTCCTTTTCTGCAGCCTGGTTAGCTTTCTTAGTGGCATTCTGTAGTCTTGTTTCTGAGAGCTTGAGCTCTGGCTTCTGGCTTCTAAATCTCCTTGACTGAATCCTGGTTGAGGCTCCTAGCTTATATATGCTCTCTTAAAGGTGTGAATCTTGTAGAACTCTAGTAAGTACTAAGTACATGTACTGAACTAGAGAACTGTTAAGCACTATGCTAAACAACCATTGTCTCTATCAATTCCACTGACTTAGCACCTTGTTTCAAGTTCTGGCCCAAACAGCATGAATTGCAATTCCAAGAGATCAGGATACCTTCTTAGGTGAAAACTAAAAAGACTATAGTGTTCTTGTTGTTTTTCTGGAAGTCTTGGAGCAGCCTTCCTTTCGGCAGATTAATCACCAGAAGAATAGCCAGATGTTAAAGTCCAAATTCTTTATTGTCTCCTTGCCTGGGGCCCAGGCTATCTTGGTCTCAGTGGAGGAAATGTAGGAGGACAGGCCAGCCACTAAGGTGGTGTGAGATGGAGTGGATCTCGCTCTGACTCTAAAATTTATATGCCCTAAAGGTCTTTCTTACCCCAAAGAAAAATGGCAAATGGTCATCTGTTCCAAAATAATTCATAGAATAAATTAAAAAAGACTCAAAATAAACTGAGAAAAATTGAGGAAAAAAATTTAATTAGCACAATTCCAAAAAAAGCAAGATTAGGAAAAGAAAAGAAAATCAAACAACTGGATAAGAAGATCCAAAATTTTAAGGAAGAAAACAACTCCTTGAAAATTAGAATTTGGCAAGGATTTTGTTGTAAAAAAAGATCTGAACTTCATAAAATATTTGACATACAAGATCCAAAGTAAACATCAAAACTAATTACAAGGGACTCAATAAGAACAAATGTTTTTAAACATGGAAATATAAACCACATATCTAAGATTGTCATTAGGTAGTTAAGTAGTTCAAAAGAATGATTGAGGTAGAGATGAGTATGATATGATTCTAAAAAGTAAAACTATGTAGGAAAAGTGAAAAAGAGTAATTATATACGTAAGGTGTTAAAGGGAGACCTGACAAAGAGAAATTAGATGGGGCAGGAGAACTGGTAGGTCTAAAACTCTACTCTCATCAAAAATGGATTGAAGAGGGAATAATACATAGACATCTAGAAAAGTATAGAAGTCTTCTCAATTCAGAAAGAAAGAAAAGTGTAAGGAGATAGGGAAAGACAAAGAATAAAGGAAGGATTTGTAGGAGTTTTGCTCACCTTAGGGATTAAAGAGAGAACAACATATACATCAAGAAGAGAATAAAAGTCTTCTAAATTTATAAAGAAATAAAAGGGTGAAGGAGTAGAATAAAGGTATAGAAAGATGTGTAGATAGGGTGTGTAGAGTAATCAGAAAGGGGTAAGAGGAAACAACATATATACTTGGAAAGTTATTTAAGTCTTCTAAGTTCAGATAGAAACAAGAGAGCAAAGGGAAAGAGTAGAAATAGAGGATAAGGAAGGAATCCCTGAAAGGGGTTAGATTAAGTAATAGGAGAGCAAGGAAGCAAATAGATATCAGATAGAGCTTTACCTTTTAGAAGGTAAAGCAAATGAGGCAGGCAGGATAGGAAATAAAAGATACACACAAACATAAAAATAAATATTAAGAGTAGAATTTATTATTTAAAAAATCAGGAGTGGTAATCATGATCTCAGACAAAGTTAAAGCTAAAATAGATTTAATCAAAAGAAAAAAACAAAGAAACTACATTGTATGCAAGTCATTAATCAATACTGTTTTAGATTGTTTAAAGTAATTAGACAGTATAAGATTGGAATATTGCTGTGGTGTAGGAAATTATGATTTGTTGGGGTGAGAAAAACATGAAAAGATTTGAATTTATAAAGGAAGATGTTATCCACCTTGAGAGAAACAAAGAACCAATCAGCATAATATGATCTTCCACAGATGCATATGAGTCTTTAAGTGTATATATGTAGGATAATAGATATCTATGTACAAAAATGTGTATATATAAATATATGCACATATATGTGTGTATACATATGTTTGTGTATATATTTATAGGTATGTGTGTGTGTGTATTGATAACAATATTGATATCGGTATCTATCTATCTATCCACACTTAATCATAGCTTTCTTGGCAGAGGGGAGGAAGAAAAGGGAAAATAAAGTGAGAAGTGCATAGCTTGAAATGGTAATAAATTGTTTTATATTTTGAATCCTCTCATATGTTCTATGTGCCCATGGCAGTGTTTTTTTTTTTTTCGTTTAAGCTTAAAATCACATATATATATATATATATATATATATATATATATATATTATATATATATATATATATATATATATATATCCAGTAAGAGTGGTAAAAGGAAAGTTAGATAAAGAAATGAAAGTAGACAAAGAAAATTATAATTGTTTGGGAAAGAGGAACAAAACATGCTGAGGAAAATAAAATAACACTTTCAAAAACACAATTGGCCAAATTGAAAAAGAATTAGAAAAATTGACTAATGAAAATTATTCCTTAAAAAGCAGAATTGGTCCCATGGGTTTCCCTGATATCCTAGAGAGAGGAGGTAAAATAAAAATTTAAAGAAACTACCAATCACCATATGAAAGATATCTGCAAATGAAAACTCCAAAGAATATTATAGGCAAATTCCAGAGCTTCCAGGTCAAAGAGAAAATACTTTGAGCAGTCAGAAAGAAATTACTGAAATACCATAGAACCACATCAGGATCACACAAGATTTAGTAGCTACTATGTTAAGGGAGCAAAAGAACTGGGATTATGCCCAGATTAACCTATCCAGAAAAAAACTAAGTATACTATTTCAAGGAAAGAATGGATATTTAATGAAATAGAGGACTTGCAAACATTCCTAATGAAAAGAACAGAACAGAATAGAAAATCTAACTTTCAAACATAAGACTCACGGGAAAGCATAAAAAGATAAAGATGAAAAAGAAATCATAAGAAATGTAATAGGGTTAAACTGTTTACCTTTCTATATAGGAAGATGATATATGAAGCTTCTAAAAATTTTATCATTAGGACAGAAGTATTCTACTTTAAAAGAGGTCGTGGAAAGAGAGCATTTATATTGCAAAGATGTGAACACACGAGGAATAGATAAGGAAGATGGATGAAATGGGAGAAGGGGAAGACATTAATGAAATTAAAGTTTTTTACATGAACAAAATTAAAATTAGAAGGAAACTAGAAAATGAAAAAGATATAGAAAGTTTCTCTGATAATGACCTCATTTCTGATCATATAGGGAAGAGCTAAATTTATATAATAATAATAATACTACTCAAAATAATTAGCATAGTTTCTTAGTTCATAAATAGTAAAAGAAAATGAACAGACATTTTTCAGAAGAATATATCAAAACTATCAATAGATATGAAAAAATGTTCTAAATCACTATAGGAAATGAAAATTAAACTCTAGGATAACACCTCAGACACAATAACAATCATTATTGATTAAGATGACAGAAAAGTATAACAACGAATTCTGCAGAGGATGTGAAAAACCTGGACACCAATGCAACTCTGGTTGGAGTTGTCAAGTACTCTAATGATTTTAGAAAACAATTTGGAACTCTACACAAAGAGCTATAAAATTGTCTATATCCTTTGATCCCAAAATAACACTGGTAGGTCTGTGTTCCAGAGATCCAAGAAAAAAGAAAATGATCTATTTATGTAAAAATATTTCTAGCAGTTCTTTTTGTGATGGCAAAGAATTGGAAATTAAGGAGATACCCATCAGTAGGAAAATGGCTGAACAAGTTGTAGTATATGATTTTAATGGTGTAATATTATGTGATAAGAAATGACAAGCAGGTTGGTGTCAGAAAAACTCAGGAAGGTTTATGAACTGATAAGAGTGAAGTAGAAGCAAGAAAACAGGGTACTGCATAGTAATAGCAATATTATGAAGATGATCAACTAAGAAAGATTTAGCTACACTGTTCAAGGCAAGCCAATTTCAAAGAAGTCACTATGAAAACTGCAGTCCAACTATGTTGACAGAACAATGTGAATGCAGATTGAAGAATATTTTAACCTTTTTTTCTGTTTTCTTTTGCAAGATGGCTGATCTAAATATATGTTTTGCATTATTTCACATGAACAATTGATATCAAATAGCTTTCAAGAAATAGGAAAGAGTGGAAAGAAGGAAAATAATTTGGAATACAATTTTTAAATGAAGGCTATTTTTAAATGCATATTTTTGAAAATTGATGAAATAAATACATATTTTTAAAAAGATCCAAAGAGTTTAGCCCTCACAAATATACCCCCTTTTCAAAGATGAAAACATTTTATGTTGATTTTTAAAAATATGCCTATCATCATATTTCAAAGATTCTGCTGTTGTTATTGTTCAGTTATTTCAGTTGTGTCTTAGTCTTCACAACTCCATTTGAGTTTTTTAAAATGACATTAGAATAGATTTTTCATTCCTTTCTCCAGTTTCTTTTATGGATAAAGATTTGAGATAAACAAGACTAATTGTCTTGCCCAGGATCACACAATATGACCCTGAAGGCAGTAGTGTCTGAGGTCCTTATTCTATTCATTGCACCACCTAGATGCTTCAGCAGCTATAGAAGATTCTGTAAGTGAATTATATTTCAAGGAATGTATCTCTAGAATATATGACCTCCTTAGCATCTTTTAAGTCCCAACTAAAATCCTACTTTCTATAGGAAGCTTTCCTCAGTCCTTTTTAATTCCAGGGCCTTCCTTCTTTTTTTTATTTAACAATCTTTTATTTTTTTTATTTATTTAACATCTTTTATTTAACAAACACACATACTGAGCTTGTTTTGTAAAGGCCTCTTTTGGAAATAAGAGTTCAGTCCCACAATAATGTGAATTATACAATAAAGCGAGTCATGAATTTTTTTGGTTTCCCAGTGCATATAAAGTTATATTTATACTATATTGTAATCTATTAAGTGTAAAATAGTATAATGTCTAAAAAATCAATGTACATACCTTAATTAAAAATACTTTATTGCTAAAAAATGCTAATCGTCATCTGAGCCATCAGTCATAATCTTTTTTTGCTGGTAGAAGGTCTTGCCTTGATGTTGATGGCTGCTGACTGATCAGGGTGGTGGTTGCTGAAGTTTGGGGTAGCTGTGGCAATTTCTTGAAATAAGAAAACAATGAAGTTTGCCACATCAATTGACTCTTTCATTTGAACACAGAGGCCATTGTAGGGTTAGTAATTTCAATATTGTTGTGTTTCAGGGAATAGGGAGAGAGTGAGGGAATAGCCCATTTGGTGGAGCAGTCAGAGTATACACAATAGATACGTTTTTAGTCTACTGTCTTATATGGGTGAGATTCAGTATTCCGCATAATGATAATAGTATTATCAAAAATCACTGATTGCAGATCACCATAATAGATATAATACTAATGAAAAAGTTTGAAATATTAAGTGAACTACCAAAATCTGATAGGCATGATATGAAGACTTTGGGAAAATTGCCATCAATAAACTAGACTCAATCCAGGGTTACCACAAACTTTCAATTTGTCAAAAATGTACCATCTGAGAAGCATAACAAAGTGAAGAGAAATAAAATGAGGTGAGATTCTATATATTCATATGAATATTATTTCTTCCCCATGATTGTAATTTCCTTCAGGACAGAGAGAATTTTTTGTCTCTTTTATTTCTCCAGTGCCTAGCATGGTGCCAGTTACATAGGTGGAACTTAGTAAATGTTACTTGTTTGGTCAAAATTAGGGGGAACAGTGAATTAATATGTTTTTATTCAACAAACATTTATTAGGCTCATGCTTTATATAATTCAGTCACTTTCCTAAAGGGGTGTATCTAGAACCATTAACAGAGTAGGTAGTGGGCAAGGGAGAGAGGATTGTATGGAAGAGTTTCAAAGCAATTTGATTGAAGACTCCTCTCTCTGAGTACTATAACCTTCAGGACTAGGCCTAAACCTTACTCATACTTCTGGCCCTATTTTAGAGTCTAAGCCTAAATGTATTTTTAGTCAAGGGGATTATAAGTAGATCTACATCAATTAAAATCAAAATATTTAAGTAAAATCATATTTAAAATAAAATCAAAGTAATAATTTGATGCTAATGTTCTGGCTGTCCCTTAGTGTAATAGTTATGATGTCAGGAGAAAAATCCTTTTTTATATAGTTGGAGTATAGAGCTGATCTTGTAGTCACTTTTTTTGAAGAATTGTCCATATTTAAAATATGCAAGGTATTACTTATGGAATAACAGTCAGAATTAAAAGAATATTAAATGTCAATGTGAGTTCAGATCTCTATTCAAACATTCATTAAACAAATGAAGATAGATATTAAGACCTGGAGTCAGAGAATGATTTGCTTAAGATAAAACAGCTTTTTAATGATAGAGGTAAGAAAATAGAATTAACATCTAAAGCTTATGAAAATCCCCTTTTTTTCTTTTTTAACTAAACTACATTTCCTCCCTATGAGCAAGATAGGCAAATTTAAAATCCATGGCAATGGAAATAGAATAGAGAGAATTAACATCTTCTTAAAGTATTCTTAATATTCTTTCTGTACTATCATTCTTTTTAAAAAGATCAAGTGCCCATTTTGAAAGATCCTCATTCTTTTGTGTGAGATTATGAGATAAAGGGAAGGAATTCAACAGACTTAATTTTCTTATGTGTATAAATATCTTCTTAGGTCAAATATTTTTTCTGTACTTTTCCTTAGTCTTTCCTATATACTTTGTGCAAATGGAGATTTTTAGTGGAAACCTTGTTAAGGCAATCTTTTGTCTTAAACTCTGTTCAATTGATTGGTTTAATGATAGATTTACTTAGAGTTAATGAACAATTCACAGCACGAAATTAAGTGAGATCATTCCAAATGAAAAATAATGAGATATCCAGTATGAAAATATTATCAAATTATATGTTAAACATTGGATGTTAAAAGGACCTTAAGATATAAAAAAGGGCTTTTTGAAAAGCAAATATAAGATGGTTCCTATAGTTTTTAAAATAGACACAATTAATGACTTGCTTACTCTACTAAATCTAGGTCATCTTCTTAATATTAGACTAAATAAATAAATATGTATCGCAAGAATAGCAAATCCATAATAACTCAAGAAAACAACTTATATGTCCTGTGAGATTTCCTTGTTAAAATATAATAATAATATTAATGTATATATAGTGCCTATTATGTATCAGGCACTATGCTAAGTGCTTTATAATTATCATCTCCTTTGATCCTTAAAACAATCCCTGGAGGTGGGTATTTCCATTACCTTTATTTTATAGATGAGAAAACTAAAACTAACAAAAGTTAGTAGGTGCTATTATTATCCTCATTTTACAAATGAGAAAACTTGAAGAAATATAGGTTAAGTGAGTTGCCAGAGATACATAGTAAATGTCTGAAGACAAATTTTAACTGAAGTTTTACTGACTCCAGGTCAGACTATTCACTGTCCTACCTTAAAAAAGACTTGAATGGTTTTGTAATAGCAATAAGAAGAGCACTAGAAAGAGAGTTTTAAATTCCATCTAATAATCAGTCAATTAATCAGATTTTTTACTAAATGTCTATTATATGACAGACATTGCACTAGGCCCTGGGGATAAACCTAAGTAAGAACAAGCACTTTAAGCTGTATAACTATAAGCAAGTTAACTATCTACCCTTTCTGTATTGTTTTTCATTTGCAAAATGAGAATTGGTTTGGAGGAGTGCTAAATTTCCTTGTTTTAAAATCTTTATTTCTATTATTCCATGAATGCCTAAGGTTCTTCCAATTTTAAGACTCTGAGAGAACTAAGTATAAGTAAAAAATGGAATCTTTAAACAGAATTTGAATTGATGTAAGCTGTAAGAGACTTGATGAATGGAGACTTTATTGACTATGTTTCCATAGTAGCTAGTACAGAATTGTGTGCTCAATGGTCATTCTACAAATAATTAATAATTATTATCATATAGTGTTTAAATAGTATAGTTTTCAAAAAAACTTTACACATATTATCTTTTTTTTATCCTCATAACAACCCAACAAAGTAGATTTTATTACAATTCCCATTTAAGAAATTAAGATTGAAAGAAATTAAAATGATTTTTCCAGGGTCATATAACTAGTTAGTGAGTGTCTAAGGGGTATTTTTGAACCCAGGTCTTCCTGACAAAGTCCAGTACTGCCTGATCTGTGATACCTAGATGCATTAACTATTCTTAGAAGGACTTCATAGGAGATACTTCATTTAATGATTAATATTAATTATATAATCTTAAAGAAGAAGCTCATTACAAAAAAACAATGAGAAATTAATCTCCTTTCCCTAGAGGAGAAACAAAAGGCTCCAGAAATAAGTGATGCTAAGAAAGAACTCTTCAAAAAGTCAGTATTCTAAAGAAATGCATAAATGGGACTTTACCTCATAGTATAGAGCAAGGTACCATCATCCTCCAGCCTTAAGAGCTTGTTTGGTGTAGTCATGTTGTGAGCTATGGACTTCTTTCCATTGTGAAAGAATGTATCTGGAGTCCAAATCTTGCTGGCCAAAAGGTTGTTGAGAGGGAGTCGCTGCATTGGTCCTTTAAAACGAAGTCTTTCATCTTTCCAACTTTGTCGGAAAAATACATCAATGGTATACTCCTAAGTCAAAGAAAGAGAATTAAGGTTATTATCTTTCAATAAATATCTCCCTTGGAGATGTTATCATTTAACATTTGGATGTAATTTGGGGCTTGATAAGGTTCATGCCCTGTATCCTACCATTTCTGTGTCAGACACTGGGCCAAAGCTGGTAACATAGATGTCTGTTCTCACTTGAGTTATTCTCTCTGAAATATAGAAAGATGAAACCTAATTTAGTCATTTTCATAAAGATGAACAATTAAACAATGAAGATATATTTTATTCTCTAATTAATGAATATCTAATCTTCTAATCTATGAGTATTATAATTTTTAAAAAACTATTGCTTTGTTTTTAAAAGTAGGTACAAATTAAATTACACCAAAATGTGTCCTAAGACCCAGAGTATTTTCTATATTTCAACTCAGAAAATGACAATCTGTCAATACATCAAGGATCAGTTATATCAGAGTACTAGGGAATCCTTCCATTTATATGATGCTCACCACAACTTACCACATACATCTTAAAGAGCTGTCTTAAATGTTGAGTGAGTAATTAACTTACTGGTTGTATTAGCTAGTGAAAAAAGAAGGATTCAAATTTAAGTAAATTTTATTCCAAATCCTATAATCTATCTCTGTATCACAAGATGATGCTATTACATCTATAATAAAAAAAAGTTTCTATAATTTTTGATATGTAGTATTATATTGTACATTCCAGGATGCATTCACTATTCTCTAAGAAACAGAGACAAAATGGATGGCCAATGATAAAACCATTTTAGATTGATACTCTCACACAATGAATTGCCACACAGAAAGGAAGATAGAGGGTATGAATGCAAGAGAAAAAGAGACAGATGAAGACAGATATAAACAAAGAAATAGAAAAATGGAGAGAGATAAAAATATGGAATAAAAATTCCATAGACAAAATAAAATAGAAAAAGAGGTTTATATATGAAAATGCAGCATTCCTTTTTTTCTCATTAATTGCCATTCAGTTAATATGAGTAGTAAAGCAGTATTTTAAAAAAACTAATCAAAATGGAGCCTCTAGATAGCATAATGGATAGAGCACTAATCTTGGGAATCTGAAGGACCTGAGTCCAAATCAGAACTCAGACACTTAACACTTATGAGCTGTGTGTCCCTGGACAAGTCACTTAACCCCAATGACCTCAAACTAAAAAAAAAAAAAAAAAAAACTAATCACAAAAGATAATTTGATGGAATAGAAAGAACATTATATTTGATGTCAAAAGTTCTGGGACCAAAAGATCTCATTTCCTTACTTATAGATTATGTGATTTTGCCCAGGAAATATTTCTGATAATATTTCTGAGTCTCAGTTTCTAAATTTGTCTGGTTGGGATAAATATATTTGCCCTGTATCCCATGTGGATGGAGCAATAAAATAAAATAATGGATATAAAATGCTTTGAATAATATTGAATTCAATATCAGGATTCGTGTTAAATACTTCATTTCTTCCTCATCGATGTCTTTCTATGCGTCAACAATGCAGATTATGACTACCTGACAACTCATCAGATATTCTTTCAGAATAGTTTTGGGCAAAAATTCACCACTACCACTCCGAGTATAAACCTTTCCAAATTCTGAGCTTTTAGCAATAAACATATTGCTTGTCCAACACAGCCATAATCTTTCTAACAAAGAGCTTTCTCTGAGACTCCAGATTCTCAGCCACCAACCACAACAGACATAGGAGCAGGATTATAGTGGAAGCAAATGTGATTTTTAATTTTATAATAATTGAATTATTTCATAAATAATTGAATAATCACATAATAATTGAAACTAATATAATTAATTAATCAATTAATAGTTATTAAGAGCATATCATGTGTCAGATATTGTGCTAAGCTCTGGGGATACACAAAGAGGCAAAGCATATTCTCTATTCTCAAGAAGCTTGCAATCCAATGGAGGGAAACAACACACAAACAAATATATACAAAACAAATTATATACAAGAAGATAAGAGATAATTAACAGAGGGGAGGAACTGGAATTAAGGCAGGGCGATAAGGAGAAGGCAATTAGCAAAGGCTTCCTGTAGAGGATGGAATTTTAGTTGACACTTGAAATGGCTAGTAGTCAGAGCAAAGGAAAAAGTATATTTCAGGTATGGAGGTATTCCAAAAAATGCCCAGCACTGAGATGGGATGTCTTGTTCTTGAATACCCAAGAGGCTGATGTCATTGGATCAAAGAGTATCTATTGGGTAGTAAGATATAATACAGGAAAGGAAGTAGAAAGCTAGATTATGAAGGCCTTTTAATGCCAAATATCATGTTTGATTCTGAAGGCAATAAGAAATCAAGGGAGTTTTCTCTTGGCAGAAGGGTGCTATATGAATGGATCTGTTTAGGAAAATCATTTTAGTGGAGTGGGTTGGGGAGAGACTAGAATCATTCAAACCCAGTAGCAGGCTATTACAATAATATAGAATAAAAGGGAGTAGGTCATGCAAACAAGGTTATGGCACAGGAAAAAGGGAGTGTATATGAGAGACATAGCAAAAGGGAAAATAATAAACCTTGGCAACATATTATATATGGGAGGTGAGAGATAGTGAATACCGGATGACTCCTAGTATTGATAGACTGGCATTGCCTTCTATACTAATAGAGAAAGCAGAAGAGGAGATTTTTAGGAAAAGATGAGTTCTATTTTAGACATAATGAGTTTAAGATGTCTACTGGATAGCTAGTTTGAAATGCCTGAAAGACAATTGAAGATATAAAACAGATGATTGTTTCAAAATATAATTCTTTAATAGTTTTGCACTTTTAAAAATATTGTTTCAAAAGAGGATCCTAGAATTTTTTGGTTTATAAACTATAATTTAATATAATTATATTCAATCCTACCTGTTTGTATTACTACTGAAGCAGCATTAGGACTTTAAAGTGCTATCTTATAAGAAGACTTCAGCATATTTCCATTTACTTGGAATATATTTGGTATTCCTGAGAAATATCTTAAAATATTCTATGTTATAAAATTAGGAAGACAATTATATCTGATCATTTTGTTCCCCTTGCTCTTTACTCAAATCTTTCCCATCTTTGATGACTCAGCTCTGATCCCATGTCTTTCATATAACTTTCCATTCATCATCATTTACAAAGTACCTATTAGGTAAAAAATATCTCATTACTCTAATCCACCCTAAATGAGTTCTTTCAAATCTATACTCTGATAGTATTTATAGCCTAAGTACTACACTTACTACTGGTCATATATTGCTGATATTGTCATATTAAATCTTTACATGTATATATCTTATTTCCTCAAGTAAATTGCATTCTCTTTGAAAGTTAGAATAATGCTTTAATGTTTATGTATTCTTCACAGGATCTAACTTAATGCTTTATACACAATACACATGCACACACAGACACACACATATACACATGTATATACATATGTATATACGTGTGTATGTAAATCATTGATATAATACTCAGAAATAAAATTCAGTAACCTTTGCAACATTTAATCTTTAGATCAGTAGTTTTTTGGGAATGCTAATTGGAAAACCCTCCTTCTAATAATTTCATCTCACACCAGTTATTGCTTCCTACAATTTCTCTTTTGAGTGTGTGTTTTATAAATTGGCACTGTATCTTATTTGAATAGCAAATGAGTACTTTGAAAACCAAACCACATAAAGGGAAATTAAACTTACTATCACCTTTTTCTTAGTTTTTAAATAAACTACTTTTTATCACCAATGCTGCATGTTATTAAGGAATATCATAATCTGTCCTATTCTGCAGAACATCTGTTTTTTCTTTACTGGTTATTCACTTGATAGGAAATTATTTTCTCATCAAATCTTTGAAAGGCTGAGTTTATAAAATTGATTTGTAAAGATCCATCCATTCAGGATTGGCCTAAATTTTTGTTTTTCTTTAAGTGTCCCAGAAAAAGTGATTCTCTTTGGGCAAGAATACTATCAAGAACATTTGCTCTCCGAAACCAATAAATTTACTCTAAAACAGTTAAGACCTAGAAAATGGAAAGTAAGATACATGTATCCCTGGAACAGTATAGTTAAGATCACTGGATTCATTGAGTCCTAGCTAAACCATTAATTATCTGTGTGATATTAGCCTAGTAACTTAACCTTAATAACCCTCAGTTTTCTAATTTGTAAATTTTTAAGATAATATTTTGCACTGGACTTAGCATAACTTGTTGTGAAAATGAAAGGAGTCAACACATACCAAGAATTTTGTAACTCGCATGTAAATGACCTTTCTTTAAAATTAAGCATATCATTTCCTGTTTCTAGTCCAAATATGTCATATTACAATGATTTAACTGTTCAGTATAAGAGTGAAAGGTTATTTAGGAACATAAAAGGAGCCACTCCATAGAGTTTCTTGTACAAATTTCTTTAGTACAAGAAATAAAGAAGTGTAATTGTTCCCAGTATTCATCTCTCTTCACAAAAAGATCATATACCCACCTCCAAGTCCTGGGCGTAGTCTGTTGTCATATCCATCCAAGAGACCATCCAGGATCCTGGTAAATATTGTAATATTATCATTGGTCTCATCCTTCACTGAACTTGTTGGCATTTGTGAATAGCTGTTTAAGAAAAGGATTTTTTTTTAAAAGCAAGACCCTGCTAAAGCTAGGAAATTGATTTCCTATGAGTTCACTTGCAAATTTCCCAACAAGTGATAAGGTGACATATAATGCCTAATGAGATAATTCCAAAAAGGGAGAGTAATATATAGAGTGACTTGTTTTAGGGAATCTTAGAATCCATACTACTTTAAATAGTAAAACTGAAAGAAGATTTTAGATTACTTTACCTTCCATAATCCAATATTATTTATTGTTTTAAGAAGTCTATTCTGAGATTTCCTGAAATATTCTTGACAATTTCAAAGAGAAGAAATACTATTTAATTACTAGCTTTCACTGCTAAGTAACCACAGAAAAAGTACATACAAGTAAACATTGTTAAAAGTTTTTATGTCCCATGTTAGTTGGATCTCTCAATCTTTTGGTCTATGTTGAATTTTCTGATGTGGCCAATTATCAAACTATATCATTTTTAAATATTTAATGTAGAGATTGAAATACAGTATGATGAAAACATACACACACATATATACATACATATATATGTATTCACAGAGAGAGCTAAATAGTTTAAGAAAATAAAAATTTTAAACTATCACAAAGTTACATATTGATGAAATGATATTAAATGGTTAACTAGAATGTGAATAGTTTTGATAACTGAAGAACAGATATCTTAGATCAAGAATTAACTACATTTAATACTCAGACTGCTTTGTATCTATACAAAGTAATGTGATGCCTCTGGTATCTCCTCTTTATTTTTTGTGAAAGTTAAGGTATGTGGGAGTTTGGGGGAGAAGTAACAATGGAAGAGAACTTTCTTTGAAAGT
Organism: Antechinus flavipes; assembly: GCF_016432865.1. Lineage (NCBI taxonomy): Eukaryota > Metazoa > Chordata > Mammalia > Dasyuromorphia > Dasyuridae > Antechinus > Antechinus flavipes. The sequence goes on from NC_067400.1 coordinate 232,332,342, forward strand.
CACCAAATGATCTCAATAATCCGAAAGCCCACAGAAGTCTTAAGTAAAGATTTCTCACTACTAAAGATGACAAGAAAAGTTTTCTAACTTCTAAAATGATTGTAACAAGGTTAGGAGTCTCTTTGATTCTACTTTTGTATTTTGTTTTTTTCATTAATTAGTTTCCTAAATATATCATAAGTATAACAACTCTAATAAATATCCGTGATTCAAACCGGGGGCTTTGAAAAGAAGATGATTTTCAGAGATGTCTCTTGACTTTTAAATTTCAAACTAATTAATTAAGAGATGCATCTCATATATCTTAACATTTTCTTTTCCTTTTTCAAATAGGAAGCACACATCCTTTTTCTCTTGCTTGTTCTGACTCATTGTTCAATCGACTGCCAGATGAAGCTGGCAGATAGAGATGTAACTTCACTCCCAATGTCACGCTGAGTAGTTGTCATGCTATGTTTAACTAACTGCCTATTGACATGAAGAATGTTCCTAACTTCTTGATAAGGCATACACTTAGGAATTATTTTCTTTCATTAGCTTTATTGTTTCCCTAATTATTAAGTCCCATGGGTGGATTAAGCTTTAAATTAGGTGTTTTTTTTTTTTTTAAGTGCACAGAGATGACTCAGATTGACAGATTGACTCTACACTTGTTTTCCTTTATGTTGTTTTTATTTTCATGATAAAACTTCAAATTATACCAACCCTACAAATTTATGGCACTATCTTTTAACAAATGCCCTCCTTAAAAAAAATAACTTTTTTAGATTTAATAGCTTGGTAAAAGTGTGTGTGTGTGAGTGTGTGTGTGTGTGTGTTTGTATGCATGTACTATGTATGTGTACAATACATGTAGTATCTACAATAGTCCCAAGAATCAACATCCTTAGGTATTTTGTTTGAATAAAGATAACAGAGTAACAATATGGAATAAAAGAAAATTTAAACATCTATCAAATAAATTAAGAAGATATTTTTAAATATTAAGATCTGTTCCAAAAACAGAAATAGATTTGGATTTTCTAGGGTAATGGAAAGGTAGGAGAAATCAGAGTGTCATCATATCGCCTACTTAAATTTATCATCATATTGGTTCATGACATTTTCATGTATTTTTCATATTTCCAATCCTTTTATTAAGAACAAAAAATAAATTCCTATACATATTTCACATTAATTTTTTATAAATATAAGATTTTTAAAATTGTATCATTTCCTTCATCCTCATTCTCCCTCCTTATTTTCTATAAAGTTTTTCTCTTTCAGGTAGTTCTCTTAATTCTAGATGTGTGAGTTTCAACATTTTTTTACTTAGGGAGTGGATCTTTATTCTTAGACTGTCAGCCTTTGTCCTTCCTCATTCTCTCTTAATTTTAATAAGATAACTTAATATCCTTCGTGACCATAATCTTGTCACTTTTTTCTAAACCCTTTTCTCCATGATGATCTAAAGCAAATGACTCCATTATTCAGACACTAAGTGGTTCTATATTCATTTACCCCACTGTACTTTTAATATCTATATGCCAGGAATGATCTTCACCATTTTACATATTTAAAAACAAAAGCAAAATCCTTGAATCACAAGAACATAAAATGTTTTTTTTTTCCAAGATCATATAATTAGTTAGACCAACGACCAGAAACCAGAGTATTTGACTTCTCAGTTTCTACTTTTTTTTCCCCTGAACTAGCATACTTTCCAAATTATTCAGATACTTTCATTTTGCAATTAAGGTGATTCAAAGTTATGAGCACTTTTTCATTATAATACAAACTTTGACCACTAAAGTAATGTCATAGTTGCATATAGCCCTGAAATATTCTGAGACACTTGTAGAAGTCATTTTATTCAAGATTTAACTTAACATAGAAAATAATACCGAGTTTGAGTAAGGGATATATATTTACCTATATCAGATTCAAAAGTTGGAATACTAAAATTCCTCCAGTCTCTTTTTAAATGGGTGAACAAGATGATTTCTGCCACTTTTACTGCATTAATTTACTGTTTTTTTAAAAAGCCATCACATTTCACACAATTCTACATGTAGGAATTCATAGCACCACTTCCCAATAGTTCCTTTTTTATGCATTTAGTGTATATTCCTTCCACCGAGGCAGACTACAATCACTGCCTTTGACTTAATAGGTTATTTTTAGACCATTTCCTTAGGATAAAAATTGTTACCTTGATGGCTAACCTTCTGGGGATGTGCCATTCGGAATTTTGCTAGGCTAATGTTTGAACCATAAACAGGGATGCTACTTGGCATCCCACATATGTTTCCTTCCAGCTAAGATTAGAACAAAGGATCAGTTCCCAGAATTTCATATTCAAATATCTTAAATTTGTATAGACTGAAAACCATATCTTGAACTTGTGCAATGAACATGTTTACATGTGAAGTAATGCAAGTAATCTTACAATGACTAAATGTCTTTATGACAACTACAGAGTTTAAAGGAATGAAAGTTTATATTCTTATGGAAGAATCAACAAAGAGAGTGATAGAAGAATGATTGTGGAAATACTAATAGTGTGAAATACAGACTTTCAGGTCATCTTAGACCTGCTCGTTTTTCTTTAAAATATGAAAATAGGAAACTAAAGAATATGATTGGTATGATTGATGAAGACTGAAGATGAACATTCTGTAATTTATAAAGATGAAAAATAAACCCTAAATGGGCTAAATTTGTGAATAGACAGCTAATCTCCCAAACAATTAAATAAGAGAACCAAAATGTTTCAAGAAAAAGATATTTTCCTAATCCCAACCATAACTTTCACCACTAGAGTGCTAATTTCCTAAATAATTGTTAATCATGAGCCAGTCAACAAACTAATAAATTTCAACATTGATTATATATTAAAATGAATATATGCATGTTAGTATGTATGCAGGTGTAAAATTAGCATATTTATGCATGTTTATACATGCATATGTGCACAAAGGTATCTATATGTTTGTCAGATATACTCATGTATTATTTTAGCTACAAAATAAGTGGGTGTTTAACTTTTATTGCATTGGATGTATATATATTTTATATAATACTTATATAAACACATAAATTCTTAAATCTTTTGATTCCTGCAATTTAGAACATTTCCCTAATGATTAATAATCTAATAGTTAAGTTGTTCACCTATTTAAATGAATATTCTAGTCTTATTTAAGAACTCAAAGTACTTGTCCAAAAAGAGTGGGGGGATTGGATTAATTTTCTCTGGATCACTATATCAGAGAAATCTATTCTTGAAATACACACATACACACACACACACGTGTGTGTGTGTGTGTGTGTGTGTGTGTGTGTGTGTGTGTGTAAACAGCATATTTCTTATATTAAAGACTTTTTGCAAGGTAATTTAGTATAAAAAATTAATGACAGTCAGTAAAAATTCAGTAAAGATGCCTACTAATTTCATTTCTGCCAATAACTAGCTGTCGTATGCTGTCACTATGTCACTATGCTGTCATATGCCTCATATCTTCTTCTACATAAGGGAGAGAGGGGTGATTTTCTCTGGTTTACGGAGCCTATGTGAAGAGTAGAGGTTGATAGAACTACATTTGCTTTAATTTAGAGCTGGAAAAAATCTTAAAGATCCTTGAGTTCAATTCTCTTCTTTTAAAAATGAGAGAACTAAGATTGACAAATTTTAAATGACTTCAAGATAAAAAATACAGTCAGTTGCAGAGCCCAATGTAGAACCCAGATGTCACACTTTGCAAGGCAGAAATCATTGAAAAGTTAAGTATACTATATAAAGTAAGGTAATATTACCAACAATGTGTCATATATATCTTTTCCTTCCTTCCAAACTGGTATTTAAAGTTTGGTATTTAAGCCTTGTATTTAAAATTTCTCTGTCTCTGGTAATGGCACACCAGATTTTGGAGTCAGTTTTGATTCTTCCTTCTATTTATCATAAGCCACCACATCAAAACAACTGGGAAACCCTGTTGCTTCTATCCTCACAATATGTCTAGCATTTATCCTCATCTTTTCATTTACAGAGACATCACCCAACTTCAGAACTCAATTACTCTTTCCTAATTAGGCTTACTTTCCATCATCCATCCTTCACAGTGTTTTCAAAAGAATTTGACTAATGCGGATGGTCTAGGTAGCTCAGTGTACCAGGCCTGAACTCCGGAAGACTCATCTTCATGAATTTATTTCAGACACATCAGCTATGTGACCCTCAGCAAGTCATTTAACTCTGTTTGCCTCAGTTGCCTCATGTGTGAAATGAACTGAAAAAGGAAATGACAAATCACTCTAGTATTTTTACCAAAAAAGCCCCAAATGGAGTCATGGAAAGTCATTATACAACTGAAAAACAACTCAACAACAATAATGTAAAGTGTCATGTTTCCTCCTTATTTAAAAACCTCTGTTGGTTTCCATTTGGTTAAAGGGAATGATACAAACTCCTTAGCTTGGTATTTAAGAGTCACTAGGATCTGGTTAAAAAATATCCCTCCAGTCTTATTTTACATGTATCTTCTTCATCCAGGCTATTTTATAGCTACAATGAATTATTTGTTTTCTGCTCTCCTAGTATGACTTCAGTATCTCTATGTTCACAAGGGTAATGCACCAAAAACTGCCTTCCTTCTTATCCCTGCCTGTAAAATTCTCCTTTTCCTTCAAAATCCAGCTTGAGTATAACCTACTCCATAAAATTTCCCTTTTCTGATTCTCTACACTGATTCACTCCCTCCTCAGATTTTATTTTGTCACTGTACTTTGATCTCTGGTATTCTATACTATGCTTCTTTTTGTAGATATCATCCATTCTTAATTAAGTTCTATGTCTTTAATGAACAGGACTGCAATTTTTTACCTCTATACTTTCAAGATTTAACATTGCCTTGAATATAATAAAAACTTGGATTAGCTAGATGGTACAGTAGATAGAGTTCTGGAGTGAGGAGGAGCTGAGTTCAAATTCAGTCTTAGACACAGCTGTGTGACTCTGGGCAAGTTACTTAACCCCAATTGCCTTAAAAAAGAATATAATAGATGGTTGTGAATTAATCTAATATCATATTAAGAGATAGGTAATGAAGTATAATAGGAAAAAAGAATACTGGGATTTGACGTTTGAGGCCTTCAAAATCTTTACTGCCATTTACTACAATAGTTTTACTGACCTTCAGTCATCTCATCCACTAATAGTAACAAAAATAGTGACAATAACAATAGCATTTATGTAGCACTATAAAGAAAAGCGCTTTACAAGTGATATCTAATTTTATCCTTAACACTAACACTGGCAAGTCAGTACTATTACTAGCTACATTTTACATCTAGTAAAGTGAGATGAAATTGAAATGACTTGCCCACAATCACACCACTTGTAAGGGTCTGAGGTAGTTTTTGAGCTAAGGTACTCTTTAACTCTCGATTTAGTACTCTAACTAGGTGCCTCTGTAAATGGCCTCTAAAGTTCCTTCCACTTCTAAATTTCTGCTCCTATATTGATATTTAAGCCTTACTAGAGAGGACTCCTCTAACTTACTGACTTAACTCTAAGTTAAGGTGTTTCCTGAAGAAAACTAAAGAGTAAATATCAAAGCACATATTTCCTTTATTAATTTGGTATAATTCTCAACATAGAGTTAGGATCCCAGAGAAATCACAAGATTTCCAATTGGCTCATGGCACATAATAATTCAAAATCCTGATAACTGGTGATGAGCCTCCTTTAGGATTTTTAAAAATGGATTTAGGGTTTTAAAAAATGTTTTTGAGGGCTGATATGGCTACTATGGTGATACATCCTCTGGGGATATCTAAGAGAAGGAAGAGGGAAAAAAAAGGAAAAGCATAAGTTGAAAAATATATAGCTATAAATAACTTCAATAATATTAATTAAGATGTATATGACTCTCAGAGAATAATTGTTTAAAGTGAATTCCAAAAACCATTGGTACATATTCCAAAATTCTATTGCAAATTTCCTAGGAACACTAATTTTTTAAACTGAAAACAGTGTGCATGCAAAAATGTTAGATTACAGAGGGGATTAAATATTAGGAAAAATATGAATAATTACATTGGAGGTCAGAAAAAGCATTTTCTACTCTAACTTTCTCAGTATTTTTGTCCATTTTCATTTTAAAAGAGTTGCTCAGAGGGCAATTCTTTGGTCTGACAGTTCTGTAGCTATGGAAGCTTTCTGTGATACTCTCTTTAATTACTTTTCTTAATTTCATCAGTGCTAAGAAATACTCACTTCCCTTATTAGTCTGAACAACACAAAATGGGTGTGAAGACCTGTATAGAAAGAATGAGTTTCTCTGGCATGATAAAAATGTCATTTTGGGGAAAAGGACATTTTTTAAAATACCCATAATGTTGACTCTATAAGTCACACAAATGATAATAACAGAAATAAGAAGGCAAGGAATCTTTCATCATATAAGACTTCAAGGTGACTTTTCAAAGACTCAAAGTGGACATAAATCCAAGATAATTGAGTAAATTTAGCACAACTTTTTAACGCCATAAGCAGTTAATCACAACCTTCAAATGACACCACACGTTTCATAAACTATTGTGAATAAGAGAACAATAAGTATTAAATTTTGAGAATCATGTTTTCTAACAATTTTTTTTCAAATGAGTATTAAAATTTTGTTTTTTAACCTGTATAGGAAGAAGCATTGCTGATTTTGAATCAATTGTTTTCTATCCTTAAGCTTATGGATTCATCAATATTCCCTATGCTAGTCTTCTTGACTCACTTCAGAAACTACACTTCAGGTGGTCAAACTATCAAAGTCTCATTTAATGCTATTTCTAAGGCTAAAACATTGAAGATACTGAATCTCTTAGGTGGGTATAGAATTATGGACTTATTATTCAGTGCACTGAATTTGAAGTAAGAGAACATGAATTCATATCCCAGCTCTGAATTGATAAGACTTTTAATATCACTTGACATCTAGAATTCATTTTTCTCTTCAGTAAAATCTGAAGAATAGATTAGAGGACCTATAAGATGTCTTCTAGTTCTATATGTATGATCCATTGAATAAAAATGTTTAACTGAATGTGTTTGTTGCTGATACAAAGCATAATAATTAGGGAAAAAAAAAAAAACATGACTTACCCAAAGTGACTGGCTAAATTCATGGAAATGCAAAAAAGGAGGAGGTTTTTAATCATGACAAAACTAGAAAACATTCCATTGTCCATTCCCAATAAAAACGATAAGTAAGATGGTTGAATTTTGGAGGGAAATGTTCTTTTCCACCTTGATTCTTAGGCTGGAAGAATAAAAAGAAAAGAACATATGCCCATGAATGTCTTAGTGATAAACAACTTGGAACCCAACCTACTGCAAAGACTCGTTTTTTAACTATTCATAAATAAAGACACATTGGGATACATTTTGATGTCATTATACAAGTACAGTTTCATACTCACTCCCTCATGACTTTCATTTTCAGAAGACAATAAAATACAGTACAAAGAAATTATCATAATGCTTTATTTTTCACACTTAAACATAAAACAAAATGCAGAATCATGCTTCTGATTTTAAACCATTAATACGACAATTTAATTTTAACCTCATAGTCTTTGTTAAAGTAATAAATATCCAAATGGTCCCCACATTAAATGCATTGTATTTTCTGAGAAAGTGAATTATGCATTTTAGTATCTGATTTTTTTTTTCCTTTCAAAAATACCATTCCCTCTAAGTGTTCAAAGCCAGCTTATTCCTTTTACTGCAAGGTATCAGGAAAAATTTTGGACAAAGAGGACAAAGGTCACTTTTTTGGAGCATTCAAAGGAGCAGGATTGCTATAATATAATAACTGCTTATTAGAAAGGTTGCCACTTTCTTGGATGGCTGCCTCAGTGACTAAATAACCTCATAATTATTATATTTTGAAGAAATCTGTCTCTTAGCTCTGCTCTGATCCCTAATTAACGTGTTAAAAAATTGGAGGCTGTAGTTCTCCTCTTTGGTTAAGGACTCAGATCCGAGCAATGTGCTTCTCTTTGTGCTATCCAAATCAACACACATCTGCACATACATGCAGCCTGCCTGCTTTCATTGTACTTTGTTCCTGAGAATCGCAGATGGCAATTCCCCAAAGTGAAGGACCACAATAATGAATTTTAACAAAAATGCTAAAATACTTCCTAGTGTCATCCCAAGGCAAGTTTAAATGCAGAAGGTCTCCGGAGTCCGAGGTCACCTACACCCTGCCTTTTCACCTTTCGATCTCCCTGTAACTGGCATATAACCAGGCATATAACAAACAGGAAAGGGGAGGTGATGAGGAGCAAAAAAGAAGAGGGCTTCTTTCTCTTCTAGCATCCTATGCACTAGGTGCTGAAGGAAAGAGGTAAGGAGCCCCAGGGGGTCTTCAGTTCGCTGCGTAAGCTCTCTAGTCGAGAACACTATCCTCGTGTGTGCCAGGGTGTGTGGAGGTGGGAGGAAAGCGGGAGGAGGATTGCGGAGTCGGAGCACTGTATTCACTCTAGTCTTCTCTTTTGGCTAACTCGACCCCTGCTTCTCCCTCCTGGGAAAATTTCACTGATCTTTAGATAATCTACCCCACCTTCGGATTCTACCTCACCTTGCTTTTCTTTTCTCACTTCTCTTCCCGGTTCCCTATCTAGTTCTAGATCTGCCTTTCCCTCTGCATCTCATTGAATTACTCAATGTTATTTTATCCGTAGGTTTCCCTCCTTGCAAATCTCGGGTCTCACCAATGTGCAAAGGGCGGGTAGAGGCTCCACAGCCAAAGCATCTGCCAATTGATCCGTGGTTAGCCGCCCCCTCTGAATCGCACTGCAATACACCAGGCTGCACCTAGTCCCAGTCTCCCAACCTCAACTCTTCAAAAGCAAGCAAGCCAAAAAAGGGAAAACTTACCCAGGTGCCCCGAAGAGAGGGCAAAGAAAGGGAAGGAGGGAGGCTGACAAATTCAATAAGCGCATACTATGGGCTAAACATTGGGAGATATACAAAAGATAAATAGGCAGTTCTTGGCCATATCCCTTAGCGCGCTAAATACACCTCTACCCTCAGCACTTTAAACATCAAGGGCACTGGAGGTGGGGGATGAAGTGGGGAGACCCGGGGGAGAAGAAGCCGAGAAAACATTGATATTTCCAAGATCGACACCGCCTCCTAACAGCACCCCTTCCAGTCTTTTCTCGCTCTGCAGCTGCGGTCTCTGGGTTGGGGGAGGTGGGCAAAAGCAACCCCTTTGGAAGCGATTCCGCACCTCGGTAGCAATTCTCTATCTTTGTACTCCTCATTCAATGCGGGCTGCGCTATCTTCTGTCTCAATCCTTCTCCCTGCTCTGGGATCCGATTTGCCCCCGGAATCTGGCTAGGCAAAGTTTATACTCTTCCCGGGCTCTCCCGGGTTCCTTTCTTCCGTCAATTCCCTTCTCTCTACCAGATACTGCTTTGCTCCGGGTTCTAGGCATCTCCCAGTAGGAAAGGCGACACATTGTTCCCTCTGCCTGGGGTCTGTCTTTCACTTAACCAAAAACACTCCAGCCAGCATTGACCAGGCTCTCTCTCCCTGTCCCAATGGGTCATTTGTTCCCCTGAGAAGGCGAATGAGAACCAGCCCTATCCATCCCGTGCCCTTTTTTCATCCTCGCCACCCCACTCATCTCTTCCCCATGAGGTCGAATTGTGTTCCACCCCTCATCCCCTTCCAGTATCTCCCCCACGGAGCCCCCACCCCCATTCCCTCACCCCGCTTACCAACTGCGCTGGACATGGGAAGACAGGTTAGTAGATGTTCTGCAAATTCCTTTCTCTCCCCTTCCCCTCCCCGGACCCTTTTGCTCCCCAGCCCGAGCTGCCTGGTGCATATGTTTCAGTTGTCACCAGCACATCCTGTATCTCTTGAAGTTCCCACCGCTTCCCCAAGTGGAACGGGATGGAGGGAGGGTAGGCTCACCCGCTCTCTGCCTTGATTCCCAGCGGCTCCCTCCACAGCTCCTCCTTCCAGGATGCACTGCTTCCCTCTTGCAGATTCTCTCTCTCTCTCTCTCTCTCTCTCTTCTCTCTCTCTCTCTCTCTCTCTCTCTCTCTCTCTCTCTCTCTCTCTCTCTCTCTCTCTCTCTCTCTCTCTCTCTCTCCCTCCCTCCCCCCCACCCCCCCATATACACACACTCTTTTTCTCTTACCTCTCCTAAGCCTCCACATGTCGTCTTCTTAGGCGAGAGTAATGTTTGGATGCAGCTGTATCCCAGCAGAGGCCGCCACACACTCAACAAATGGGCTGACGGGCCAACACAGTGTGCGTGTGGGTAATAAAGAGTCAGATCTCAGATCTCTTTTTTAGAGGAGGAGCCAGGAGTCTCATAAGTCCTCTATGGGAAGGGTTCATGTACCTCTCTTTAAGTGAACTGATGGCCTTAGGTGACATTTTTGGCTGTCTTCTAATAATGGTAGGTGGGAATATATGTAGGAATGAAGGGAAGGAAATTCACTAAATGTGACATGAAGCTGTCACCCAGTCAGACACTGCAAAGACTTTACTAGTGGCAGAGGCCAGAAGGAGATCATTGCAACATGACAGGACCCTTGTCCAAGACTTCTCTAAAATTTAAACTATCTTTTCCCACAGATTTTATTAGCTTCCTAGAGACTTTGTTTTGTATCTCTAGTTCTGAGTCAATAAAATACAAGTTGATAAACACTTTTCCTGTTCCTTTAAATAGTAGTAACTTCATTAACTGCAAGACAGCCAATAAAGTTGATCTAGAATAAAATATTTAGCAGTTGTTAGTCATTTTATGCAATTAGTAGTTTCCTTAATTTCCTGTTTTACAAAACTGAGATTGCTGTGATAGAAGGAAGTATTTAAGTAACTTTCTCATCAGTATTGGGTTTCAGGGCATCTAAAGGCTTTTGAGTCATGCTTTTGCTGTTAACCCATTATTATATTAAATAAGCTATTTAATCATATTTTGCCTCAGTATTCTAATCTATAAAATGGGAATCCTCAATTAACAATGCTTGTCTCCTGTCTAGAACATGATGGAGAAAGGGAAGCATACTAAGAACGAAGTGATGAAAGAGAATATTATATGAATAAAAAGAATCCTTCTCAAGAATTGATTTTAAATACTCTTTAATAGGATCAAAACTTTCAAAATTATGAAAGCCAAAATGGACAGACTTTGGCTCTATAAGTACCTGGTGGAAAATGCAAACAGCATGAAAAATTATGCATAATTCTTCAGTATTTTTATATAAGTTTTGCAAGAATTTTTAAAATCATACTGCTGATAATATAATGTAGGTCAAATCTGTTTTGTATCTCATGTTACAGAAATGCAGGAATTTTTGTTTTGAGGAATTTTTTATTTTTAAAATTCACTATAGAACAGAAACAGATCTTTTACTGTCTGTCTAATTATCCATATACTTAAAGCAGAGCACTTGTCAGTGTCACTACATATTCACATAAAATCCTATAACACTTCATTACCTTTTTAGAAATGCATATCAAGACTAGAGCATACAAATATGAATGTCTAAAATACAGTTTGTGCCCTTGCAAATTTGCATGTATTCACAGCCTGCAATAATTAGTATCTATCAATGCCAAATTAAATTAACATGTAACCAATAATAGCTTTGAAAGCCTCCCAGTTCTAAAATGAATAAATTGAAAATTGTTACTCTCTACTCATTTTAAATAATTTCAGAAGCGGGTAATGGCAGAGGGCATTTTTTAACCAGGACTTTACTAAGGAAAACATAGATCTGGGCCAATAATAATAATAAGAAATTATAGACCTGTGTATATGTGTTAAGGGCAAGTACTGTTAATATAAAAAGCAAAATCATCCTTGCCCCCCAAAAGTTTGTATTCTAATATTTAAAGATAACACATTTGAGGTTTGTAGCCTTAAAGTTTAGTTTTGGTCAAAAAAGTTACTGGGATGTTGAATGTAGTCATAGGGCAATTGGAATAACATTCTCTGAAGGTGATAGTAATGATTTGACTATTGTTCCCAGAACTGTAAGGGGGGGGTTGAAAGAGAGAGAGGGAGAGAGAGAGAGAGAGAGAGAGAGAGAGAGAGAAAGAGAGAGAGAGAGAGAGACAGAGAGAGAGAGAGACAGAGAGACAGAGAGAGAGAGAGACAGAGAGAGAGAGAGAGTATGTGTTGGGGTGGAAGGAGGGCCCGAGAGAGATATATGCTTTCATGGCATGGTGTGGAGACTGTCAAGAATAGAATCATTGAGTTTATGTTGGAATAAAAATGTTGAAATATCACGGATTTTAAAACCAGGCATTCAGAGAAGATTGCTAATTAAGATAAAAGTTTCTTAGATAGTCACAGCCATAAAATAAAGAAAAATACAGGATGTATAATAATATTTATTAATATCAAACCTAAACAATCTCATTTTTCTCATTAGCACAATGAAGAACATTGACTATGTCAGTCAACAAGGACTTATTAAGTGTATTATATGACAGACACCATGCTTAGTGCTGGAGATACATATAAAAGGGAAAAACTACTTGTCCCTAAGGAGTTCACAATCTAATGGGAGAAGAAAACATGCCAAAAAAAAACAAACAAAACTGTTTACAAATAAGATATTTACAGGATAAATTGGAGGTAATCAACAGAGTAAAGGCTCTAAGGATAAAATACACTGGAAAAAGTTTCTTGCAGATTCAGTGATCGGTAAAGTCTTTTGAATCTAAATTCTAATATCCTATGATCTATGAAACATTGGTATTTCAGGATTTTGAGTTATTAGTGGATTGAAAATCAGGTTTGAGTACTATAAAAAAGTGTGATAGATTTTAAATAAAAAAACTGGGTTCAAATATTGGCTATTTTCAATTACTTCCTGTATATTTATACAATATTATTTAATATATCCAAATCTGTTTTGTCCTCTATAAAATAACAAAGTTTGGCTGGATGAATCAAAGGTATTTTGCAATTCCAAATATAGTGAAATGGCACTTCAGGCAGTTTGTATATTTGCACTTTAAGAATAACAAAATAATTTTTAAGTGAATATATCTTGTTTTATAGCTTGTAACCAATAGTAAGCAAAAGGATGTAAGAACAAGGGATTTCTATTTGCAACAGTGGGAAGGTCTCAAAATAATTCTCAACAAAATTAACTTTAAATGGAAACATCAAAGGGAGGGAGAAAAATAAAATTTGAGTTGTGGTTGTGATTATTTTATTCTTTTTCATTTGGATAAATATTTTCCTTGTTTTTGTGCATTTTATTTTGCCAAAATGTATAAATGAAATCAAATAAAAATGGGTTTTCATTAAGTGAAAATTATTTTTAACTCTGAAAATAAGTATACAATCCAAGAATACTGACTTCATGGTAGAAAATTTCCATCTCCACAATCCATTTAATATTAATGAATGTAAATTTAATTCCTAAGTCAGATATGATTCTGACAAATATGTATCTAAATAAATTTATTTAGATATTCAATTGAATTTAACCACTAGATAAAGAAGACCTTGGAGAAACTTTCATTTTCTGAAAATGACTCATAATTATTTATTAAATATTATTGCTTTATAAATATCTATCTTGGACTGAAAGAGGCACCTTATCATTACTAATCTAATTTGTTGTCAACACTTCCCTCTCATAAGAACAAAACAAAAACAACAACAACAAAAAAATTTCCCTCTCAAATTCAATGTACAGAAAAGTGTAAGTTTTAAATAGTCCATCAGAGGGCATTACAGTTCCATATAACCATAGCTATGTAGCTAATTTCTTTATTGAAAACAATATCACTGTGGGGTTTAAAATAATGAGTTAGTTAAGATGCTTGGTGCTGTGGGTGGAGCACTTGCCCTAGAACATCTATTGTTTATATTCATCAGGAGATTATCAGGTTAGTTCCTTTGTGTATGATTTGGGGAAGAATGAGTAAAACATAAAAATAATTTATTTCTTTGCCAAAAACATAAACTGCACCTGTTTATCAAGCAGAGTCATTCTAACATTCCAGTCATTCTTAATAATCCAAGGCATCTCCCATATTTTTCCTCTCCAGGATTCTTGATCTAGATTTGGATTTTAGGAAAAATATGAAAATAGAAAAGAAGTTGTCAGGAGGAGATTTATGCAAAATAGAGCTCTTAATATGACATAGATAGCCCTCTATAGGCAGAAATCTCTCTATACTTTGGTGTGGGCCTAACATAATTTCAATGAAACCATAAAACTCTGACTCCCTCATTTCTCTACCAATCCTCCCAATTTCTCATCTTCTCCCTCTCTACAAACCCCTCATTGGAATAGTAATCATTAAATCCAGGAACACAGACCTTTATCAGGAATTATGTAATTATTAATGAATAATCAGCTGTCATTAACAAAATAAAGAAAGGTAATAATCCTTCAATAAGTCTCTTTATCATAATACAGTGCTTCAAATGTGAATGTTATAATAATTATGACAACTGACATTTATATAGCACATTATACTTTGCAAAGCATCTTACATAAATTATTTTATTTAACCCTCAAAACAACATCGTGAGGTCAATGCAATTATTTTCTCCATTTGACAGATAAGGAAACTGTAGATCAGAGATGTTAAGCGATTTACTTAGGGTCACAGTCAAGCAATCAACAAATGTCTATTTTCTAAGTTTACTGTATGCTATGTATGAGACACTGCTAAGCAAAAGACAATACAATTATAAAGAATGAAATAATGCCTAATCACAAGGAATTTATATTCTTTCAGGGAAACAATTACAAATACAATTATGTACAGAATGAATATAAGGGAAAACAAATGTAGATAAATACAAAGTTTTTAAATATAAAATAGTTTGATATGGAAGACCAGCAATTGAGGAGAGAGGGTTAAGAATGAATTCATGTGAAATGTCATTATTGAATTATAGTTTAAATAGTATTTCAAATATGAGAGAAGTTAATGCAAAAGAAGGGGAGATTAAAGATGAATTGCTTTTTTTGAGAAACAAAAAGGATGATGGTACCTTGAAAAGATATTGAGAAATTTTAGAGAAAGGAAAGTTCAGTAGTAAAGGTGAGTTGATTTTTGGCTATAGTAAGTTTGAGATATCTCCAAGAAATAAATTTTAACTGTCTAATACATGATTAAGGGTATGATACAAAAATTCAAGGGGAAAATTGGGATTAGATTTGTAGATTAGTGTGTGATCTGCATAGAGTTGATAATTAAACCTTTGGTAATTAATAAGGTCACCAAGAAAGAATATGGGAAATTATAAAAGGACACATTACAATTCCAGGAATATCCACAATTAGA
The DNA here is from genome assembly GCF_016432865.1 of Antechinus flavipes. Classification (NCBI taxonomy): domain Eukaryota; kingdom Metazoa; phylum Chordata; class Mammalia; order Dasyuromorphia; family Dasyuridae; genus Antechinus; species Antechinus flavipes. Next base: position 232,347,671 of record NC_067400.1, read on the forward strand.
GGGTATGAGATATATGATGAACAAACTAAGGAGATAGAGAATTGTAATCAGACAGTATTAAATATTTGATTATGATTCAAATCTGAACTCCAATTTCTTAACCACTTTCAACAAGACAGAAGAAGAAGCTAGATTTCAAAAGCTTACTTGAAGAATATCAATTACATTCAAGTGTTTATTCAGATAAGGAAAGAAAATGTATATATATATATATATATATATATATATATATATATATATATATATATATATAGCTTCACTATTGGCATTACTTAAGGTAGTGCCAAGAATTATACTTTCAAAGAAATGGTTCAAAAGTCTCAAAGAATCAATAGTTATATTTACAGTTGGGAGGAAAAAGAGGAATTCATAAAAGTTTTCTGGGAAAACATGACAACTCCCAATAAACAATTTTTCCTAGAAGTTTATAAGTATGTCGCATATTGTCAGGCCTCTGCATGCTCCTAGCTTCTTTTACCACCTTTGACCATTTGCATGTTTGTTTGTTTTTAATGTCATCTTCCTAACTCCCAGAAGATGGAAGGATTTTTGCCATTTCTCCATTCCCATAGTGGATTCCCTTGTTGTTCACATAAGGTTTATATTTCTCCAACAGATAATAATGGTCTCTTTTGCTACCCTCTGCCCATCATGTTACTATGAGAATCCAGTGCCATAGTTTTGACCATATTCCAGTGTTTCCTTATTTTGGCCTTCCTCTGACCTGTTTTCAGTTCAATGTCAAATAAAGCACTCTTTCATTTTATCCCCATGTTCTATAGTATATAAAATTTTGTTCTCACACAAGCTTATCCAGTAGTCAAGAACACACTGCCCATCTCATTGTCTAAGTGAATTTCCATCTATAAAGCCATATTGATGAAGGGTGGTTCTATAGATATTGGATTATATATTTAAGGATGAAAAGAATTTAGTGGTGATCGATCCATAGGTTCATCATAGTGGCATAATAAAACTAGAACTTGGAAGGCATCTTGCAAGACTAGTCCAACTACCTAATCTTGAAGAAATCAACAGCTTCTTTTAGACTTGGGATTAGATGCTTAGCAGAATTCCCAGAATTCATCTATCACTCTCTCTTGCACACAAGTTTTTTCTTGTATCAGAGTCCCTCTAGAGCCCAATGGGTGAGATTATTCAAATTACAGAAAATTGTCATTCAATCTAGAGAAATTGATTGAAGGAGAATCCAGGTACTTGCTCATCATTGTTGTACACAAGTAAAATAGAATTTTAACATTTATTACTTTAATGATGCAAGAAAAAGAAAAGTAGGATAAATATTTTTCATTAAATAATGAAAAATACATATAGTAGTATTTAAAATTGTATTTCAAACCAAAAGTAATTTTAAACAAAACCAAAGTAAAGTGGAATACTAATTACAGAATTCAGGACCAAAATATCATTACGATACTTAGAAAACTCAATAATCAGTTTAGGCCTGAAGTTATTAAAATTGACTTTAAGGTTTTGTTATTTTCTTGATGTTGGAATACTCTGTAGTCAAATATTGAAACAGTGTTATATCTTTCAGAATTGCTCTATATGAGCAGTCTTATGGCTAGTTTTTGATAAGCCTTTCTGAACATGAGTAGATGGGTTTTTGAGTTACAGATATAGATATTTCTCCATTCTAAAAGTCTTTGTAGTTTTGGTATAGCTACTGAAATCCAAAGTTCCCTTTATACTATAAGGATGCATCATACTTAAGACAGGTCAATAATTAATTTTGATTGTTGTTGTTTAGTCATTTCCAATCATGTCTAATTCTTTATAATCCTGTGTAGGTATAGCTACTGAAATCCAAAGTTCCCTTTATACTATAAGGATGCATCATACTTAAGACAGGTCAATAATTAATTTTGATTGTTGTTGTTTAGTTATTTCCAATCATGTCTAATTCTTTATAATCCTTTTTTTTTTGGAGTTTTCTTGGAAGAGATACTGAAGTAATTTGCCATTTTATTCAGTTCATCTTATAGATGAGGAAACTGAGACAGAGTTAAGTGACTTGCACAGGACCATATAGCTAATAAGTATCTGAGACTTGATTTGCACTCAAGTCTTCCTGACTGCAGGCCTGGCACTCTATCCACTGTTCCACCTGGTTGCTCTATATGTACTATGGAGCTGTTAAAGATTTTGTAGTAAAGGATGAACATGTTTCACACTTATGACATTAGAATACTATATTAATAGTTGTGGTAAGAATATATCAGAGCAGAAGCTAAGAAACCTAAGTTTTAAATTAGAGTTTATCAAATATCTCTACCCACACAAAACATTTAGATGCAGCTCTGGCATTCAGTTATTCAATTCAACAAAGAAACAAGAAGAACAAAGTTTAAATTAAGCCCTTAGATATTTAGTTCTATCAGAAATCATTTAATTGGATTGCTTCAGTTTTTATTATCTATAAAATAGGGGTATTAATAGAATCTATCTCCTAGGAGGATTGCTATGAAAACGAAATTAGATTTGTGTAAAGTGCTTTGCAAAGCTTAAAGCATCCTGTAGTAATAGTAATAGTAGTAGTAGTAGTAGTAGTAGTAGTAGTAGTAGTAGTAGTAGTAGTAGAATTCAGAGGGCTGTTGTGATGATAAGAAAAGATAAGAGCTATAAAAATGCTTGGAAAAAAGTATAAATTATTAGACATATTTACATAGTCTTGACTTCAGTCCTTTTCTGATTTCTCATCATTTCATTAAAATAATCCTGATTTCTCAGTGGTTATCTCAAAAAATGTGAGGTCTAGTAGATTCCACAAAACTGGAAAGACAACAATGATAATATTAATGGCAGTTAATATTTACATAGTCCCTACTATGTACCATGTACTTTGCTAAGTACTTTACAATATTATCCCATTCAATCCTCATAAAACCCTAGGAGATAGATGCCTTTATTATTTCCATTTTGCATATGAAGAAACTGAGGTCAACAGAGACTTTCCCATGTGGTTACACAGATAGTGAACTTGAATATATATCTTTTTGACTCTAGGTTAAGTGTTCTAGTCATTTTGTCGCCCCTGATGGTCCTGGTGATAGAATCCTTGCCTGAGATTCTTCCTGGCTGTCTTCATAAAGGTGCATAAAAACCACAAAAGTTGGTCTAATAGATAATGATTTTTATGATGACAGTGGTACATAGAATCCTCTATGAAAATGTGGAAGGATAATGAATAACACTGAAGGATAGTGGACCTCTATTGATGTCATAAATCTATTGAAAGTACTTCAAAATATGTAATGTATTATTATGGTCATAAAGTAGAAACTGGAATTTAAACACATTCTTTTTTTAAACTTACATATTTCCTTTGTCCAAAAACTTGGATGTCAAATCACCAAATTACTGTTTAAAATAACTGCTTCTGAATTTTCCTGCATGTGAGCAGTTTCCATCTAGGAGATATGAACCTAAGTGGTCTTGTTAGGATTCTATATATATCTACTTTTTCCACCAAATGTTGTATTTTTTATAAATATTCAATTCCAAGAGAACATGAAGTTTCATTAAAATGAATATATGATCATATTTTCCTTAGAATGAATAAGTAGCATAAGACACATGCATACATATATGTATGTATATGTGTACATCATTAATTTTGGTCAAATTATTATGGTGCAGTTGTGATCTATAAAATACAAAATCATTTAAAAGTGTTACTGAATTCACAGTACTTTAATGAAGCAGATAAGTATTTTCATTTGGATAAAACACAGTGTCAAAGCCAAGGTAGGGATTTTGCTTCTGACTGATATTTACAATGAATATAGAAGTGTAGATTATCTTTTGTTTACACCTTTTTTGAGGACAAAATTTCATTTGCATTAAAAACCAGAGATCATAGCAATTTTTAATTCTAACACTAATACAAAGAACTATACTTTTACTAAAAGAAATCAGAGCTAAAAGACAAAATATTGATTTCAAAGAGAGGGATTTTTTTAAAATTCATAGTACTTGGATATGGTAGTTCTTTTCCTTTTATTTTGTTTAAAGAGATGTTAGTTTATCCTTCCTGTGGAGATATTTTTTTAATTACCTTAGCCAAGAAGAAATGAGTTGAAATAGCCCAGAGGCGACCCTGAGGAAATTATGTCTAAAAATTAGTAATGGGAAGCAATAAATAGCAATAATCACAAGACCATAGAATTCAAAAACCCAGTACAGAGCAGAGAAGACCAAAACAGCAAAGAGAGATGGGAATACTAGCTTGTGGGAAGCTACTGGAGTCTTTAGAAGACTATGACAGCTGGAGTCAGCAGAAGTTTGAAATATGCCTTTATATTTAACTACATATTTAATTATTCCTACATATTAAACTTCAGCCTCTCTATATATGCTTCATCATGAGTATGTCTTGATCAAAAGTGTCTCCATAAAAATGCCCTATTTGTATGATCTCTCTAGTTCACAAAAAAACTCCTATTCTTTCTGTCTTTAATTGGCATCTTTGTGGAAGAGAATGCCTCAGATTTAGAGTAATAGAAGATTTTTTACTGTTATTCATTATAATATTTGATTTTGTTAAGTGCTTTTTGCTTTGAACTAATTGCATCCTCTGACTCACTAGTAAATCTGTAAACATCAATAGGAAGTTGTGAATTGTGGTCCTTAATGATACCAAATAGCCTTTTGTCAGCCTCTCCAACAATTCTACACTATTTATTTTGTTTGTATTTGTAACAAAATTTATAATAATAACAGTGATAGTTTAAAGAAGACAGATCTACAGATCTTTGAACTCAAGATAACTTTTCTGGGTTCCTATATTTCTAAGAGTAGATGCTCTACATAATAACTGTAGCTTTTTTATCAGCATGAAATTTTTAATCAATAGATATTATCAGCATAATTATTATCATGGATCTAATTATCAGGGACATTTTTGGATATTCTTATTTACAAACCATTTTTTTTTGATGAGAGGATGTCAAGATATAAGGTGAATTTTTTATTGATTCATGATTTTATTGTCCCTAACACATTTTTCTAAGTAAAATATATTATCAAGCTTAAGAAGTATAGGAATTTGTTTCCCAAACTGGAAAAGTTAGAGTTCAGGTCTGATGACAATACATATTCCTGCTGTCCATAGAACAGACTAGCTTGGTTTACTGAACCTTATCACTAGGGTTGCTGCTTCTGAATTCTATGGAAAGAGGTTGTGGGAAGAAAGAAGAGAATTTGACTTGAATAAGATGAAATTGCCCAGGTGGCTGGAGGGATTTAGACTAGAAAATTGAATCAGAAAGAAAATTTTAAAAAAGAGAAATTTGTGAAATTTGAAGTTAATTGAAGAAAATTTGAAAAATAAAAACAATATCCAAGAAATGACTCCAGATTCTACTTTGAGATGGAAAGAAGAAGACGATCAAGGAGTGTTAAAGAGATCATAAAAGGAATACACATCATAAATAAGTAAAAATCATTTAAGGATTGACTATGTTCTAAGCATTATGGTAAATACTGGAGATAAAAGTAAAAAAGAGACTACCTAACCACAAAGAACTTATATTCTAAATAACTAGAGGAAGACAGATAGAAAATGATGGCCAAAGTGTTACTAAAATAAAGAGAATCTTCAAAGCAATTGGCGTTCCTGTTATTGATAGGAGTGGTTGTGTTAATTTGATCATTTTCTCCTAACCTGCAGATGGAAAGGTAGAAAAGGAGACAGAATGGGGTATTCATGGAACTATCATATGAAGATATCCATGGAGTAGCATGTTGTGTCTAGGTCAGGTTAGATAAGGTGATTTTTAAAAATAGTATTATATTTTTCCAAATAACATGCAAAGATAGTTTTCAGCATTCACTTTTGAAAAATCTTGTGTTCAAAATTTTTCTCCCGCTCCCTTTTGCAAGACAGAAAGCATTCTGATACAGGTTATACATATGCAATTCTTATTTTTTTTTAAATTTTATTTTATTTAATAATAACTTCGCATTGACAGAATCCATGCCAGGATAATTTCTACACGACATTATCCCTTGCAATCACTTATGTTTCGTTTTTTCCCCTCCCTCCCTCCTCCCCTCCCCCAGGATGGCAAGCAGTCCTATATATGCTAAACATGTATGCAATTCTTATAAATATATTTTCAATATGATGAATTCTCAATATTAAGTTCAGGGACTAATGAAATGAAATGAAGCATAGAGTTGGAAATGCAAATTGATTGCATGGAGATGGCTAGGTAAGAGCTGTCTGAATTGGGCTATCTGTTGCAAATTTTCAGCAACCAGAAGTTTATGGATTTCCAGGGACAATTTAGGGAAACCATTAAGTAGAAAGCTCATGTAGAAAAAATGAGAAGGTAGGTTGTAAAGGGAAGAAAGAAAAGGTAAATGGAAATAATAGAGGACAGACGAAACTGATAGAGTAAATATATGGGTGAGACAAATGGGTAAAACAAATATTCTAAGAGAGCAGTTATCTGCCCTAACTCATATGAAGTATGGCATTGAATATTGAAAGAAATGAAAAATGTGATTATTTGGAAAAATTGAAAACATGAGTTATCATGGGATTAGAGAAGGGAAAATTTACTCTTAATCAAAAAAAATCAAGGAGAACAATGTCTGGAAGCTGTAGACTAGTAAGTCTTTGATTCTTGGGAAAATCTATAGATTATAGAGATGTTTGGCTATTTTGCTGCATGAGGAGTGTTTAATCACACATACTCATTGTACCTTCAAGAACAATTCATGCTAGAAGTCTTTCTTTTTTCTTTAAAATAAGATTACTTGAACTAGTAGATTAGAGAAAGGTCATATCTATAGTTTGTTTAGATTTTAGCAAAACATTTGATGAACTATCATAATATTATTGTGGAGAATTTTAATATAAAGTGCATACAGTAAATTGCTATGTGCTACATGGTATGACAAAAATACTAAACAGACTTAACACTCATAAGTGCTTGCAATCAAATTTTATTATTCTATAGTGTGCAATTATCTACTCAACAATAAAAACACCAACCCCTCTATAGGAACAAGTCACTCGTTTGAATCCTAGAAGGCTAATAATAGTATTCCATGTCAGTATTCAAAACAAGACTTCCTTACTGCCTGGCCAAGGACCATATTTTCTATCTAACATAGACTTCTTACAAGTTTTCATCAATCATCACTTCCTTGCGCTAAAACAGAGTATTCTAGTTTCAAGTGCAGGGAATGTAGAAGTTTTTCCTTGACATGACTCAGGCACAAGCTCTTAAGTGGTACCTCTGACTAGCTTTCACAATTCTAGGGAGAAATATTAGGTGGTAACATTCAAGTACTGATTGGCTTGATTTGCTTGTCATATAATTTTCTTGGTTGGTAGCTATGTAAGAAATTGTTAAAATTGTTTGCAATATTTTATATTGGTAGTCTGTTCTCTCTGAGTGTTTATCAGTTGCTTATGGGGCCCATATACAAAGTCTGCTGAATCAAAATAAACAACTATTAATATTGTTATCAAAAACAAGAGACAGAAAACAAGCTAATAGCAAAATTGCTTAACCAAAACATTTCAATCACAAAATGGACGCTTTAAACAAAAAGGAGGCAATTATGCTAAATTAACATACTTAGTATTTCTATAGCAAGATGGAGAATTTAAGTAGATAGAGAACTGGATAAGTGGCCACATTCAAAGAGATGTTGATGGCTTCATGTTAATATGACTGGAAGTCTCCTATGGAGTACTCTAAGGATCTGTATTTGGCCCTATGCTATTTAACATTTATCAATGATTTTGATTAAGTTATAGACAGTATACTCATCAAATTGCAGATGATATAAAGGAGCAAGGAATAGATTACACAATTGAATCAGAATCCAAATATCAGGATCTCTAGCTCAAAAAGACTATGTTCAATAAGATGACATTCAAAGGAAATATAAAGGCAATTAAATGGACAAAGGACAAGGCCTAGAGTAAGAAGTCCTGATTTCAAATCTAGTTTCAAACATTTAGTAGGTATTTGACCTAGGTAAGTTACTTAACCTAGTAAAAATGGTGAAGGAAATTACAAACCCTCTTAGTAGCTTTGCCAAGAAACCTCAAATGTAGTTTATTAAAAGTCAGAAATTACTGAAATGACTAAATAACAACAAATATGAAGTCTTACACTTGGTTATCAGAAAAGCAATTTCATAAGTTATGGAAGCATGAATAAATAATAGTTTTCTTTAGAGAAAAAAACAATAGTAGGATCTATAGGACTGTAATTTCCCTATCAGTTGTGTGATGAAGCAAAAATGAAGCTAATACCATCTTGGGCAGTATTAAAAAAGAAGTAGCTTCCAGGAATAAAGAAATGATAATATATCTGTACTTTGCCTTGAAAATTCTTATTGTATTCTGAGCCCCATGATTTTATATGAATAATAATAAGATGGAAGGCATCCAAATATTGGTAATTAGAATGGGGAATAAGGTTAAATCCTTGTCATATGAGGAATCAATGAAGTCATTGACTATGTTTACATTGGAGAAGAGAAGATTCAAGGAGACTTAATAGCCATTTTCAAATATTTAAAAGATGGTCATTTGGAGAGGGATCATGGTTCTGTGTAGATGAAAAGGCAGCACCAATAAAAATGGGTAGAAGTTACCCAAAAAAGCAAATTTAGAACTGATATATGGAAAAAATATCTTCAAAATTAGAAATGTCCAAAAATTGAGTGGGATGCTATAAGATAGTTCCCCATCATAATTTATCTTGAGACAAAAGATAGTTGACCACTTCTTGGATGAGTTGTGGTGGGGTTTCTTTTCATAAATGTATTGTACTAGAAATCGCTTTTTAATTTTAAATTCTATGATTCTGATGAATTGGTCTGACAAAATGAATCATAAATACTAGATATCAAGCTCCTCAGGGGTTATGATATGTAATTATGAAGAGAGTACCCACAAAGGTAAAATGCTAGAGCTTTGAAATAGTATGCAAAGGTATATAATAGGTTTATGTATACATACATGCATATACACATACATTTATGATATTAAAAATGAAAGCTCTAGCATAAAACAAAGATTATTATATTCTGTTGTCTTTTCACTTAAAGTTTTAGGTAACGGCTGTTAAAATTTGTCTCCTTGTCATTTGTATCACATTTTAATTATTGGTTCCAATTAATAAAGCAATATACAAATATTTTACACACCTTCTATGTGCCAAATATTGAGCTGGATGTTGGTGATACGAAGAGAAAAAGTTTACATTTTAATAGGGGAGGTTACAAACCCTCACAAAAGTATAAATACAATATATATGTATATCTATATCTAAATGTATACATACATAAATATATAGAGAGACATACGTATGTATATATAGTTATATACAAAATAAAAATTTTGAGGAGTATGGAGTATTTGTGTGTGTGATTACACATATACAACATAGAAATGAAATTATATATGTGTATATATACATATATGTGTGTGTATATATATATATATAATCGCCAAATTCTTAATGGGGTTATAAAATAATATCAAAGAGCTACACTAAGACTTTTGGGACACTTTGTAAAAAATAATATAAGGTTGATTAAGAAGTAAGTATGCAACAACTTGAAGTCTGGGAGGTGGGGTGTCAGGAATAGCTTAAAGTAAACAGAAGGTGATGCTTGAGCTAAATCTTTTTGGAAACTAAGGATTCTAAGATGATGAAGTTAGAATAAAGTCCATTCCAGGCAAAGAAATAGGATACGAATTCTATGAAATAGAAAGCTAGAGAAGTTGGGTTGAAGAATGGTAAGATAGAAAGAGGTTAGGTAATAAAGACTTTAATGCTAAAAAGAAAATTTTAAATTTTATCCTGAAGGTAACAGAGTAAGAAGGAGATGAGGTATGACATGATCAGATATGTATTTTAAGAAAATCACTTTGGTGACTATGTGGAGTATAAATCAGAAGAGGAAACCTTTAAAGGATAGAAAATAACTGGATTCTTATAGTAATCTATTTGAGATGTATCTAGAAAGTTAACTAGTGATGTGTCTGAGTAAAGAGAAGGAAACATTTGAAATATTATTGTAGAAATAGGAAGGAAAATATTTGATTACAGACTGTGTATATAGGGTGAGTGACAGCAAGGAATCAAGAATAAGTGAGATTTTTGATGACTTGAAAGGTGACTGTGTCTTTGACAGTAATAGTAAAACTTAGACGATTGGGTTTGAGAGGCCAAGAAATTAGTTCTATTCTATATATGCTGAATTTGAATTTTAAATTCAATATCCATTGTGAATATCCAAAATATCCAATAAATATCCAAGTAAAAATTACCAATAGACAGTTTATGATTGGAGATTAGAGTTCAGAAGATGGACCAAGGCTAAATAAATAAATGTGAAAGTCATTTGAATAAAGAAAGTAATTGAACCTATGGGAGCAGATGATGTCTGCAAGAAAAAGTATGGAAAAATTGTGTAGAGGAAAGAAAAAAAAGGGCTTGAGAAAGATAATTAGTGTTTCACTTGAAGTTAATAACATTGAAATAAATAATGAATAAGCAAAGGAGTCTAAGAATGAATTTTCATAAAGGAAGGAAAGAAACTAGGATAAAGCAAAGTCTTGAAAACCCAAAGAAGAAAAAAGACTCAGGAGAAATTAAACAATAAATGTAATCAAGGAGGATGAGAATTGAGACCAGACATTTTGATACAGCAGTTAGGAGATTGTTGATAACTTTGAAAAGAGAACATTTGGTTGTGTAATTAAGTTGAAAGTCATATTTTAACTGACCTAGAAAAAATAACAAGAAAATTCATATGGAAGAACAAAAAGTCAAGAATTTCAAGGGAATTAATGAAAAGAAAAGCAAATGAAGTTGGTCTAGCTGTACCAGATCTAAAACTATATTATAAAACAGTGGTCATCAAAACCGTTTGGTACTGGCTAAGAAACAGAGCGGTTGATCAGTGGAAATTAGATTCAGAGAACAAATTAGTCAATGACTATAACAATCTAGTATTTGACAAACCAAAAGACCCAGCTTTTGGGATAAGAATACACTATTTGACAAAAACTGCTGGGAAAAGTGGAAACTAGTATGGCAGAAACTAGGCATCGACCTACATCTAACATCATTATACCAAGATAAGCTTGAAATGGATTCAAGATCTAAACATAAAGAATGATTTTATAAACAAATTAGAAGAACATAGTATATTTTACCTCTCACATCTGTAGAAGAGGAAAGAATTAGAGATCATTATTGATCACAAAATAGATAATTTTGATTAAATTAAATTAAAAAGGTTTTGTACAAACAAAACTAATGCAGACAATATTAGAGGGGAAGCAATGAACTGGGAAAACATTTTTATATTCAAAAGTTCTGATAAAGGCATCATTTCTAAAATATATAGAGAATTGACTCAAATTTATAATAGTTCCAGTCATCCTCCAGTTGATATATGGTCAAAAAATGAACAGATAATTTTCAGATGAAGAGACTGAAATTATTTGTAGTCATATGAAAAGGTGCTCCAAATCACTATTGATCAGAGAAATGCAAATTAAGACAACTCTGAGATACCACTATACATCTGTCAGATTGGCTAAAAAGACAAGAAATGATAATGGCAAATGTTGGAGGGGATGTGGAAAAACAGTATTGCACTGATACATTGTTGGTGAAACTGAATGGATCCAACCATTCTGGAGACCAATTTGGAACTATGCTCAAAAAGTTATCAAACTGTGCATACCCTTTGATCCAGCAGTGTTTCTACTGGGATTATGTCCCAAAGAAATCTTAAAGGAGAGAATGGGACCCACATGTATAAAAATGTTTGTAAGAGCCCTTTTTTGTAGTGACAAGAAACTGGAAACTGAATGGATACCCATCAATTGGAGAATGACTGAATAAATTATGGTATATAAATGTTATGGAATATTATTGTTTTGTAAGAAATGACCATCAGGATGATTTCAGAGACATCTGGAGAGACTTAAATGGACTGATGCTAAGTGAAATAAGCAGAATTAGGGGATCATTATACATGACAGAAACAAGTTTGTACAACAATCAATTCTGATGGATATGGCTCTCTTCAGCAATGAGATGATTCAAACCAGTGCCATTTGTTCAGTGATGAAGAGAGCCATCTACAACCAGAGAGAGGACTGTGGGAACTGAGTGTGGACCACAATGTAGCATTTTTCACTCTCTCTTGCTGTCTGCTTGCATTTTGTTTTCTTTCTAATTTTTTTTCCTTCCTTCTTGATCTGTTTTTTTTTTTGCAGCAAGATACATACATACATACATACATATATATATATATATATATATATATGGATTTAACATATAATTTGACATATTTAACATGTATTGGGCTATCTGTCAGCTAGGAGAGGAAGTGGGGGAAGGAATGGAAAAATTTGAAACAAAAGTTTTTGCAAAGTTCAGTGTTGAAAACTTACCTATGCATATGTTTTGTAAATTTAAAAGCTTAAAAAAAAGAAACAAATATGAAGACTAAAGAAAAAAGAAAGTCATATTTTAGAAAGTTAAGAAAAGATAGAGAAGAGGAAATGATGGCATTTATTATATGTTTAGAAGTTTTACTGAGAAAGGAATGAAAGATATTGAAAAATAGAAAATATAGGAGAGGAGGAGAGTAGATGGTACAGGAATCACGAACTTACAAGCTTATGACCCTGGGAAAGTCTCCTGTTTGCCTCAGTTTTTTCATCTGAAAATGAGCTAGAGAAGGCAATAACAAAACACTGGAGTATTTCTGCCAAGAAAATCCCAAATCGGGTATAAAAGAGGCAGTCACAACCAAAATAACCGAACACCAAGGAAAGTATGATATATTCTGGTGAAAGGCATCTTTGTGTGTGTGTGTGTGTGTGTGTGTGTGTGTGTGTAGTATGTTTATATACAACAGTGATGGAACCATTAGATCAGGAGACAAACATTCTTATTTATCTGTCCTGCTTAAGTAAGGTTTATTCTGAACTTCACATAATTTATGTTTCTAAATTGGAAAATTGAAAGCAAGTTTGACCAAATAAATGTCCTTAATAGATACATGAAAATGAGCTAGACTGCAACTCACTTCATATAATCACTTGTTTTTCCTTAAATATGCTTAGTCATTAGAAAGTTGAGATGGTAACAATAAAATTTCATGTAGTTGCTAAATGAGAGTGTGGAGAGAAAAGTGGGGAGGGAGAAGAAGAGAAAGGGAGAGGCAGAGAGAAAGAATTCAGATCCCACCCTGAATCATTATTTCTTGAAGTCTTTAGGAATGGTCAGCTTCTTCCCAGAGACTTTCTTCTTGGCCTTGAAGAGAAGTTGAAATCCAATACATATTCTATCTCAATATGGTAAGCTAAAATCATTTAAAAGTCTGAAGGATCTAAAACTCTCTTTTATTCCCTTCTCAACAACTCTATCTTATCCCTTTGTTAGGGACAGGACATAAATCTCTACCAATGAGGAAAGAATTTCATACCAATGAGTTTTAGTGCTCAAATTACACTTGTTTTTATTAACTTTACTGGGTGAGGGGAATTAAAAAAGCTAGTGATTAGAAAAAAATGTAACTCATATATTTAGAGAGGATTACCAAATATGGCATCATAGTATTCTAGGATTTTATTATATGAAGTGATGTCATTTTATGGAAGTTAGAGAAGGAAGAATACTCAGAGAAAAGTGATTTGGGATGGCATGAAAAAAGAAATATTTGAGGTCAAAAATGAAGTTCAATTGGATCTCATTCAAGAAGCAGCTGTTGCTGAAGTGGTTCAATAAGACCTAAAGCTCAGGGTTTGATTGTATGCTCCACACACTGCATCATCACTTTATAAGTCAATACAAATATCAGGGTAATGATCTTCTGAAGACTAACAAATTGTTTTAAGACTTCTTTAAAATTAGATGGAAAATATTTATTAGTCATTATTATCATCCATCTAGTGGCAATTATTTTCAGAAATGGTGGTCATAAGTACAATTTTTAAGCAGAAACATTTATGATTTATACACAGACTGTTGATTTTTCTAATCATATTTCAATGAGGAATCTTATGTCGATGAAGTAAAATATTTGCTTCAATAATATATTGATCTATTATTTAATTGTTGTGGGTCCTTTTCAAGTCCAGATTACAAATCTTCCAAACCTAAGCAGATACTTTTGTGAGTTGCTTTTGAAAAAATCATTACCTGAGGATTAAACTTCAAATGATTAGTTCTTTTAAATTTGGGTTGGTCTTCAGATGACAGAAGTTACAGGCCCTAGATCTAAAATATTTCCAGCTTGATGAGAATTGCTAAAGTTTCTGATTCTATGACATAACCCTGCAGAAGGTTGTAAGTATGATAACAGTATAAATCTATGTTGAAATAAGTAAAATATATTAACCTATAAATGTGACCAGTACATATTTTTTGATTTTATCACAATGACATTAAAAGTATGTTATGCATTTCTGAGATGTGATAATTATTAAGTAATAAATAATTATAAAGAATTAAATCCCATCATAAAATATAATTTTGAATATTATTCTTTGTTATCTTCCCACCAAGGAAATTTATTAAAATAGATATCACTTATATTGATTATTATTGATATTATATTGATTATTAAAATAGATATCAATATAAGTGAAGCTCCCAAACATTAAAATATCATGAATGTCTTACAGGCTTGTGACCTTAATTCATTATGCAATTCCTTCTTCTCTACAGAATATATATAGTTTAAAACTGCAATAATATTAGTTCTGCATTTCTATTTTTTCTTCTAATAACTTTGCTTCATGATGCTTTCTCTTTTTTCTTCCGAGATTTGCTTACATAATATCATTTCCTACATTCTGCTTCTACTCTCCACCATCCCTTCACCTATTCTACTCTGTTAATTTGAATAAGCTATATCTTTATCAACCCATACACTATTCAACAATCCCATATCATTGAATCTCAATGATTCCAAAAAAATGAAATTTGCCATCTTATACTTTGATATCCAGTTCACCTTAAACTTTAATTAGATTTTATGCATTTATATTTAGACATCTTAGACTATGGGTTTTATTGCTATCTCCATTCTAGAAAACTGAATTATAATTTATTATTCATCTCTTGTGATAGCCTTCTTTTTTTCTAAAGCTTTTTATTTAAAAAAATATGTATGCACAGATGATTTGACAATATTGACCCTTGAATAGCCTTATGTTTCAGATTTTCTCCTCCTTCCTCCCACCCACTCCTCTAGATGGCAAGCAATCCAATATATGTTAAACATGTAAAAATATGTGTTAAATCCAATATGTATAAATATGTTATATAATTCTCTTGCTGCACAAGAGAAATCAGATCAAAGAAAGAAAGCAAATGAGTAAGAAAACAAATTGCAAGAAAACAACAGCAAAAAGAGTGGGAATATTATGTTGTGATCCACATTCAGTTCCCACAGTCCTCTCTTTGGGTATAGATTGTCTCTTAATCATTGGATCTGATATTAATCATCTCATTGTTGGAAAGAGTCATGTTCATCAGAAGTGATCAACATATAATATTGATATTGCCATGTACAATGATCTCCTAGTTCTGCTCATTTCACTCAGCATCAGTTCATGTAAGTCTCTCCAGGCCTTTCTAAAACCATTCTGCTGATTGTTTCTTACAGAACAATGATATTTCATAACATTCATATACCATAACTTATTCAGCCATTCTCCAACTGATGGGCATCCACTTAGTTTCCAGTTTCGTACCACTACAAAAAGGGCTGCCATAAACATTTTTGCACATATGGGGCTCTTTCCTTCCTTTAATATCTCTTTGAGATAAAGATCCAATAGGAACTCTGCTGGTTCAAAGGGTATGCACAGTTTGCTATTTTTTTTAACATAGTTCCAAACTGCTCTGCAGACTGGCTTAATTTGTTCACAACTCCAACAATAATGTATTAGTGTCCCAGTTTTCTTGTATTCCCTCCAACATTTCATCCTTGTCTTATTCTGTCATGTTAGCCAATCTGAGAGATTTGTAGTGGAATTTGCATTTCCCTGATCAATAGCAATTTAGAATACCTTCTCATATAATTAGAAAGCTTTAATTTCTTCATCTGAAAATTGTTTATATCTTTTGATCACTTATCAATTGAAGAATAGCTTGGACTCATAAATCTGAATTAAATCTCTATATATTTTAGAAATAAGGCCTCTAACAGAATCTTTAAATGTAAAAATGATTTCCCAATTTATTGCTTCCCTTCTGATTTTGTCTGCATTAGTTTTATTTATACAGAAATTTTTTTAACTTAACATAATCAAAATTATCTATGTGATAGTCAATTATGAGTTTCAGTCCTTCTTTCAACAAAAATTCCTTCCTTCTTCACAGATCTGAGAGGTTAATTATTCTATGTTATTCTAATTTGTTTATAATATCATTCTTTATGTCTAAATTATGAACCCATTTAGAACTTATCTTGGTAGGTAGTGTTAGGTATGGGTTGAGCTCTAATTACTTTCATACTATTTTCCAATTTTTTCAGCAGTTTTTGACAAATAGTGAGTTCTTATCCCAAAAGCTGGGGTCTTTGGGTTTGTCAAACACTAGATTGCTATAGTTATTGGCTATTTTGTCCTAACCTATTCTACTGATTGAGTACTCTATTTCTTAGCCAGTACCAAATGATTTTGATGACTGCTGCTTTATAATATAGTTTTAGGTCTGGCACAACTAGGCCACCTTCATTAGCATTTTTTCATTAATTCCCTTAAAATTCTTGACCTTTTGTTCTTTCACATGAACTTTGTTACTATTTTTTTCTGTATCTGTAAAATAATTTCTGGGGAGTCTGATTGGTATGGCACTAAATAAGTAGATTATTTTTAGCATTTTTTATTTTTATTTTATAAAATGCTGATGATTTATGTAAATTTATTTTGTATCCTGCAACTTTGCTAAAGTTGTGAATTGTTTCTAGTAGTTTTTTAGTTGATTCTTTAATGTTCTCTAAGTATACCATCTGCAAAGAGTGATAATTTGGTTTCCTCATGATTTACTCCAAATCCTTTAATCTCATTTTCTTTTCTTATTGCCAAAGGTAACATTTCTAATACAATATTGAGTAGTAATGGTCATAGTGGACAGCCTTGTTTTATTCCTGATCTTATTGGGAATGGTCCTAGTTTGTCCCCATTATGTATGATGCTGGTGATGGTTTTAAATAAATGCTACTAATCACTTTAAGGAAAAGTCCATTTATTCTTATACTCTTTAGTGTTTTTAATAGGAATGGTTGTTGGATTTTGTCAAATGCTTTTTCTGTATCTATTGAAATAAATCATATGATTTTTGTTAATTTGGTTATTGATAAATTTGATTATGCTAATAGTTTTCCTAATATTAAACCAGACCTGCAATCCTGGTATAAATCCTACTAGGTCATAGTGTATTATCCTGGGGATGACTTTCTGTAAACTTGTTGCTAAAATTTTATTTAAGATTTTTGCATCAATATTCATTAGGGAAATTGGTCTATAATTTTCTTTCTCTGCTTTCACCCTACCTGGTTTAGGTATCAGTACCATGTCTGTGTCATAAAAAGAATTTGGTATGAGTCCTATCTATGGTAATCTTTAGCAAAATATACTTTCCTTCCTTATCTCTTTTAATTATATCTACCTTTGCTTTTATTTGATCTGAGATCAGGATTGCTATCCCTGTTATTTTTTCCTTCTCCTGAAGTATAATAGATTCTGCTCCAGCTTTTTATTTTCACTCTGTATATATCACTATGTTTTAAATATGTTTCTTGTAAACAACATAGTGTGGGATTCTGGTGTTTAATCCAGTCTGCTATTTCCTTATGTTTTATGGGAGAGTTCATCCCATTCCCATTGAAAGTTAATATAACTAATTCTGTATTTCTTGCCATCTTATTTACCCTAAATTATGCTTTTCTCTTTCCTTTCTCCCTTCTTTCAATCAGAGATTTTGTTTTTGATGACCATCTCCTTCAAACTGCCCTTTCCTTTTAGAGCCCCTCCCCCATTTTTACAACTTTTCCCTATTTTTTTTTATATTAGTTTTTTTCCCTTCTTTTCCCCCTTTCCCTCCCACTTACCTAGAAGGTGAGACAAGTGTCTTTGTGAAATCAAATTTGTATGATATTCTCTCTTTGAGCAAAACATGATGAAAGGAAGATTCACATAATGCTCATCCCCCTCTTTTCTTTCCTTCAGTTATAATAGGTTTTCTTTGCTTCTTCATGAAATGTAATTTCCCTTATGTAACTCCTTTTTCCTCTTTTTGCAATATTATCCCCTTTCCACCTCTAATATCTTTTTCATATTATCAAAATAAAATCAAATTATCCCTGCATTATCTAAGTATATGCATAACAGAAATATAGCTCTCAAGAGTTCTTTCCTTTTTCCTTTTTTATATTTCTTTTGAGTTTTATATTTGGAAGTTAAATATTTTATTCAGCTCTGCTCTTTTCACCAGAAATAAATGGAATTCACTTGTTTAATTGAATGTCCATCTTCTTCCCTGAAAGGTAATGTTCATTTTACCTGGATAGCTTATTCTTGGCTGTAATACAGGTTCCTTTGTCTTTTGGAATATCAGATTCCAGGTCTTTCCATTCTTAAATGTGGAAGCTGCTAGGTCCAGGGTAATCCAGGGTAATTGTGGCTCCTTAGTATTTAAATTTTTTTTTTTCTGGCTGCTTGCCATATTTTTTCCTTGGTACAATAGTTCTGAAATTTAATCATGATATTCCTTGAGGATTTAATTTTGTGATCTTTTTCAGGAGGCGATTGGTGAATTCTTTCAATGGCTGTTTTTTTTATCTTTTGATTCTAAAATATCAGGGCAGTTTTCTTTTATGATTTCCTGTAAGATAGTGTCTAGGTTCTTTTTTTTTAATCATGGCTTTCAAGAAGTCCAATAATCCTTATATTGTCTCTCCAAGAACTATTTTCCAGATCAATTGTTTTTCCCTAGGAGATATTTCATATTTTCTTCTATTTTCTCTTTTCTTTTCTTTTTCTTTTTTTCTTTTTGGTTTTTGTTTGATTCTTGAAGTCTTATTGAATCATTCACTTCCATTTGCTCAATTCTAATTGTTAGTGTATTATTTTCTTCAGTTATCTTTTTTAGCTCCTTTTATAATTGACCAATTGAATATTTTTGTTCACTGCATTCTTTTTCCATTTCAGGAATTTTGTTTTTCAATGAATTGGTGTCTTTTTCATATCTCTTTTGTAGGGCATTTTATGCTTTTTCCATTCCTTCTTGAAATGATCTCATTTCATTTCCTGATTTTTCTTCTAACTCTCTCTTAAGATTCTTTATGCAATCTTCCAAGAAAGCCTTGTGAAATGAGGAGCACCTCATGTCTCCCTTTGGGGCTTCATCTGGAGTTGCTTTACCTTTAGGAACCTCAGGATTTTAGGTCTGTTCTTCTCTCTCTCCAAAAAAAGCTGTCTATGGTGGGAGTTCTTTTTGTTTTTTAAATTAATTTTTTAAAGATTGAGGTTTATTCAATGCAAAGGAACAACAACTGCTTTAATTTGTCCTTGTCTGTTGATTTTTTTTTTTTTACAGTGCTGGGTTATCATGGCTAGGTCTGGCAGTTTTCAGGGCTCAGTGATTTGCATTTGCTTTTTACAAAGGGCAAATATGCCAACCCACCTGCTTGCAACGAGGACAGAGTAGTCTAATAAGCTCACAGAAGATTCCCAGGTGCATGGAAACTGCAATGCTTTGACTCCTGTCCCCAGCTTCTTGCCTTGGTCTCCCTGTGCTGCAGTCTGTGCTTGGCAGACTGAGCCCCTGCCCATTTGAAACACCTATTTTGAACTTCTTCCAAGGTAACTTCTTCTAGAAATGTGTTGTATTCCAAATATTTGTGTATTCTTTGACTACAAAACCAGTTTTGGGGCTTAATTTGCTGTTGGTTTGAGGGAAAGTCAGAGGAGGTCCCAGAGAGTCATATCTGCTCTTGGCCATCTTAGCACCACCCATCTTGGCTCCAACCATGATAGCCTTCTTTTACTCCATTTCCTTCAAGAATTGATGAAGTGCTTCCTATGTTTCATATACATCAGGGACACTGATCCAAAATAAAGTAATTTTGTTCTCAAGGAACTTGTATTCTATTTGGCAAGTAAGACAAGACATACCTGTTTAAGGCTTAGATTTATGTTCTAGGTTAGCTTCTACCCTTTCTTCATTTTTCTCATTTTAAAGTCTTCTCTGTCTGATTCTTAAGAACTTAGGAAAGCATGTTTTTATTTTGCTTCAAAAACAGAATTCCACTTTTATCCATGAACCAATATTGTATTTTAAGGTGCAGCCCAAGAATCTAAATTATTTTCAGACATCATCTGCTTATCTAATTTTTAATTTTCAAAATATGCTTTTCTTTAGTGATGTCTCTCTAAAGAAGTCTTGGATCTTCAATTGGCAGCAGTGATTGTAACACTTCTAAATTTTACTAATTGCTATTGTTGTGGCTTTTGTTGTTTTTCTCAGGCTTGTATAATCCTTTTCGGTATTCTAAGTCCCTTCTCATGGAATCATATGTTTCAATATAAATTATCATAAGTGTACACTAATTGTAAAATTTGACAATTCTAAAAAGGTTCCCCAATATGATTCAAATTAATGTTCTAGGAAAGTGGCAGATATCTCCACTATTTATCCCAGATTGACAAGTAACAACTTAGTTATATTTCAGTAGGAAGTTATCCACTGCTACTGTTCACTGGTTCTTCTGAGCATTTCAGAATCATAAGATTCAATAGTTTCTGACTGACCAATCAAGCCAACTCATGCTTTTAAATTATTCATTTTGAAGTACTGATATCATGGCATAAAAAGCCTCAAGTTTAATTGCATAAAAGCAGAAATAGTAAACATACCTTTTTCAAACAATGCAATAAAAATTACATTCAAAAGAGACTATTTAACCACAGATTAAAATTGATTGGAAACTAAATAATCTGATTTATAGCTCTAGAGGGTCAAAGAACAAATCATAAAAACATTCAATAATTTCATTAAAAAGAATGGAAATGATGAGACAATATACCAAAATTTGTGAGATGCAGCTAAAGCAATATCTCTAAGTGGATACAAGAAAAGGAAAGAAAGAAAGAAGGAAGGAAGGAAGGAGGAAAGGAAGGAAGGAAGGAAGGAAGGAAGAAAATAATGAATGAAAAGAAGGGAAGGAAGAAAAAGAAAAAAACACACCAGTGAATTAAGCATGAAACCCAAAAAATAGAAAAGAATAAAATTTTAAGTCTCAATTAAACATTAGACTAGGAATCTTGAAAATAAAAAAATAATAATAATAAACTTGAAAATTAAAAATTAAATTAATAAATAAAGTTAGGATCTCATTTTATGAAATAAAATCATAAACCTTTAGTTAATTTGCTTCAAAAAAATAAGAAAACCAAAGTAGTAGTATCAAAAATGAAAATAATGATTTCATTCTCATTCAATATGAAATTAAATTATTAGGTGATATTTTGCCTAATTATTTGGACATAAAACTGAAAGTAAAATATATAAATATGTATTAAAATATCAACTGTCCAGATTAAGAAAAATAGAATACTTAAATAACTTTATGACAGAAAAAGAAATTGGACAAGCTATCAAGGAGCTACATAAGAACAAATTCTCAGCACTAGATGGATTTACAAATGAATTCTATCAAACAAATTGATTCCAACATTACAGAAACTATTTTTTTTTAAATATGTAAAGAAAAAGTTCTACTGTGAATAATCTTTTGTTACCCAAATCAGTGAGAATAAAAATAGAGAAAGAAAACAATAGACCACTTTCTTTAATGAACATTGATGCAAAAATGTGTGTATTTAAATAAAATACAAGCAACTAGATTACAGCAATGTGTCACAAATGATGCAATGTGATCAGGTGGGATTTATATTAGAATGAAAAGGTAATTTAATATTAATAACACTATCACCATATTAAAAACTAAAACAATAAAAATATGATTATATCAATAGATAAATAAAAAGCCTTTGACAAAATGCAATTCATTCCTATAATAAGCACTAGAAATTCTAGGAATAAATGGAGTTTTCCTTAAAATGATAAATTTGAATTCTAATAAGATCAGGCATTAAACAAGATGTCCATGTTGATAATACAAGAAAAAAATAGAGAAATAAAAATAGGCAATAACTTTTTTGCATATTGGATGATTGTATACTTAGATAACTTTAGAAAATCAACTAAAGAAGCTAGTTGAAACAATTAGCAGCTTAGCAAAGCTGCTGAAAAGAAAATAAATCCACATAAATAATCGGCATTTCTATATACAACAAAGCCCAACAGGAAGAGATAAAAGGAAAGATGTCATTAAAAACAACTGCAAACAATAAAAACTACCTGTCAAGATAAATCAAGAGACTGTACAAAAACATTTATAAAATCTTTTCAACAAAAACAAAAATAAATCTAAATAATTATTGAAGAAATGTAATTGTTTAGGAGTAGGCCAAATCACTCTAATAACATGACAATTCTATCTAAGTTAATTACTTATTTGGTACTATACTGATCAAACTAATAAAGACTTATTTTATAGAGCTAAAAAATTCATCTTGAAGAAAATAAATGGCCAAGAATACCAAGTTAATTAAAAATATAAAAAACAAGTATCAGATTTCAAACTATATTACAAAGAGATAATCATGAAAATGATCTATTTCTAGTTAAGAAATAGAGTGGTGGAACAGTGGGATAGAGTAATTATACAACATGACCATAGCTATCTGATGTTTGATAAACCTAAAGATCTAAGCTCTGTGGGTAAGAACTAACCATCTAACAAAAATTTCTGGGAAATCTGGAAAAAATATGGCAGAGCTTTGGCATAGATCAACATCTCACTCTGTATTCCAATTGCATAAAAGTTAAAATATAAAGAATTTAGACATAAAGTAGGATAACATAAATAAATAAATCAGCATGGGGGGGGGGGGAGAATCTGTTAGATCTTTGGATAAGAGAAGAGTTTGTGACCAAAGATGAGATAGATTATGGGAAGCAAAAAGGATAATTTTGATTACATGGAATTAAAAAGCTTTTGCACAAACAAAACTTATGCAGCCAGAATTAGAAGAAAGCAGGAAAAAGGTGGAGGGGGACACTTAACATCAAGTTTCTCTTATAAAAGCCTCATTTATGAACATATAAAAAAAAGCCAAATTTGGAAAAAAAAAAAAAAAAAAAAAGGAACCATCCCCGTATTGACAAAAGGTCAAAAGAGATGTATCAGCAATTTTCAGATAAAAAAATCGAAGCTATTAAGTCACATAAAAAATATTCCAAATCACTAGTGGTCAAAAAAATGAAAATTAAACAACCCTGAAATACTAGCCTATACCTGTTATATTAACTAACATGACAGAAGATAAAAATGAAGAATTCTGGAGGACATGTGGAAAAATTGGCACACTAATGCATTGTTGTTGGAGTTGTGAGCTAGTCAAACCATTCTGGAGAACAATATGTAATTATGCCCAAAGGACAATTAATCTATGACTCTCTGACTCAGTTATACTATTATTAGATCCATATCCCAAAGAGATTGAAGAAAATAAAAAATGTACCTATTTGTACAAAAATTTTTATAATAGTCTTTTTGTGATGGCATAGAATTAGATATTTAGGAGATTTCCATCAGTTGGAGAATGGCTACAAGATGTGATATACAATTGCAATGGAAGACTATCATTCTATAAGAAATGACAAACAGCATGGTTTCAGAAAAATTCTTGGAAAAATCTTATATGAATTGATAAAAAAAAGTGAGCAAAATCAGAAAAAATATCATATATAGTAAAAACAAAATTGTAAAGATGATCAACTATGAAAAACTTAGCTAGTCTCATTAAGACAATTTCAATGGACCTATGTTAAACAATACTAGAGAACTGATGGATTCTGAGTATCAACTAAAGCATACTTTGTTTTTTGTTTGTGTAGGTGTTTTCTTTTACAACATGGTCAATATGGAAATATATTTTGCTTGACTTCACTTGTCTGATATCATAATTCTTGCCTTCTCAATGGATGGGGGAGGGATGGGACAAAGTGAGAACATTTAGATTTTCAAAATGAATTTTAAAGTTTTTATATAATTAGGAAATGTTTAATGAAATAAATAAATAAAAATATTATTATTTAGAAGTATACCTGACAAGTAGTTAAATAACCTTTGTTTGCAGACCTCCAGTAAGGAGAGGGGTCACTAAATTTCATCTATTCCATTTATCATTAGCTTTAATTGTTCTAAGTATCAAGTCAAATTTGCCTCTTTAGAATAGTTTACTAGGTGGGAAATTATCACTCTTAATTTGAATATATTTATCTCATTCTTCTTGTGAGAGTTCTATAAATATTTTAGTAGAGCTATCATGATGCCTGAAATAGACTTCATTCAAATGTAATGGAGTCTCATTGCTTTTCTTTATTAAAATTCTAAATTTTACTTTTTTTTTCATTTTATGATTAGACATATTGCAACTGCTATTTGGATTTTCCTTTTTTAAATAGCTAATGCATTTTAAATTCAATCCCAACTTCTATATCTTCTTTTTACATATAATTCTAGGGATTTGTTTTCCTATCTGCCATTTTCTTTCATGGAATTGCATGATTTAATTGAATTGTAAGTAATTACATTTTGTTTTCTTTATTATTTAGTAGTTTCTTTAATATTGCTTTTTAAAAAAATCCTGTCCTTGTGATTACTTTCTTGATATTCTTCATCATTCTGGCCATCTTCACTTAGCCTCTAAATAATTTATTAATATCCTTCTTAAAATATGACATGAAGAACTGAATATAGTATTCTAGATTTGAAATAACTGGACAGAGTAAAATATAATTCTCAATGTTATCTTCAGATTTCATCAGTTTTCTTTGCTTTATCTCATTATGGACTGAAATTGAGCTTTATGTCCACTGAAAGTCCAGATATTTTCCCCAAGAGTTATTTTCAAGTCAGGCTTCTGGTTTAGATGATGATGTGAAAAGGTATATATGCTGCCCCACATATAACCCAGAAAATATTTGAAAATGACTTACATATTTTTTCACCAGAAAAATGACTAAAAAAAAAATAAAAGAAAGCTTCTATATTCATTTCAGTCCTGAACAAAAAAGACTAGTCTGGCACTGAGTATGTCAAAAAATCCACCATTAATTCTGGCAAATAAGCCTAAGGCATATTGACTCAACAAAATGTTTACTTTTTTGTTTTTAATGAACTTTTGCTAAGGATCTGCACTTCAAAAGAAACTGTTAGCTTTAGCAATTGGGTACTTGAAGCCAGATCCTAACGTTTGACCTATCCAAAAAAAAAAAAAAAAAAAAGGAAGTGAGGGTCAGAACTTAGTTCACTACAAGGGAAAGACATGTCTGTTTACTTCTTCAAAATCTGAAAAAGATAACCTAATCAATGCATCAGTGGCTAGGTATTCACACCTGGAGTTTCTCACTAAGGCCTAAGGTCAGTACTACTTGAAGCATTCAAATAGGGCCTATCAGGATTGCAACAGAAGATATGATCAACCAACAATAGATGATGGTGAAAGTACAGGAAGACAGGGAGAGACCAAAATCTACACACTTAGTTGGCCACCAAGAGGCTGAAAAAAAAGTAAGAGATTGAGGCAGAGTTGCTGGTTAACAGTCACTCCATCCAAAACAACAGCAGCATCCAGACAACAGAGAGTACAGCACCAAACAGAACTTTTGCCTTTGAGTTATTCCAAACAGGTTTATTCTGAATAATAACAGAGAGTTGAGCTTGGTCCTGATATATTGTACTAATTCAAAAACTGAGGGTAAACATATGAATAAATAGAAGAAAACAATGAATATAATGATATAATATGGATTACAATTTACCCTAGAGTAAACTCGAAAGAAAAATCTAATTCTCTAGCAAGTACAGGCAAAAATAATAGAGGGTAAAAAAGTGATCACTGAACTACAAAAGCAGCTGGAAAAAATAAAGCAATAATATCTCATTAGAGTCTTGAAAGCCAAAGTCAAATAAAATATGTTTGCATGGTCCAAGGGAACGCAAAGTTTCTTCTCCTCTCCCCCCAATCAAGGGCAAGCTAATTGTACCAAAGAAAGAGACAGAGAGTGTAGTGTTCTCTCCTTTTGTGTAATATGATCGTTCTCTGGGAGCAGGTTTCTCGGGGTGGGGGGGTGTTCAGGGGCTTCTGGAGGCAGCCTTAGTTTCAGTTAAAAGTAATAATCACCTCAAATACAGCCAGGAGTTAAAATCCAATCTTTTATTGTCTCTTCCAAAATAGCCCAGTAAGCTTTCCTTGGTTCTGAGAGCTCTTGTTGCTAGTCCTTGGTCTCTGCCTCTGCCAACTTCAGCCTCTCCTCTTCCAAATTCTTTGTTTTGCCTGACTGCAGTCTCTGGCTTTTCAATTTCCCTGACTGATTCCAGGAGCTCCTTATATATGATTTCTTAAAGGTGTGAACCCAAAGGTTGACTCCTCCTCTGAGAGAGTGGGATTGTGGGTTTCTGACTTGTGAATCTCCCGAACTTGTGAACTCTAATGTGTGAGCTAATATGTGAACTCTCAAAGGTGTAAACTTAAGCATTGTTTCTATCAATTCCAGTGAGTTATCACTTTGTTTCAAGTTCTGGCCCATAACAAGAGAAATCCATTATGATTATGAATGGTTAAATAATCACAATGGGTTACTTACATAGGAACTATCTGAGAATAGCTGCCAGACAATTCGATAGACCTCAGATCATTCATGCAATTTGTGGCAAAAGCCAGACTATTTAGTGGATCTCCAAAAAGATCCCCAAAAAGTCCCATGGTAAATGTAGAAGTCAAAAAAAGGGAAGAGGAGCTGCAAAGCATCATTATAAATGCCATTAAAATTTGGCATCATGCTTAGCAAGCAGTTCTAATTTTGGACCTGGGTCCTAGGGCTCAGGCATTATCCCAGAATCCTTGGGTGAATGTCTAAACACCAAGACTATGTGGCGGAAACAGTGAAGATTGTACTTTGGTCACGATGTCTTTGTTATGTCTTGTGATAACTTCTACCTGATTACTATATCCTTGTTATGGCTTACAGCCTAATAGGTACCTTATAAGGCCATGTGATGGTAAATTTGAAGAAATTCTCAGACACACAAAAATTATTTACTAGACACAGTGTGTTTAGAATAGCTTTTCCTACCCTCCTCAGAATGGCTTTTGCCAACTGGAACCCCATAATGTTCATACAATATTTCAAGAAATCATAATATGAAACTATGAGACTCAGAGATCAGAATGAAATCAGAAAGAATCCAATGATAACATTTAGAATGGAATGGAGGACTTCCGGTTAAGATGGCGGAGAGGAGGCTCACAGTTGCATAAGCTCCGCGCTTTCTCTCACTATCCACTTCATTACAAGCCTCTGAATCAATGCTTGACTGAAAAAAACCCACAAATAGTTACCAAGAGAAGCCATCCTTGAGATCCGCCAAGAAAGGTCTGTCTTTACTGGAGGGCTGGGGCGGTTTTAGATCGGGCGCAGGCTGAGGGCAGCGGCAGTGAGAGCACGGGAGCAGAGCTGAGAGGGGGTGGGGAGTGATCGTAGCCTTCTCTGCGGGGAGAGCTTCGCTACAGGTTTGGAACCTGCAGCAAGTCAACAGCCCAGCAGAGAAGCTAAAAACACCGGGGCTGAAGAACACAACCGCAAACAGCTGGAGTCTCTCAGGACCTGGCCGCCTGCTAGTGCCTCACTGCTGCCCCCTGCAGTCTGTAGAGGAAGCTCGATAACACACCCAGCCCCCCCCCCAAAGAAAGACTCCAGTTTTTTCTGTTTTTCTTTGGTAGTTTGTCTCTGATTAATAGACAGAATGAGCAAGAAGCTGAAGAGGACTTTAACCCTTGACAGCTTCTATACAGATAGAGAGCAGACTCTAAATCCTGAGGAGACTAAAAACAGGCAGGCCCCAGGTGATTCCCCAAAGGAGGAGATCGTCTGTTCCTCAGCACAGATGAACCTCATAGAAGTGATTAAAAAGGCTCTCACAGGGAGCTAGAAGAAAAATGGGGAAAGCAGAGTGAGGCTTGGCAAAAGGAGAGGGAAGCTTGGAAAAGGAGAGGGAGGCTTGGCAAAAGAGCCTGGAGAAAGTTAAAGAGAGAGTGGATAAAGAAGTAAAATCCTTGAAAAATAGGATTAGTGAACTGGAAACAGAAAACAGCTCTCTAAAAAACAAAATTGGCGAAATGGAAAAAAATTCCACATAACAAAAGAACTCAATTGGACAATTAGAGAAAGATTTAAAAAAGTGAGTGAAGAGAATACTTCACTGAAAATCAGAATTGAACAAGTGGAATTGAATGACTCGAGGAGACAAGAAGAATCAGTCAAGCAAATCCAAAAAAATCAAACAATGGAGAAAAATGTGAAATACCTTCTGGGGAAGACAACAGACCTGGAAAACAGATCCAGGAGAGACAATCTGAGAATCATTGGACTCCAGAAAAACATGATGAAAAAAAGAGCCTGGACACTGTCTTCCAGGAAATTATCAAAGAGAACTGCCCAGAAGTCATAGGAACAGAGGAAAAAATAAACATTGAAAGGATTCATCGATCACCCACTGAAAGGGATCCTAAAATCAAAACACCAAGGAATATAGTGGCCAAATGCCAGAACCCTCAGATGAAGGAAAAAATATTGCAAGCGGCTAGAAAAACCCAATTCAAGTATCAAGGAGCCACAATAAGGATCACCCAGGATCTGGCAGCATCCACATTAAAAGATCGAAGGGCCTGGAATATGATATTCCGAAAGGCTAAGGAACTTGGTATGCAACCAAAAATAACTTACCCAGCGAGAATGAGCATCTTTTTCCAGGGAAGAAGATGGACATTCAACGAAGTAAGCAAATTTCATCTATTTCTGATGAAAAAACCAGAACTTAACAAAAAGTTTGATCTACAAATATAGAACTCAAGAGAAATCTAAAAAGGTAAAGATTAATCTTGGGAACTATATTTTGACTATATAGATGTATAAAGAATACATGTATACCTTGTTCTAGAAATTGATGTGGAAAGGACATTGTATCAGAAAAAGGGTAAAGTGGGGGTAGTACATCTCATGAAGAGGCATAGGAAACCTATTATATCTGAGAGAAAGAATGGAGGGGGATGAATATAGTGGGTATCTTACTGCCTTCAGAATTGGCTTTAAGTGAAAAATCTTAAGACATATTCAATCTATGGTGAAACTTCTCCCATCTCATTGAAAAGTGAGAAGGGAAAAGTGGAAAGGGAAGGAATAAGCTAAGCGGAAGGGAATACGGTAACTGGGAGGGAAAGGGGTAAGATAGGGGGAGGAACTCTAAGGCGGGGGGAGGGACACTAAAAAGGGAGGGCTGTGAGAAGCAAGGGGTGCTCACAAGCTTAATACTTGGAAGGGGGGAAAGGGGAAAGAAGGGAGGAAAGCATAAACCGGGGTTAACAAGATGGCAAGTAATACAGAATTGGTCATTCTAACCATAAACGTGAACGGGGTAAACTCCCCCATAAAGAGGAAGCGGTTAGCAGAATGGATTAAAAGCCAGAATCCTACAATATGTTGTTTACAGGAAACACACCTGAAGCGGGGAGATACATGCAGGTTAAAGGTAAAAGGTTGGAGCAAAATCTACTATGCTTCAGGTGAAGTCAAAAAAGCAGGGGTAGCCATCCTGATCTCAGATCAAGCTAAAGCAAAAATTGACCTAATTAAAAGAGATAAGGAAGGACACTATATCTTGCTAAAGGGTAGCATGGATAATGAAGCACTATCTATATTAAACATATATGCACCAAGTGGGGTAGCATCTAAATTCTTAAAAGAGAAACTAAGAGAGCTGCAAGAAGAAATAGACAGTAAAACTATAATAGTGGGAGATCTTAACCTTGCACTCTCAGAATTAGATAAATCAAACCAGAAAATAAATAAGAAAGAAGTCAAAGAGGTAAACAGAATACTAGAAAAGCTAGATATGATAGATCTCTGGAGAAAATGTAATGGAGACAGAAAGGAATACACTTTCTTTTCAGCAGTTCATGGAACCTATACAAAAATTGACCATATATTAGGACATAAAAACCTCAAACTCAAATGTAGTAAGGCAGAAATAGTAAATGCATCCTTTTCAGACCACGATGCAATGAAAATTACATTCAACAAAAAAGCAGGGGGAAGTAGACCAAAAAATAATTGGAAACTAAATAATCTCATACTAAAGAATGATTGGGTAAAACAGCAAATCATAGACATAATTAATAACTTCACCCAAGAAAACGATAATAATGAGACATCATACCAAAATGTATGGGATGCAGCCAAAGCGGTAATAAGGGGAAATTTCATATCTCTAGAGGCCTATTTGTATAAAATAGAGAAAGAGAAGGTCAATGAATTGGGTTTGCAATTAAAAATGCTAGAAAAGGAACAAATTAAAAACCCCCAGTCAAACACTAAACTTGAAATTCTAAAAGTAAAAGGTGAGATCAATAAAATTGAAAGTAAAAAAACTATTGAATTGATTAATAAAACTAAGAGTTGGTTCTATGAAAAAACCAACAAAATAGACAAACCCTTAGTAAATCTGATTAAAAAAAGGAAAGAGGAAAATCAAATTGTTAGTCTTAAAAATGAAAAGGGAGAACTCACCACTAACGAAGAGGAAATTAGAGCAATAATTAGGAGTTACTTTGCCCAACTTTATGCCAATAAATTCGACAACTTAAATGTAATAGAAAAATGCCTCCAAAAATACAGCTTGCCCAAACTAACAGAGGAAGAAGTAAATATCCTAAACAGTCCCATCTCAGAAAAAGAAATAGAACAAACTATCAATCAACTCCCTAAGAAAAAATCCCCAGGACCAGATGGATTTACATGTGAATTCTACCAAACATTTAAAGAACAATTAACTCCAATGTTATATAAACTATTTGAAAAAATAGGGATTGAAGGAGTCCTACCAAACTCCTTTTATGACACAGATATGGTACTGATACCTAAACCAGGTAGGCTGAAAACAGAGAAAGAAAATTATAGAACAATCTCCTTAATGAATATTGATGCTAAAATCTTAAATAAAATATTAGCAAAAAGATTACAGAAAATTGTCACCAGGATAATACACTATGACCAAGTAGGATTTATACCAGGGATGCAGGGCTGGTTCAATATTAGGAAAACTATTAGCATAATTGACTATATCAATAACCAAACAAACAAAAACCACATGATCATCTCAATAGATGCAGAAAAAGCATTTGATAAAATCCAACATCCATTCCTAATAAAAACACTTGAGAGCATAGGAATAAATGGACTTTTCCTTAAAATAGTCAGGAGCATATATTTAAAACCATCAGTAAGCATCATATGCAATGGGGAAAAACTGGAACCTTTCCCAGTAAGATCTGGAGTGAAGCAAGGTTGCCCACTATCACCATTATTATTTAATATCGTATTAGAAACACTAGCCTCGGCAATAAGAGTCGAGAAAGATATAAAAGGAATTAGAGTAGGCAATGAGGAAACCAAACTATCACTCTTTGCAGATGATATGATGGTATACCTAGAGAACCCCAGAGATTCTACCAAAAAGCTATTGGAAATAATTCATAATTTTAGCAAAGTAGCTGGCTACAAAATAAATCCCCATAAATCCTCAGCATTTTTATACATCACCAACAAAACCCAACAGCAAGAGATACAAAGAGAAATTCCATTCAGAATAACTGTTGATACCATAAAATATTTGGGAATCTATCTACCAAAGGAAAGTCAGGAATTATATGAGCAAAATTATAAAAAAGTCTCCACACAAATAAAGTCAGACTTAAATAATTGGAAAAATATTAAGTGCTCTTGGATCGGCCGAGCGAACATAATAAAGATGACAATACTCCCTAAACTAATCTATTTATTTAGTGCTATACCAATCAGACTTCCAAGAAAATATTTTATTGATCTAGAAAAAATAACAACAAAATTCATATGGAACAATAAAAAGTCGAGAATCTCAAGGGAATTAATGAAAAAAAAATCAAATGAAGGTGGCCTAGCTGTACCTGATCTAAAATTATATTATAAAGCAGCAGTCACCAAAACCATTTGGTATTGGCTAAGAAATAGATTAGTGGATCAGTGGAAAAGGCTAGGCTCACAAGACAGAATAGTCAATTATAGCAATCTAGTGTTTGACAAACCCAAAACCCCTAACTTCTGGGAAAAGAATTCATTATTTGATAAAAACTGCTGGGATAATTGGAAATTAGTATGGCAGAAATTAGGCATGGACCCACACTTAACACCATATACCAAGATAAGATCAAAATGGGTCTATGACCTAGGCATAAAGAACGAGATTATAAATAAATTAGAGGAACATAGAATAGTTTATCTCTCAGACTTGTGGAGGAGAAAGAAATTTGTGACCAAAGATGAACTAGAGCCCATTACTGATCACAGAATAGAAAATTTCGATTACATCAAATTAAAAAGCCTTTGTACAAATAAAACTAATGCAAACAAGATTAGAAGGGAAGCAATAAACTGGGAAAACATTTTCACAGTTAAAGGTTCTGATAAAGGCCTCATTTCCAAAATATATAGAGAACTGACTCAAATTTATAAGAAATCAAGCCATTCTCCAATTGATAAATGGTCAAAGGATATGAACAGACAATTTTCAGAGGATGAGATTGAAACTATTACCACTCATATGAAAGAGTGTTCCAAATCATTATTGATCAGAGAAATGCAAATTAAGACAACTCTGAGATACCACTACACACCTGTCAGATTGGCTAAGATGACAGGAAAAAATAATGATGAATGTTGGAGGGGATGCGGGAAAACTGGGACACTAATGCATTGTTGGTGGAGTTGTGAACGAATCCAACCATTCTGGAGAGCAATCTGGAATTATGCCCAAAAAATTATCAAAATGTGCATATCCTTTGATCCAGCAGTGTTTCTATTGGGCTTATATCCCAAAGAAATACTAAAGAAGGGAAAGGGACCTGTATGTGCCAAAATGTTTGTAGCAGCCCTTTTGTAGTGGCTAGAAACTGGAAAATGAATGGATGCCCATCAATTGGAGAATGGCTGGGTAAATTGTGGTATATGAATGTTATGGAATATTATTGTTCTGTAAGAAATGACCAGCAGGATGAATACAGAGAGGCTTGGAGAGACCTACATGAACTGATGCTAAGTGAAATGAGCAGAACCAGGAGATCATTATACACTTCGACAACGATATTGTATGAGGACATATTTTGATGGAAGTGGATTTCTTTGACAAAGAGACCTGAGTTTCAATTGATAAATGACGGACAAAAGCAGCTACACCCAAAGAAAGAACACTGGGAAACGAATGTGAACTATCTGCATTTTTGTTTTTCTTCCGGATTATTTATACCTTCTGAATCCAATTCTCCCTACGCAACAAGAGAACTGTTCGGTTCTGCAAACATATATTGTATCTAGGATATACTGCAACATATCCAACATATAAAGGACTGCTTGCCATCTAGGGGAGGGGGTGGAGGGAGGGAGGGGAAAAAAAAATCGGAACAGAAATGAGTGTCAATATAATGTAATTATTAAATAAAAAATTAAAAAAAAAATAAAAAAATAAAAAAAAAATAGAATGGAATGGAGTGGAAGTAGAGCCAGGATAATGGAGAGTGAACAAATCTTTCTCAAAGCTCTCCTGGCTTACCTCAGATTAACACCAGATCAAGCCTATGAACAGGTTTTGGAGGGACAGCACCCATAAATATTTTGTATGGCAGGTAAATCAACCAGGAGGCTCTTAACTGAAATAAAGCAGCATTGGCTACTCTGTCCTGATACAGAAGCCAGTGGATAAATGGATTAGCTGTAAGACATCCAAAACAATAGTTGAACCTCTCAACTTCAGCTTAATATGAGACTTGGGCACATTCACCCAGAAACCAGCAGCACCAGTGCAAGGATAGCATAAAGCCAAAGTTGTCTATAGAGCAAGCTTGGGAAAATCTCCCCTTTGCGCTAAGTGCAGAACTCAACCTTTAAAAATGTGCAAAAGAACAAAAAAAATCACTGATTATGGATATATTTTATGAAGACAGAGAAGGAAAGCTCTCAAACCCTGAGAACACTAAACACAAAGCATCTCCAGATGAAGCTGCAAAGAGTGATACAAATTGATCAACATTATCACAAAACTCTGGGAAGAATTTTAAAAGGATTTTAAATAAAATTAGAAGAAAAATGGGGAAAGGAAATGAGACCTCTGGAAAAGGAAACGCAGAAATTATCTAAAGAAAATTACTCTTTAAAGAATAGTTTTGGTGAAATGGAAAACAAAATCAAGTTCTTGAAAAACAGAATATTTGAAATAGAAAAAATCCAATGAACAAAAATAACTCATTTAAAAGTTTAATTAACCAAATGAAAAAGTAAATAAAAAAAGCTAACTGAAGAAAATAATTCACCAAAAATTAGAATTGAACAAATGGAAACAAATGACTCAATGAGACATCAAGAATCAGCCAAACAAAGCCAAAAAAATGAAAAAAAAATAGAAAAAAAGTGTAAAATACCTCATGAGAAAAACAACTGGCCTGGAAAATAGATTCAAGAGAGACAATCTAAGAATTATTGAACGTCCTGAAAAACCACAATGATAAAAAAAAAAAAGATCCTAAATAATATATTTCCAGAAATCATCAAGGAAAACTACCCTAATGTCCTTGAACCAGAGGGTCAAATAACCATTAAAAAATCCACTGATCACCACCTTAAAGAGATTCAAAAATGAAAACTCCAAGGGATATTATAGCTAAATTCCAGAATTATCGGTTCAGGGAGAAAATACCACAAGCATCCAGAAAGAAAAAAAAATATTGAGGAGCCACAATCAGGATTATGCAGGACCTAGCAGCTTCCAATTTTAGGGATCTAAGAGGATAGAATATGATATTCTGAATGGCAAAGGAACTTGGACTGCAACCAAGAATCAAGTATCCAGTAAAAATTAAGCATTATGTTTCAGAGGGAAATATAGACATTTAATGAAATAGGGAATTTTCTTTTTTTTTTAATGAAAAAAAAACAGAGCTGAACAGAAATTTTCATCTTCAAAAACACAACTCAAGAGAAACACAAAAAAGGTAAAAGGGAAGGAAAAACTATGTTTTTTAAAATATTAAAATATTCACATGCTTATATGGGAAGATGACATGTTTTACTCTTGAGAACTGTATATTTGTTAGAAGTTTTAGGGGGTATAGGTAAATTTTGACTTTAATATATTGAAGCTATGGGATGAAAAGGGATTGTACTGGAAAAAAAGGAAAGTAGAGGTAAAATCGAGTAAATTACATCACATGAAGATGTAAAAAAAAAAAGGTATTACTTTTGCGGCAAAGAAGGGAAGGAGATAAGCATTGTGTGGGCATTAATCGCATTGGATTTGGATCAAAGAGAGAATATCAGACATATTTAATTTAATATACAAACTTGTCTCATCCAATAGGGAAATAGAAGGAGAAAGAGGAAAGAAAAGGGAAGGCAATAAAAGAGAGAATAGAAGTAGAAAAGGGAAAGGGATAAGAAAGGGGAAGAGGCTATAAAAGGAGAAAGCAGATTAAGGGAGGTGATGGTCAAAAGCAAAACAGTGGTGAGAGGGGAAAAAAAGGGAAAAAAAGAAAAATATAACTTGGAGAAAATAAGAGAATGGGAAATACAGTTAGTTATTTTACCTGTGAAAGTGAATGGAATGAACTTTCCCTTAAAATATAAGTGGATAACAGACAGGATTAAAAGCCAGAATCCTACAATATGTTTTAAAAAAAAAAAAAACAAGAAACACATTAAAGTAGAGTGATATATTCAAAGTAAAGGTAAAAGGCTGCAGCAGATTCTGCTATACATCAGTTGAAATAAATAAATAAATAAAAGAAACTGGGAAAGCAATCCTGTTCAAGGATAGCAAAAACAAAAATAGATCTAATTATTTTTTATTATAGCTTTTTATTTACAAAGATATATGCATGGGTACTTTTTCAGCATTGACAATGCAAAACCTTTTGTTCCACTTTTTCCCCTCCTTCTTCCTCCTTCCTCCCCCAGATGGCAGTTGATCAACACATGTTAAATATTTTTTAAAGTATATGTTAAGTACAATATATGTATACATGTTCATTCAGTTATTTTGCTGTACAAAAAGAATCAGACTTTGAAATAGTGTACAATTAATATGTGAAGGAAATCAAAAATGCAAGCAGACAAAAATAGAGGGATTGGGAATTCTATGTAGTGGTTCATACTCATTTCCCAGAGTTTTTTCACTGGGTGTAGCTGGTTCAATTCATTACTGCTCTATTGGAACTTATTAGGTTCATCTCATTGTTGAAGACAGCCACATCCATCAGAATTGATTACCATATAGTATTGTTGTTGAAGTATATAATGATATCCTGGTCCTGCTCATTTCACTCAACATCAGTTCATGTAAGTATATCCAGGCCTTCTGAAATCATCCTGTTGATCATTTCTTACAGAACAATAATATTCCATAATATTCACATGTCACAATTTATTAAGCCATTCTCCAATTGATGAGCATCCACTCAGTTTCCAGTTTCTGCCCACTACAAAGAGGGCTGCCACAAACATTCTTGCACATACAGGACCCTTTCCCTTCTTTAAGATCTCTTAAAGCCCAGTAGTAACACTGCTGGATGAAAGGGTATGCACAGTTTGATAACTTTTTGAGCATAGTTCCAAATCACTCTCCAGAATGGCTGGATGTATTCACAATTCCACCAACAATGTGTCAGTGTCCCAGTTTTCCCACATCCCCTACAACATTCAACATTATCTTTTCCTGTCATTCTAGTCAATCTGACATATGTGTAGTGGTATCTCAGAGTTGTCTTAATTTGCATTTTTCTGATTAATAATGACTTGAAGCATCTTTTCATATGGCTAGAAATAGTTTCAATTTCTTCTTCTGAGAATTGTCTGTTCATATCCTTTGACCATTTATCAATTGGACAATGGCTTGATTTCTTATAAATTAGAGTCAATTCTCTATATATTTTGGAAATGAGGCCTTTATCAGAATCTTTGACTGTAAAAATGTTTTCCCAATTAATTGCTTTCCTTCTAATCTTGTCTGCATTAGTTTTGTTTGTACAAAAACTTTTCAATTTGATGTAATCAAAATTTTCTATTTTGTGATCAATAATGATCTTTAGTTCTTCTTCGGTAACAAATTCCTTCCTCCTCCACAGGTCTGAGAGGTAAACTAACCTAGGTACTTCTAATTAATTTATAATCTCATTCTTTATGCCTAGGTCATGAACCCATTTTGAGATCATCTTGGTGTATGGCGTTAAGTATGGACCAATGCCTAGTTTCTGCCATATTAATTTCCAATTTTCCCAGCAGTTTTTGTCAAATAGTGAGTTCTTATCCCAAAAGCTGGGATCTTTGGATTTGTCAAACTAGATAACTAAAGTTATTGATTATTTTGTTCTTTGAACCTAACCTATTCCACTGATCATCTAGTCTGTGTCTTAGCCAACACCAAATGATTTGCTTTATAATATAGTTTTAGATCAAGTACAGCTAGGCAGTTACTTTAAATGGAATTTCTCTTTGTAACTCTAACTGCTGAATTTTGTTAGTGATATATAAGAATGCTGATGACTTATGTGGGTTTATTTTGTATCCTGCAACTTTGCTAACAGTGTGGATTATTTTTAATAACTTTTTAGTAGAATCTCTGGGGTTCTCTAAGTATACCATCATATCATCTGCAAAGAGTGATAATTTGGTTTCCTCCTTACCCTACTCTAATTCCTTTAATCTCTTTCTCAACTCACTGCCAAAGTGAGCATTTTTAATACAATATTGAATAGTAATGGTGATAATGAGCAACCTTGTTTCACTCCTGATCTTATTGGGAATGGTTCCAGTTTATCCCCATTACATATGATGCTTACTGATGGTTTTTAATAGATGCTATTGATTATTTTAAGGAAAATCCATTTATTCCTATACTCTCAAGTGTTTTTATTAGGAATGGATGTTGAATTTTATCAAATGATTTTTCTGCATCTATTGAGATGATCATATGGTTTTTGTTAATTTGGTTATTGATATAGTCAATTATACTAATAGTTTTCCTAATATCAAACCAGCCCTGCATTCCTGCTATAAATCCTACTTAGTCATAGTGTATTTTCCTGAGGATGATTTTCTGTAATCTTTTTGCTAATATTTTATTCAAGATTTTTGCATCAATATTGATTAGGGAGATTGGTCTATAATTTTCTTTCTCTGTTTTCAAACTACCTGGTTTAGGTCTCAGTACCATGTCTGTGTCATAAAAGGAATTTGGTAAGAGTCCTTCATTCCCTATTTTTTCAAATAATTTACATAACATTAGAGTTAATTGTTCTTTAAATGTTTGATAGAATTCACATATAAATCCATCTGGTCCTGGGGATTTTTTCTTAGGGAATTGATTAATAGTTTGTTCTATTTCTTTTTCTAAAATGGGACTATTTAAGCAATTTTATTCTTCCTCTGTTAATCTGGGAAGCCTATATTTTTGAAGGTAGTCATCTATTTCATTTGGGTTACCAAATTTATTGGCATAAAGTTGAGCAAAGTAATTCCTACTTATTGCTTTAATTTCCTCTTCATTGATGGAAAGTTCTCCCTTTTCTTTTTAAGAATAACAATTTGATTTTCCTCTTTCCTTTTTCTAATCAGACTTGCCAAAGGTTTATCTATTTTATTGGGTTTTTTTCATAAAACCAACTCTTAGTTTTACTTATTAATCCAATAAGTTTTTTACTTTCAATTTTATCAAGTTCTCCTTTTAATTTTAGAATTTCAAGTTTAGTACTTGATGGGGGGCTTTTAATCTGGTCTTTTTCTAGTTGCAAGCCCAATTCATTGATCTTCTCTTTCTCTATTTTATTCAAGTAAGCCTCTTAGGATATAAAATTTCCCCTTATTACTACTTTGGCTACATCCCACAAATTTTGGTGTGTTATTTCATTGCTGTCATTTTCTTGGGTGAAATGTTTAATTGTGTCTATGATTTGCTGTTTCATCCAATCATTGTTTAGGATGAGATTATTCAGTTTCCAATTACTTTTTGGCCTATTTACCTGTAGCTTTTTTTTTAATATAGTTTTTATTGCACCATGATCTGAAAAGAATGCATTTACTATTTCTCTCTTTCTGCATTTAATTTTGCGGTCTTTTATGTCCTAATATATGGACAGTTTTTGTATAGGTTCCATGAACTGCTGAGAAGAAAGTCTGTCTCCATTTAGTTTTCTCCAAAGATCTATTATACCTGAGTTGTCTAATATTCTATTTATCTATTTAACTTCTTTCTTATTTGTTTTATGGTTTTATTTATCTAATTCTGAGAGTGTAAGATTGAGATCTCCCACTATTATAGTTTTGCTGTCTATTTCTTCTTGCAAGTCTCTTAACTTCTTTAGAAAGTTAGATGCTATACCTCTTGGTGCATATATGTTTAGCATTGATATTTTTTCATTGTCTATATTACCCTTTAGCAAGATAGAGTTTCCTTCCTTATCTCTTTTAATTAGATCAATTTTTGCTTTTGCTTGATCTGAGATAAGAATGGCTACCCCTACTTTTTTTACTTCACCTGAAGCATAATAGACTCTGCTTCAACCTTTTATCTTATTTTCTGTATGTATCTCCCTGCTTTAAATGTTTTTCCTATAAACAACATATTGAAGGGTTCTGGCTTTTGATCCAGTATGCTATTTGCCTCCGCTTAATGAGAGAGTTCATCCCATTTATATTTATGGTTAAAATTACTAATTCTGTATTTCCTGCCATTTTTTTACCCCCCAGATTATGGTTTTCTTTTTCTTATCCCCCTTACCTCCCTCACCAATATTAAACTTGTGTGGGCAGCGCTTACCTCATGTAGCATTCCTACTTTAAAATCCCTCTCACCCTTTTTGAATTTCTTCCTTTTTTTTATACCTTTTCCTTATTACTCTTTTCCTTTTCCCTTTTCCTCTCCCACTTTTAATGAGGTGAGAGAAGTTTCTCTGTAAACCAAATATGTCAATTATTTTCTCTTTGAGAATAAGATTCAGACCATGTTCCTCCCTCTCCCTAAATTCCCTCAGATATGATAGGTTTCCTTTGCTTCTTCATGGGATGCAGTTTCCCTCCTTTTATCTCCCTTTTCCATTTTTCCAATACTCATCCCCTTTCCATTTCTACTTCCCTTTTTTAATATTATATCAGTAAAATCAAATTATACATGCACTCTTTATGTACGTCCATAACAGAAATACAGTTCTCAAGAGTTCTTTTTACTTTTTCTGCTTCTCTTAAGTCCTATAGTTGGAGGTCAGATTTTTTGTTTAGCTCTGTTTTTTTCATTAGAAACAAATGGAATTCACCTGTTTCATTAACTGTCCCTTTTCTTCCCTGGAAGAAAATGCTCAGCTTAGCTGGGTAGTTTGCTCTTGGCTGCATTCCAAGTTCTTTTGCCTTTTGGAATATCAGATTCCAGGTCCTTTGATCCTTTAATGTGGAGGCAGCTAGATCCTGAGTGATCCTTATTGTGGCGCCTCAGTTTTTGATTTTTTTTCTGGCTGCTTGTAATATTTTTTCCCTAGTCTGATAGTTCTGAAATTTAGCCACAATATTCCTTGGAGTTTTTATTTTAGGGTCTTTTTCAGAAGGTGTTTGATGTATTCTTTCAATGCCTATTTTACCTTCTGATTCTATCACATCTGGACAGTTCTCTTCGATTATTCCCTGTAAAGTAATGTCTAGGCTCTTTTTTTAACATAATTTTTATGAAGTTCAATAATCCTCAGATTATCTCTCCTAGATCTATTTTCCAGGTCTGTTGTTTTCCCAAGTAGATATTTAATATTTTTTCAATTTTTTTTTTTTTTTTGCTTTTTATTGATTGATTCTTGATGTCTTAATGAATCACTTATTTCTATTTGTTTAGTTCTGATTTGTAATGAGTTATTTTTTATTAGCTTTTTTACTTCTTTTCTGTATATATTCAATTGAGTTTTTAAATGAATTGTTTTGCTCTGTGGAATTTTTTTTCATTTCACTAATTCCTTTTTACTGAGTTATTTTCTTTTTCCAATTTACAAATCCTACTTTCCTGGGAGTTCTTTATTTTTACCAATTCACAAATTTTGTTTCCCTGGGCATTTTTTTTTTCCAATTCACATTTCAGGAAGTTGTTTTCTTTTTCCACTTTAATCAATTTTTTTAGCGAATCATACGCCTTTTCTTTACTCTCTTGCAGAGCTTCTCTCACCTTTCCCCATTTTTCTTTTAGCTCTCTTTTAATATGCTTTATAATTTCTTCTAGGAGAGCTTGCGTGATGGGGACCAGTTTATATCCCCTTTTGGGCTTTTGTCTGGTAACAGTCTGCTATTAATCTCCTTAGGGTTGAAAACCTGCTCTCTTTCTGTACAGAAGCTATGGATGGTTAGTGTATGCTTGACTTTTTTCTCATTCAAAAAAAAAAAATTAAAAGTCCTTAGGATCTGCCTTCAGGGCAAGGAGGTTACTAGCTTCCTCTGCAGAGCAGTAATCGATATACAGATAGTAGTTGTCCTTCAATAGGGCTGCTAAGAGTGGCTGAGCAATGGAAGTGCCCTAGGAAGAGCCCTGAACTGGAAGTGTCTCTGTCCTGTGTTGAGAAGCATAGCTGTGTTGTAGAAATTCTATTGCCCTGGGCAGAGCTCTCCTGCCATGCAGATTTGTGGCTGCCCCAGGCAGAACACCAACTCCCCCCCTCCAACACACACGTGTGTGCACACACACACACACACACACACACACACACACACACATACACACACACACACCTGCTGATTTGTGGCTGCTTTAGGCAAAAGCCCTGTGCTGCAGAATGGGGCTGCATACAGCTGTGGTCTGTGCTGAGTCACTTCCAATGCCTGATAGTTGTAGCTAGATCCTGTTAAATTTTGTCGGGTTTTGGAGTATACTCCACCATTGGCCTTTTTGTAACTTCTCTGCTGAGAACCAAAGCAACCAAAGCAGAGCAGCCAACCTGTGGTAGAGTCCTCCCTGCAAAATCTCCACCCACGGAGATTCCCCCACCCCCACTC
Source organism: Antechinus flavipes (assembly GCF_016432865.1). Lineage (NCBI taxonomy): Eukaryota > Metazoa > Chordata > Mammalia > Dasyuromorphia > Dasyuridae > Antechinus > Antechinus flavipes. Next base: position 232,389,994 of record NC_067400.1, read on the forward strand.
TGCTCAGTGTGCTAGCTTCTGTGTTCTACCTCCCTGCCTGCAATGGCTTGCTCCCTGAATCAGAACAAACCTTTTCTGGCTATCTTCCAGATTATCTTTGGCTGGTAATTTGTTGTACTCCCAATATTTGTGGATTTTACCAGTGAAGAACTATTTCTGAGGCTGAATTTGGTAATTAGTAGTGAGGGTAGAAAAAGAGCTTAGAATGATGCATGTGTCTTCTCTACCATCTTAGCTTCACTCCTCTAGAGAACAGCTATTAAAATGTTATCTATAAGGGTGGCTACGTGGCTCAGTAGTTTGAGCATCAGCCCTGACTTCAGGAGGACGTGAGTTCAAATCTAGCCTTTGACACTTAACACTTCCTAGCTGTGTGACCCTGAGCAAGTCACTTAATCCCAATTGCCTCAGCAAAAATAAATAAATAAATAGAATTGTCTAGCAACATTCTAAACATCATGTGATTATGAACAATCACTGATTTATATGCCACCATTCTTTCACCTAGTACCTTGTACATTTGCCCTAAGCTACTCGTTGCTCCTCACAAAGTCATGGCTAAAAGTTAATACTTCTGTATTTTTTGAATTCTTAGAAAGGAAATAAATAAATGTAATAGAATACTAATATGTTGTAAGAATTGACCAAACTAAAGTGGTCAGGGAAACCTCAAAAGACACATATGAGAGCTGATTCAGAATAAAGCATAGAATAAGAAGAAAAATGTTTTTAACAACAACATTGTTAAGACAACTTCAATAGACAACTTTTATCAATGCAATAACCAACCATTGATTCAAAAGGCTAATGATGATATGATCTGTGCTACTCAGCTTCTGAACAAATAAAGTATAGATTCAAGATGAAGAATGAGAAATATATTTTTGACTTAGGCAGCGTGGGCATTATGTTTATTTATTACAAGAGTTTTGATTCCCTTTTAAATTAAAGGGAGGTAAGTGTGAGAAAATATAAATGCTTACCCATTGAATTTTTTTTATTAAAGCTTTTTATTTCCCAAACATATGCACCTTTTGTAGTACCTTTTATTATGACTAGAAATGTTTCAATTTATTCATCTGAAAATTGTCTGTTCATATCCTTTGACCGTTTATCATTTGGAGAATGGCTTAAATTCTTACAAATTTGAGTCAATTCCTTATATATTTTAGAAATTAAGACTTTATCAGAACCTTTGAATGTAAAAATGTTTTTCCAATTTATTGCTTCCCTTCTAATCTTGTCTACATTAGTTTTGTTGGTACAAAAACTTTTAAACTTAATATAATCAAAATTATCTATTTTGTGATCAGTAATCTCTAGTTCTTTGGTCCCAAATTTCTTCCTCCTCCACAGATCTGAGAGATAACCTATTCTGTGTTCTTCAAATATGTGTAAAATATCATTCTTTGTGTATGGATCATGAACTCATTTCAACCTTATCTTGGTATATAGTGTTATGTGTGAGTCAATACCTAGTTTCTCCTATACTAGTTTCCAATTTTCCCAACAGTTTTTGTCAAATAGTGAATTCTTATCCAAAAGCTTGGGTCTTTGAGGTTGTCAAACACTAGATCATTGACTATTTTGTTCTGTGAACTTTACCTATTCCACGGATTAATAGCTCTATTTCTAGGCTAGTACCAAATGGTTTTGATGACCAGTGCTTTATAATATAGTTTTAGATCTGGTACAACTAGGCCACCTTCATTTGCTTTTTTTCCCCCATTAATTCTCTTGAAATGCTTGACCTTTTATTCTTCAGATGAATTTGGTTTATTTTTTTCTAGGTCAGTGAAATAGTTTCTTGGGAGTTTGATTGGTATAGCACTAAATAAATAGAATAGTTTAGGTAGTATTGTCATCTTTACTATATTCTCTTGACCTATCCAAGAACACCTGATATTTTACAAATGTATAGATGTGACTTTATTTGTGTGGAAAGTGTTTTGTAGTTTTGCTCAAATAGTTCCTGACTTTCCCATTTTTTGTGTCTATGATTTGCTGTTTCCCCCATTCATTCTTCAGCATGAGATTTAGTTTTCAATGATCTTTTTGGTCTATTTCCCCTGGCATTTTATTGAATTGCATCGTGAGCTGAAAAAAATGCATTTACAATTTCTGCTTTTTTGCATTTGATTTTGAAGTCTTTATGTCCTAACATAGGGTCAATTTTTGTATAGGTTCCATGAACTGCTAAGAAGAAGGTGTACTCTTTTTTGTCTCCATTCAATTTTCTCCAAAGATCTATTATATCTAGTTTTTCTGGTATTCTATTTACCTTTTTAATTTCTTTCTTATTTATTTTGTGGTTTCATTTGTCTAGTTCTGAGAGAGCAAGGTTGAGATCTCCCACTATATTTTTCTTTTAGTTTTGCTGTCTATTTCTTCTTGCAAGTCTCTTAACTTCTCCTTTAGGAAGTTAGATGCTATACCACTTGGTGTATATATGTTTAGTATTGATATTGCTTCATTATTTATGGTTTCCTTCCTTATCTCTTTTAATTAGATCAATTTTTGCTTTTGCTTGATCTGAGATCAGGTTGGCTACCTCTGGTTTTTTTTTTTTTTTTTTTTAACTTCACCTTAAGCATAATAGATTCTGCCCCAGGCTTTTACCTTTATTCTGTGTGTATCTCTCTGCTTATGCTTTATGGGAGAGTTCACTCAATTCACATTTATGGTTAAAACTATTAATTTTATATTTCCTGACATCTTATTAACCCCAAATTATACTTTTCTCATTCCTTTTCCCCTTTTCATCCCCCCCCCAGTACTTTACTTAGGAACACTTTTTTTTGCCTCAAGCAGCCCTATTCCTTTAGAGTCCCTCTCCCTTTCTTATAACTTTTCCTTACTGTTTGTTTTCCCTTCTATTTAGCCTACTTCTTCCCTTTTCCTCCTTCCCCTCCCATTTTTCTAAAAGGTGAGTAAAGTTTCTCGATGAAACAAAATATCTTTAATATTTTCCTTGTGAGTCAAATCTGATGAAAGTGATATTCACAAAATTTTCACCCCCTTCTCTTCTTTCCCTCAATTATAATAGGTTTTCTTTGCCTCTTCCTGTGATATAATTTCCCTCATCTTGCCTCTACTTTCCCCTTTTTCTGGATACAATCCCCTTTCCACTTCTAGTTTCTTTATTATATTATAATAGTAAAATCAAGTTATACATGCATTCTCTCTACATACTTATAACAATTCTCAAGAGTTCTTTTCTTTTGACCTTTTAATGCTTCTCTTGAGTTCTATATTTGGAGGTCAATTTTTTAAAAATTCTGATCTTTTCATCAGAAATAAATAGAATTCACGTGTTTCATTGAATTTTCATCTTCTTCCCCAAAAGAAAATGTTCAGTTTATCCAGATAGTTTATTCATGGCTGCATTCCAAGTTCCTTTGCCTTTTGGAATATCAGATTTAAGGCATCTTCGATCCTGTAATGTGGAAGCTGCTAGGTCCTGGGTAATCCTTATTATGGTTCCTCAATATTTGAATTTTTTCTGGCTGCTTGTAATATTTTTTCTTTGTCCAATAGTTCTGAAATTTAGCCATGATATTCCTTGGAGTTTAAATTTTGGTGTCTCTTTCAAAAGGTGTTAAGTGAATTTTTTCAATGGCTATTTTACCTTCTGATTCTATGACATCCAGGCACTTCTCTTTGATAATTTCCTGAAAAAAAAAAGGGGGTCTAGGCTCTTTTTTTCATCATGGTTTTCAGAAAGTCTCTCCTAGATCTATTTTCTAAGTCAGTTGTTTTCACAATTAGGTATTTTATATTTTTTCTGTTTCTTTTCTTTTCTTTTCTTTTCTTTTTTTTGGTTTTGCTTGATTGATTCTTGATGTCTTATTGAGTCATTTCCATTGTTCAGTTCTGATTTTTAGTGAATTATATATACATATACATATATAGTGTGTTTGTGTGTGTTTTCAGACACCATTAGACCACCTTCTAAACTGAATACTGCTGGTGTAGACATAAAGTAGGAAAGTTAAGTGGGCCTGGAGTCAAGAAGACTAATCTTCCTGAATTCAAATCTGGCCTCAGACACTTACTAGCTGTGTGACCTTAGACAAGTCACTTAACCCTGTTTGCCTCAATTACTTCATTTATACAGTGAAGTATTTGTAAAATAAATTTTGTAAATATCTCATTTGTAAAATGAACTTGAGAAGGAAATGGCAAGTCATTCCAGTGTCTTTGCTAAGAAAACTCCAATTAGGGACAAGAAGATTGGACACAACTGACATGACCAAATAAGAACAGAGATAAAATAGATAGATTGGTATACAGAATCTATCTATCTATCTATCTGATCATAAAAGGCTGTCATATTGCCTTCCAAACCGAATTCTGTTGGCATGACTTTCAATATGTCTAGGCATTACATCACCTCTTGCAATAAAGTTTCTAATTAATTTCTGTCCCTCAATTCTTTCCTCCCCAACCTATACTTCACCCAGCTTCCAAATGATACTCCTCATACATAAGTCTGACCACTTTATTTTCTAGTTCAAATAATTCCAGTAGTCACCAGAAGAAAATGCAAACTTCATTTGTTTTTGAAAATATTTCACTATTTGTCTTCAGACTACCTATCCAAACTTGTTACACAAAGTAACAAATTAAATATACTTTGTTTCAAACACAATGGATACTTGTTATTCATACAAATCATTCCCACCCCTGTGTTTGCTTTTTATTTACAAAATTTTATGCTTTTTTGTGTGCATGATTCCACATAGTAGAATGCAAATTGTTTGAGGGCAGCAATTTTGATTTTGTCTTTGCTATCTCTCTTGCTTGATATATAATAGAACTTTAAGAAAAACTTATGAATTCATCATCTGATTGATAAATAGTGGAAATTCTGAGGATTGCATCATTTTGTATGTTTAAATGTTCATGGGTTGCCATGACCAGCCCAATCCATCATTTCTCACCTAGGCTACTGGTGAAGATTCTCTCTATGTAACTTATTGTAAGATATGGTAGGTCACCAATAATCAAAGCTTGTCAAGCTTGATACAAACTTTTGTAGTTTGTATTCTGTTTACATAGTCTATAAGAACCAAGATTTTCCTTCAAATACTTATACCATGTTTTAATATAATAAGTGTTTATGTGTGAAGACCACTCTAGCCCCCAGGACACCCCAGAATCAGCTAGAATCAGGATAAGCAAAAGTCCTTAATCTTTATTCTTGGTCCCCAGACACAGGACTGAACAGGATGGAAGCAGATTCTCTGTAACTGCTTTCTCCCTATCTACCATCAAGTGTGTGTCCCTGGCTAGCTTTACTCCACCCCCTAGTCCTTCCTATAATCCTCTATACACCAATCATTGAGCCAGATTGAGCTACAGATAGTGGAAAGGACCATTTTTCCAAGCATATGCCCATAGAGTACTTTTCAATTGGTAGTTAGCCTCAAGCGCTCAGCAGTCCTAGACCTCAGTGCATTGAATTCAATAGTTTCAGCCCTCTACATTAATGAATGTTTGTGAGTTGAGTGGAAACAGGTAATTAAATCAAGTTCTTCTGGATATAAATGTACAGTTAGGTTCCTAAGTGACATGAGCACCTTTGCACTAAGCATAGGAATTTGAAAATTCATGACTGTGGAGTAGGCATACTCCCTATTGACAGTAACAATTTTTAACCTATACAAAGAGATAGAGAGGCATAATACTACAACTGTCCATCCAATGTGGGTGAATATGCCTCCGTAAGTGAGTTACCCACAGGCACATTGAAGTAAATTGGAAGTCCCATGATGAGCTTTTCATGATTCTCTTTGGTGCCCTCTTAAGAAAATGATTTCAAGGGATTTGTTCTTGTCTCTGTATCATTTGAATAGAAATCCCAATGGTGCTTCTATTTGTCTCTGTTCATCTCTGGGGCTTGTGAAAATGAATTGGAAATGTGTCCCAGGACAGAGAAGTAATAATGGGAATTTATTTCTAAGGGTGATATAATAGGTCTTCTGCAAAATTCTCTGTGCCTTAGAACTTGTTCAAAGGCAGTTGCTTTTTCTGAGCTACAGAATTAGGTAATAGTACATAACAACTAATATAACCTGATTCCTATGATAATAAAGAAAAATTATTTTCTAACAAAATTTTAACAAAATGATCCATGGCCCAATTTTTGATATTTTATTTATTATCTTTTGTCCTATAAGACCTAAAGATGATGTCATTTATGCCTGTAATTATTAAAAGTTAGCATAGGCATTTAACATCTTAAATGACAATATTCTAAATGGCCATAGAATAAGCATATTAATCCACACAAGTAAATCTATTGCTTTGTAAAAAAAAAAAAAAAAAAACAAAATGAAACTCTCTAGAACAAGAAATCTAGATTAAAAGTGTTAGAACAGAGTTGACATTAATGTTATCTATGGCCAGAAAATTCAGATGAAAATTTTGTGATGACTATGTATTTTAAAATCAGCCAGAGTCAGGAATTCAGGTTAGGGGAAAATCATCGATCTTTATTCTTAGTGAAGGTAAAGAAGGATTGAAGATGAAGGGAAATCGGAGGTGAAGGGGGGTCAGAGGTGAAGGGGGGGTCACGATAGTAATGTGTGCAGTTGCAACAAGACTCCAGCCAGCAGTCTCTCTTTCCACTTCTCTTTCCATCCCCCTGCCTCCACCCACCAAAATCGTCATTTCCTATACAACACATCAGGACTTAACAAAGAGTGGGTGGGGCCATTCTTTCTCCAAACATATATATTAATAGTGTATCAAATTACTATTTAGCCTCACATGCTTGGGACCTCAGTGCATCAACTTGAGCCTCAGCCCATTACATTTCCCACTTTCTTTTGTTTTAGAATACAAGTGGTCATGCCATCTCTGACTCCTCAGGGAGGTCAGAGCCCCCAAGGGGAGGTGATCACACCCTCCCTGACTTCTCAGGAAAGGAGGTGAAAGTACTGAAAAGGAGATGATCACGACCCCCCCCCCCGACTTCTCAGGAAGGGAAGTGAAAGCACTAAAAAGGAGATAATCATGCCCTCCCTGACATCTCAGGAAGGGAGATGAAAAGCACCAAAGGGAAGTGGGGGTTGCTAGTGGGTTTCTGGGCTGAAGGGTCTTATTATGCACAAACCCATCATCATGGGAGGCATTACACAAGCACATAGCAATAATGCAGAGGCTATTAGTGATGACTTTCCCCACAGTCAGTGCAGGCTTGATGTGGTATAACAAACATGAATTGTACACGCAAGTAATGGTATAACAAACAATATAAATCAACATGGTGTTGTAAAAGATTGCCAGAGGTCCTAGAAGGAGGGTATGTAAACAGCAGTCACACATACGCCTTCTTCAGCAGCCAAGAGATAGTCCAAAACTAATCTGTTATCCATTGCTTTACATGTCAGGGAATCCAATGATCCCCCCAAGTTTTTGAAGTTCTGCAAAAGTCTTTTTATATGTTAGGGAATCCAATGATTCTAGCAGATTTTGAAGTCCTGTAACAGTCTTATCATTTCTCAGAAAATCTAATGATTCCTGAGGGCTTTCAAGTCTTATGTCTCAGAGAATCCAATGATTTCTGAAGGTTTTCAAGTACTACAACAATCTTATCATGTCTCAGAGAATCCAATGATTTCTGAGGGTTTTCAACTTCTACAGTAATCTTATATTTCAGAGAATCCAATGATTCCTGAGGTTTTTGAAGTCCAACAATTTTCTATGTCCATGAGTCAAATGCCATAACTGCCACGCTCTTTCAATGGTGAGCACAATCAGCAACAGAACCATGCGATATTTCTTGGGTCTTCTCCTTCGTTTCAAGGGTCTGCTCTGTCTCTCTTTGATGGACAAGGCGAATACAGCTCGTTGGCACCCATCTGATTCCTTCTCCACCTGTAGAGATATAAGCAAACCCTCTCCCCCAAGCAGTTAGCCTATCTGGTCCCTTCCATTCACCACTTTCTGGGTCTCTCCACATCACTTGGCGATTATCTAAAGATAGAGGAGCTGCTTGCATTGGACACTGCCCTTCCGGTGGGTTATAAAACCTGTCTGCCAGAGCCAGTGCATCTTTGTCAAAAATCAAGAAGTTAATAGTATAAAGAGTTAGATTTAGAAGTTCTCTAGGGTTACTTGTGGCTCCCCCTTTCTTTTGTTTTTGGAGCAGTATCTTAATGTCTCTGTTTCTCCTTTCTACTATTGCCTGTCCTTGAGGATTAAAGGGTATGCCAGTGGTGTGTAAAATCTTATATTGTGCACAAAAGTGTGCAAAATGTTTGGAGGTATATGCAGGACCATTGTCTGTTTTTATTGCTTGTGACACATCCATAATGGTAAATACTTGTGTGAGGAATTCAGTGACCACTTGGGCTGTCTCTTTTGCTGCTGGTATTGCAAAAGTGAATCCTGAAAAGGTGTCTACCACAACGTGGATAAAAGACAGATGACCAAAAGATTTATAATGGATCACATCCATTTGCCCGATTTCATTGGGTCTCAAACCATGAGGGTTCTTCCCTGGAGGCAGTGTAGGAACGTGGAAAGGAAGGCAAGCCGTACAGGCTTTTTCTATGCTCCTAGCGTCCTCTCTTGTTATTCCAAATTGTAAACTTAAAACTCAAGCAGCCTGATGATATTTAGAATGAGATGCCTGGGATTCTTGGAATAAAGGAATATTGACCAACATAGTTCGAGAGCTATCTGCCTTTGAATCACCATCAAAAATGGGAACTGGAAGTCCACTATGTGAGTGGACATGAAAAATATAAATCTTACCTGGATGCTTTCTCATTCGCTCTTGAAGTTTCTTAAAGAGGTGATATATATTAAAGGAAACAAATTTTATTTGGGTTGTGGCAATTCTTTGTACCACACCTACTGAATAGGTCGAATTAGATATTATATTTATGTCTCCTGGATAATAAGTAAGAGCTAGAATGATCACATACAATTCATTCTGCTGAGTGGATTGAAAAGGAGTTCTGACTACTCTCTTTATATTTAAGTCATGAGGGTATACAGCACAATTATTATGTTTGGATGTATCTGTAAAGATAGTTGGTCCTTTAAGAGGAACTTTAGAAACTTTTTCTTCAAGAATTCACTGTAATAGTCTGGTTATCTTTAATGGAGTCCTATGTGTAAAATTTGGTGGCATCTATTGGATATCTCCTATCAATTTCTGAAAATCATTTAAGGTGTTTAGCTTCTTTGTTCTTAAGGACAGTTTTTGTACTGTAAGCACCTTAGGGTATATACTTCATATCGTAAATATTGAAAAGGAGCATATCTTTGAATTTTTTTTCTGCAGCTATGTACAATTTGTAATTCCTTAGTGGTTCTATGGTCTTTTGTAGACATGCTTCTAACATTTGTTCCTCAGGTGCACATCCCAATATATCATCCATATAATGTAATAGCATAACTTTTGGAAATGCTTTTCTTACTGGAACAAAAGCAGCAGCAACATACATTTGACACATAGTTGGGCTGTTTTTCATTCCCTGTGCCAAAACTATACATTCATATCTTTTATAAGGCTCAGCTAAGTTAGCACTGAAAAGGCAAATCTTTTCATATCTTTCTTATCCAGAAGGATAGAATAGAAACAATCCTTAATATCTATGACCCAAAGAGGCCATTCTCTAGGCAATTGAGGAGGAGATGGAAGTCCAGGCTGAAGAGTTCCCATAGTTTCCATCTGTTCTTCACCTTTCTTAAATCAGTCAACATCCTCCATTTTCCAGATTCCTTTTTTACAACAAATACTGGGGAATTCTAAGGACTTAGAAAAGGTTGTAAGTCTCCTTGGTCAAGTTGCTCCTGTACTATATCTAATGAGGCCTGAATTTTATTGCTACCAAAGGGCCACTGTTCTATCCACACTGGTGTATCAGTTTTCCATTGGATAGGAACAGGTGAAAGTGTTGGCAGGCCTTCAACAGCAGCCCTGACTAAAAAACCAAAGTACTCATTTTTAACCCTAATTGCTGTAATACATTTCTTCCCACAGATTGATGGGGATTTTTTCAACTATAAAAGGTGTAAAAATTCCTGTTTTGCCTTCAAAAGTCCATCTCACAGGGGCAGCAGTAACTTCAGCTGCTATTGATCCCCCTACTCCAGACATGTAGGTGTCTGCTTTAATCTCTGGCCAGTGACTGTCCCAATTGGTACCTCTAATAACTGTATGATCTGTGCCTGTGTCTACCAATCCTTCTAATGATAGGCCATTTTTATAGATCGTGAGCATAGGTCAGTCAGCTGTTACAGCTGCTGTCCAGTATATTCCTGTATTTTGTGGCCTGGAGTCAGAATCTGGGTGACTATCACCATGTTGCTTATTAGGATTCTTTATGAGTAAACCTGATGCTACTACTTCTCCTGGGTGATAAGTCATACATTGTCTACCTGCATTAGTGACTGGGATATTATCTACACATTCCCTAGTTTCCCACATCAGTGTATGGATGGACACTATTTTGTACATACTCTCAGGAGATGATATGGTCAAGCCTACTGTGACTGGAGGCAAGGGATCCACAGGCTGGAGAGGAACAGATTTCACCTCTCCAGGGGGTATCTCAGTTGTCCCAACTGCATACAACTCTATTCTCGCCAATTGTAATCCCTTTTTCCCATCAGGTTGCTTCCTGGCTGATTGATTGTATAATCTCTTTCTCCCATCATATGGCTTCCTGGCTTATTGGTCATGTCTAGGTACTGGATTTCTAGGCACTCTGTGGGTGTACCATTGGCTGCCATCATGCCCCAAGTGTTTTTTTTTGCCTGGGGCCCTGGGGCTGTGCCCCTCATCCCGTTTTCCTGAATCAGTCTACATTCTGAGGCCCAATGGAAGCCTCTGTTGCATTTTGGACATGGGGTATTGGGTCTTGTTCTCCTACCCTGTTTCCTCACTCTGTCTCTATGCCAACACTGAGTTTTCAGATGCTCTACTTTACCATACTGAAAGCATTGATGAGTCTCTCTGGAAGTCCCTTGCCAAAAGGGACCCTGTCTTCCTTCTGTTGGGATTTTGGTAAGTCTGCATCATAGCCTGGTTATAAATGGCATTTGTGCCCACTGTGGCACAGCGTCTTATGAACTCCTCTAAAGGAGCATCCTTGCACAGTCCTAGTATAATTCTTCTGCAAACCTCATTAGCATTTTCCTTAGCAGTTTGCCTTATCAAAATGTCTGTTACTGCATTTTCACCATTTGTTCTTATGATAGCTGTCTGCAAACGTCCCACAAAGTCAGCCAAGGGTTCATTTGGCCTTTGTATTATTTTTATGAAGGCCTCACTCTTGTTGTCTTTATTGTGGAGAGAAGTCCATGCTTTGATAGCATTAGCAGCAATTTGCTCATATGCTGCTATGGAATAATTAATCTGTACTACAAAGTCTGCATAGGAACCTACACCTGTTTGTAGGTCACAGGTGATTGCAGCATGAACTCCACTTTGACTATTTTGTTGGGCTTGTATCCTACAAAACTCACTATATTCAAAAAGGCACAAGTAGTTTTGTCCAGGTTCTAGGCATACCCTTGCTATAGATTTCCAGTCATTAGGGATTAAGATTTCAAAAGCCAAATTCTGTAATAACATCTTAATATAAGCTGATGTAGCCCCATAAAGAGTGCAAGCCTTTTTCAGGTCTTTGAGGATTTCAATATCAAAAGGAGCATATTTTCTACTTTCTTGTCCTTAAGAGTTAAACTGTTGAATCATAGGAAAAATGTGAGGTTGGAGCTCAGTTACATGTCTCCCTTTCGCTTTGGATGTAATTAGTCCCTTTTGCAATCTACTCATAGGAGCGGGTGGATGCTGGGGGGGAGGTGCTGGTGCTGTCACTGCCCCCCCCACTACCCCTCCTCCCTCTATCATGGAGGGTGGAGTTGACAGGAGACTCAATTACCTGCTCCTTAGGTGGGGCTGACGGTGCCTCCTGGGGTGGAAAGTCACCACACTCTTGAGCCTCACTTAAGTCTCTTAACTTAAGTCACTTACATGGAAATATGGTCATTAATCTGTTCATTGTCTTCCTCCTTTATCTCAGGCTTCCCCATTTTGCTATTCCTAGACCGTTTTATTATTTTTTTTCTATTAATCATAGGCTTTTTAAAGGCCAACTGTATTATATTGTATACATAGAATGCCTTGATGGAAATTGAATGAGGACCTTTTTCATTGTAATATTCAGAGAGCTGATGCCCAATTAAAGTCCAGTTATCTGTAGAGATTTGCTCTTCCTTTAAGAACTAAGGGGAGGTGCGTTTTAATGTCCCCAGAAGCTATCTGTTTCCAAGTTATAAGTAGCCCTTGTCCTTCTATCAGCTTAAGCATGCTTTCTATAGTGCCACTCCTGGGTGGGGGTGGGGAGTGGGAATGGGGATGGGGATGGAGAATCTTTAGCTAGCATCTGTCCCATTTCAGCCAAAAAAGGTTACTAATTTAGTCTTTAAGAAAATAAGTTCCTTTTTGTCTATTACAATACTCACCTAAGTTCTTGGTCACCAGAGACTTCTTCAGTGAAAGTAGGGTCCTTACTTCCCACACTTGGGCACCAATTGTGATGACCATGTATTTTAAAATCAGGTATCCAGGTTAAGGGAAAATTTTCAATCTTTATTCTTTGTAGAGGTGAAGAGGGATGGTGATAGCAATGTGAGCAGCTGTGATAAGAACCCAGTCAGCAGTCTCTTTCTGCCTCTCTTCCTGCCCCTCTGCCTTTACCCACCAAAATTGTCCCTGTGTCATTTCCTATACAACACATCAGGACTTGCACAAAGAGTGGGCGGGGGCCATTCTTTCTCCAAGCATATATATTAATAGAGTATGGTCCAATTACTATTTTCCTCATGTGCTTGGGACCTCAGTGCATCCACTCGAGCCTCAGCCCATTACAAAATTTAAATATTTTATTTAAATTTTAATATTTGCTTTTGAACCTGCTTTTAAAAAAGTTTTAAACACAGCAATATTCTTAGTAAATCAATTCATTTTCTCTTGGAGCTTTGTAGTTATCAAGATTTCATCTACTCTCCTAAACTCTCAATTGGCCACATACGATACAACTCTGAATGCACATTTTTATTATTTTTATTAATTAATTTATTATTATATATTATTATATTATTAAATATATTATTTAAATATTTATTGTTTTATATAAAATATGAATTTATTATTATTATTATTAAAACTAAAAATAGTTTTATTTTTCATATTCTTATTTTGAAAAGAGAATGATTTGCATAGGATTTTTAAAAAATTTCTCTTTCACAAAAAAAACAACAATAATAATGAGGGCACAAATTCTCTTCCCCATTTTGCTCATTTGTTTTTGGTTTTAGTTTCCTCCCCACCAAAAATAATGGGGGAAGAAGAGGCTTTGAGACTCCTCTAGAATTCAAGATAATTTGTGTGGTCTGGCCAAGGTCACTCATAGGGTCAACAGGAGAAGATATTTAGTTGGAATGGGTAAGTGGAAAGGTTTATGCAATTCTCTGTGGGGCAATTTTCAAGTACCTTCTAGGCAGAAATGTGAATTTTACTAACAAAAAGTAGACATATATTTCCAGTCCACTTATATATTGGTCTGGGCTGGCTAATTTCAAAGAAACTTTACTGAAAAAGCAGTAACAGCAAAGATTTGTCCAGTCCAGTCCTTCTTGCAATTCATTACGAAACATGATCTCCTTAAAGATTTTCATTTCCTTTATGTAAACTGGATGTGTGTGTGTGTGTGTGTGTGTGTGTGTGTGTGTGTGTGTGTATTTCCATGGTTGAAATGCATTCCTTTCCTAATTTTAACTCTTTGAATCACTATTTATCTCTAAGACTCAGTTAGAGTATCTTTTACATGAGACATTTCCTTAACATTTCCTATCATGCTAATGCCCTTAATGCAAAATCATCTTACATCAAATGTAAGCCTGTTTTATATATTCACACACACAAACACACACACACACACACACACACACACACACACACACACACACAGATACTTTCCCCAATTGAATAGAAGTCTGAGAATGTTTCTTCATATCCCCAGTACAAACAAATGTTTTGACACGCAATAGGTGTCTAAAAATCAACCAACTAGCATTTGTTAAGGTCTCTATGTATCAGGCACTGTGCTAATAACTGGCCTTTTTTTAGGGTAAAAAAAAATACAGTTCCTTCCCTCAAGAACTCTAAGAATTAATGAAGGAGATGAGAAGCATACAACTATGTAGAGATAAAATATATAGGATAAATTGGGTGTAGTCTCAGAAGGAAACCATTAAGATAAAGACGGGCTAGGAAAAGAGTCTGTAAGAGGTGGCACTTTAGTTAAGAATTAAAAGTTAGAGAAATAGTTTAGTTAGAGAAATTAGAAAGCAGAAATGATGAATAAACTGACTGGACTAGACAGTAGGTTCAGATTTATCAAGGAAGGGGAGAATGCTGATTGCCACAACAGTTTACTAATCTTGCAAGGGAAATTTATGGATAGAAATAATTGGAGAGTCCAGGTCAATGACTTAGAAGAATACACACACACACACACACACACACACACACACACACACACACACACTTGCACTAACTGTAACTAAGGTGAAAGATAAGATGGTACTCAGTCTTGTAAGATAGAGAGTACTTATCCCTACTAATCCAGACACACAAAAAAAAGTTTTCCCAAGCATCATCAGCACTGGTTAATCTCTGGGTGGAGACTGACTCTGGCTATGGGAATCCAGGCATTTTGTCTACTCACCAAGAGTAGACAAAGAGCTCATCAAGAAAGGGGCAGCCCCAGAGTTCCAATCAGCAGGTTTTTTTTGAATGATGCCATTGTTCACACCCAGTCCTTTCTTGCTATGTATGGGTGAGAGCCCAAATGGTTAATTTAAGATTTGCTCCTCACTCAAGGAGGAAGAAAGTTCCAAACATGGAAGACAGGTTATAAAACTCCTTAAGATTCAGGAGAAGGGGTGTTTTGTTTAAGGAACACAAAGGAGAATTCCTTCACAGGATCACATGGAATGGAGTAAAATATAAGAAAAATGGAAAGGTAAAAAGGGGCCAGATTATGAAGATCTTGACTGAAGAAGAGAGGCAAAACTGAATCTTGCTCTCTTTAGTACTTCAAATCATATGGGTTTTGTAGATCTGTGTGAATAGTATAAATACTAAAGTGATCATGGGTAATTTATTTTCATGAAATATATGTGTTGCTATAAGTGTGGAATATGTGTATAAATTCCTAGGGAAAGTGAATCTTTCTTGTTACCTATAACAAGTTTGACTTATTTTTCTGCTTGGTTGAACTTAAAACTAAAAGTATTATAAATCTATAGTGTTTCTATAAGTGACTGGTCAGATAGAATTACTAGCTGGGATATTTTTCTAAACTGTGTGTGCACTCACATTTGAGCCCTTTGTGCATTCTTTTCTAGGTTTAATACATTTTTCTATGTTTCATGATTTTTTCAGCATGTTGCTTGTAAGGGAGGACAAGAATGAGGGCTAAAAATTAATCAAATTCAGGTACCCCCCCATCCCAGAACTCTGATTGGTGTCAAACATGATAGCTATTGACATTTTCATAGCATTTAAAATTTTGCAAAGCACTCTCTATACATTGTCATGTTTGAATTTTATACCAATCTTGTAAGGTAGGAATGACAAGTATTATTATCCCATTTTAAATTGATAACCACTCTCTGGGAAGTCCCATGCTCTACTTAGCATTTTGTGAATGTTCCACTGAGCAGAAGTAATGAATGACATCTCCTATATGGTATTCAGAATTTGTAATAATCCCTTAGCTCTGCCTCCCTTTGTAGGATATGACTGTCTCATTTTTAAGAGATTGTAGATTTATGTATCTACTCAATTAAAATTTAGCTCTAAGCTCTACCCATTGTTGAACCTGATTCTCTTTTCCTGAACACATTCTATTTCAGCAAAAAAACTAGTTGTATGTATATGGTATAATGATGTTGTTTCTCCATGGAAGTAGATACCCATGCTGTGGCATTTTTTTTTTTGCTAATTGTATAGAATTAATAGAATTAAATATTAAATTATAAGAAGTATGAAATGCCTAATAATAACACATTTAGAAAGCAGCTATCAACATGCTACTCTTTAAAATTCCACAAATCTCTTGGGCATAAGATTGATATAAACCACAGTGTTTTAAGAAATGTACAGGTAAATGGGCAATGGAATGTAACAAACATTCCTTAAAGATGCGTAATTTCAAATTGGAATACTATTAGGTACTGACACAGAACTTCTAGAGGAACTCAATTTTGTACTAACAAATTAGGTGATATACTTGGCATCTGGATTGATACAGGATCTAAGCTCATACTGAGATTTGTAACTTGTTCTTAGCTCTCTTTACTGGTAAGTATCCTGAAATTCTTCTGTATACAATTATGCAATCTCTGATAAAGGTGAATGTATGAAGTAGACATCCATCACAAAGAAAAGTATGGGAGTGCCAATGACTTTTAACATTCTCTACAACAACTCCATTTTCTTCATTCCCTCTCATTGCCCACAAACAAATCCCCATTGTTTCTCCTGACAAGTTGCAGATTTGGTAGTCAGTGAGAACAGTGTTGTCTCTGATTTTCCTGTGTACACATAATGCAGTGACATAGAAAGAAAACTAGACTTAGAATCAAAGGGCTTTAGATTTTGAATTCTAGTTCTGCAACTTACTACCCATTTTACTTTGGATACATCATTTTTCAAGCAATCTATAAGCATTTATTAAACATTGTGCTGAGCACCAGGGATAAAAAATAGACAAAAGACAGCCTGTGTTTATTACTGAGGGAAGCCATTAACCATCAATTTACTAATTTCTGGCTAGTATAACTAATAAATTGATTATTAATTGATCAGAAACATTGTCTCTTGGGAATTTTCACTTCATTTCACATTTATGTGTCATTCTACCTCCCCCAGTGCATCTTCCTTGTAATAATGATTATAGGATTATGGGTTATACCTATATTTTCATTGGCATAGAGAACAACCAAGTAAGGAATTGCTTATGTCAATAAAAGTAAATTATTTTCTTTACAATTTGTAGACTTAGAGATTTGCCTTGAGCATTGAGTTTCAGTGACTTGTCCAATGTGTGCCCGAGAGATAGGACTTGAACTCAGATCCTCCTAACTCTTACGCCAGAACTCCTATACACCATGAAATGGCCTCCTCTTTGCTAACAGGTATTAACAAAAATAATAATAATAATAATAGCAATTAAATATAAAACAAAACAACCAGCCATCACAACAATGGCTGCCTGAATATAATATTTCATATTCACAGTCCCCTGTTTCAGTGATGGGAAAGCAGTGCACTTTCTCATCTCTTCTCTGTGAACAAATTTAGAAGTTATAACTACTAAGTGTTCACTTTTATTTTGTTATTTCTGTTTGTATTATTGTAGTCCGTGAATTTATTATTTTCCTGATTCTATTTACTTCACTCTCTAATAATTTGCATCTTTGCATGTTTTTCTGAGGGGTCGGAGTGCTGGACTCAAAGCCAACAAGGATGAGCTCATATACAGCATCAGATAATTACTATATATAGATACCTATCTTCTTCACAGCTTCAATTTCATCATCTGTAAAATTGGAGAAGTAATAGTATCGACCTTCCAGGATTGTTATGAAGATGGAAAAGAAATTCTTATAAATGCTTACAGAGCTACAAAAAGGCTAATTCTTAGTAACTGATTATTATTATTTATTGTTATTTTTATTATTTCAATGTGGTGATTTTCCACTACATTCTTATATCACAATTTAAACTTAGCTCTTACTGATTCGGGATTTCCATATCTTTAAATCTCTGTTCCCCTTCAAGAATATATTCAGTTATCATTTTCAGCTTGCAGCCTCTCTTTATCTCACCTTTCCCTGCATTTATGAGCTTCCTAAAATACCTTACATTTCTTTTATTTACAATTTGCATATATTTAAATCCATAAATATTTTTCTTTTACAATGCAAGCTCAATGATAATAGCTTTGTTTCACTTTTGTTTTCATTACTAATTTTTTGTTTCCCTTTTTTTGTTAAGAAAAAAGATCCGATATTGTGATTTGCCCTTGGGATATACATTTATTTAAAGGTCACCCTAGCACTAGGTAGGGGGGAAGTACATATAAAAATTTATTTTTTTCTCTTTATGTACTTTTAAAATCTTTTTGAAAGATCTTTTTTTTTCTTTTTTTCCTCTTTATTTTTTAAGTTTTATTTCCCCATCTACATGTGAAACAACATGTACATTCACTTTTTACATATTTACATAGGGATCATGTTGGTAGAGAAAAATCAGAACAAAAGGGAAAAAACAAGAAAAAAAAAACAGAATATTTTTAAAACGTGAACACAGCAAGTATTGATTTACATTCAGTCTCCATAGTTCTCTTTCTGGTTGCAGATGGTGTATTCCAGCCAAAGTTTATTGAGATTTCCTTGGATCACTAAACCACTGAGAAGAACCAAGTCTATCATAATTGATCATCACACAATCTTGATGTTGCTGTGTACAATGTTTTCCTGGTTTTGATTGTTTCACTGAGCATGAGTTCATGTAAATCTTTTCAAGTTTTTCCAAAATCAGCTTGTTCATCTTTTTTATAGAACATAACATTCCATTATTTTAATATATGATAATCTTATTCAGCCATTCTCCAATTGGTGAGCATCTACTTGTTTTCCAATTAGTTGCTACAAATATTTTTTCAAATGTGAGTTTTCCCTCTCTTGTGATTTTTTTCGGGGATACAAATCTAGTAATGGCACACCTCGATCAAAGGATATTCACAGTTTTATAACTCTTTGATCATGAAAGTTTTTTTTTTGTTTAAATCTTGCCACTATTCCCAAATCATTTGTCAAATCCTTGCCTCTAAAGATGAATCAAAACTACAAATCTATATGATTCAATGAGTTCAGGTTATTCCCCCAATCTTTACAGGAGATTTTGAAGAGAATTATGACTTTTTTATTCTTTATGTCTTTCTATGGGAGTATTTTATGAATTGAACTATTCATATAATTCTCTTCAAAATTCCCGTATCTAAAATTCCATGACTTTGTGGTAAGGCATGTTTCTGGAAGGGAATCCACATTTGAACAAATGTTCTACCATTTCCTACCTGTATGACAGTTCACATCTCTGAGGTTCAATTTACTCATTTGTAAAATGATTGTGAGGTTGGAAAATTACATATAACAAATTTTTAAAAGGACCTTTATTTACATGCCCAATAGCTACTACTATAGTAGACAAAAGTGAGACATTATATTTAGTCAATACAACGTTAAATTAATTGGTCAGACACAAGGCTTTTCACCTAGGTTATGTCAATATTATTCTTTGAACATTGTTAAGTTGTTTACTCTTTTAGCTTTTTGATTTGTCACATAGTATAATAATAATAATAATAATAATAATAATAATAATATCATTAGCATTCACTATGTACCAGGCACTCTGCTAAACCCATTACAATTATTATCTCATTTTACCTTCACACTAATTCTGGGAGGTAGTATTAATATAATCCATATTTTACAGATGAAGAAACTGAGGTACACAACAATTAAATGATTTGCACAGGATCACATAGCTAGGAAATGTCTAAGGCCAGAGTCAACTCAGGTCTTCTTGACTTTAGATCAAGTGCTCAATCCATTGGGCCACCTAGTTACTCTGCTAAATACTCATTTATTGATGAATGATCGATGGATTAAAAAGCTATACTATGAAAAGTGAAGAGACAAAAGACTGGTGCGATGAATGATTTGTTGTTCAATTGGAGTAACAGTAAACCTGAATAGGTTTAGTTTCATCAACTATTTTTGTCACAATCATTTAATAAAATGATTCGGAAAGTACATTATATGATTGTTAACTTGGACCTACATCAGATGTCTCATTGCTTTCATCCTTTTCATTTATGGTTAATAAACAGGATAATCAATACTTGTTCTCATGTTATAGGATTTTGCATGATAATCCTGAAAGTTGTTTCAGGTAGTCAATATTTAGAATTCTGTAGCTTTTACCTTAAAGATAATGATACAGATGGATTAATTCTAATATACCTATATAATACTCAGAAATATATGTCAGTTCATTATATACATGAGTAAAAATAAAAATATTGAGACATTTGACTTGTCACACAGCTAATCCAAGTTCACAATATGATGAAATCTGAGATCTCATACCTTCTCAGGGTATTATATTAACATTTTTGTGTTTGTTTTTGTAAACATGATGAAATTTATTCCTTCCATATTTCTTGCTTTTCTTTCTATCCCCAATGCATGTTATATTGTTTGACACATAGTAAGATCTTAATAAATACTTGATTAACTGACTGACCATATTCAGAAGTCCAAATTGTCTGCTCTTTGTCTACCTAGAATTTTCATAAAATCCCGGGTGATAACATAGGGAAGGGGTGCAAGTTGTCTTCTCTTTGCCTACCAAGAATATTCATGATATTTTTTTTTCTGAATGATTTTTCCAAGTTCTGTGCTCAAAGAGAAACATATGTGTGCTTAGTATCAGGTAACCAAAATTGTCCAAGGGCTCTGGACAGGAGGAGGCAGCAGTGAGCCATCAACACAATAGAAGACAATTAGATGCAATGGATAGGCAAATAAGCAAGCCTTTTTTGTTCCACTCTTAGCAGAATAAAATAGCTCTACACTTCCTTATCAGTAGCTGCAGTACCGCAAAACCTTTTGAACACTGCTTCCTTTAATATTCACCATAAAAGGAAAAAAGGGGAGGAAGGAAGGAAAGAAGGAAAGAAGGAAGGAAGGAAGGAAGGAAGGAAGGAAGAAGGAAGGAAGGAAGGAAGGAAGGAAGGAAGGAAAGAAGGAAGGAAGGAAAGAAGGAAAGAGAGAGAGGAGAGACAAGGGAGTGAGAGGAAGGAAAGAAGAGAAGAAAAGTAAAATTGGGAAAGGGAGTCTGACATTATGAGTTGTTCCTAGTTCATTCATTTTTCTAAGGATGACTTTAACTCTAGGCATAGGAAATTTATAACAAATACAAAAGATTCTTTATGTGGATATCTAATAATTCTATGGTAAGGAAAAGAAAGAGGTTATATTTAGGTGAGAGAACACTGGATTAGTTTTTTGGGGATATAACCTGTCATCCTATGTGTGTCAATGATTGTCTTGTGAAACCTTTTGGTTGCTGTTTATTTGCTAAATGGGATGAAAAATCTTTGACCTCTATTGACAGCAGTCTGAAGATTAATGAAAGAATGTCAAGAGAATACTCTGACCTTAGAAGAAAAGTACTGGAGCAGCTAGGTGGTATAGTGGATAGAACACCAGCCCTGAAGTCAGGAAGACCTGAGTTCAAATCTGATCTCAGACACTCAACAGGTCCTAGCTATATGACCTTGGTCAACTCACATAACCCCAATTGTCTCAGGGGGAAAAGTGAAGAAAGGTACTAAAAAAGATTACATATATATATTTGTTTGGGTGCTTTTGAGCCTTTAACATTCTAAATCACCCCTGTCTTTTGAAATTATGCCATTCTATTATGAATGTCAGAAATCATTTCTGATACTACCTCAGAAGACATTAAAGATCTTTTAACTATTTAAGAGAAATATATATTAAAGATTATTTTTAAAAACTGGATAATTTTTCATTATATCAAATTCAATGATCAAGATGCCTGCCAATGTACTTGCAATTTTTACAAAGTTAGAATGAAATACTTATGAGAGTATGGGGCTTAGGATGTATAAAAAGAGCTTACTACTCTTTGCTATTGAAGTATCTCTTAGATACTTTTATATCACATTATCAAATAATATGAATGGGGAAGAGAAGATAGAAAAATCTAAAGAAACTGATATGTTTTATAGGGAATTCTCAGATGAGTTAGTTTTGAAAAAGAATGTGTACAGAAAGATAAAAGTTGGGTCAAATAGTTAAGAAACAATATAAAAGACCAACAGAGTTTAAAATAGTATGAGGATGGCTTATTACAGAAGACAAGAAAATGCTAAAGATTATATAATACCAAAGAAATGTTTATTTATGTAATAGGAAGAAGAAAGTTCTGCACTACTGTTCAAGGAATAAAATACAACATTAACAGATGAACGAACGATTCTAAACTATCTAATTTCTATAAGTCTTCTGTTTTCTTCCAAGAATGATCTACAGATATTAAAGAGAGGAAAATAATAAAGGCCTAATTTCTAAAATATATAGAGAATTGATACAAATTTATAAAAATATAAGCCATTCTTCAATTGATAAATGGGCAAAAAATATGAACAATTTTCAGATGAAAAATTAAAACCATTTCCAATTATGAAAAAATGCTCTAAATTACCATTAATCAGAGAAATGCAAATTAAGACAACTCTTAGTTGTTATACTAAGACTGCTACTACACTAGACAATTCTCAGATTGGCTAAGATGATAGGAAAAGATAATGATAAATGTTGTAGGGAATATGGTAAAACTGGGACACTAATACATTGTTAGTGGAGTTGTGAACTGATTCAAGCAATCTAGAGAGCAATATGGAACTATGTCCAAAGGGCTATCAAACTGCGCAAATCCTTTCATCCATCAGTGTCTCTATTGGGTTTGTATCCTGAAGTGATCTTTAAAAAAGGGAAAAAGACCTGTGTGAACACAAATGTTTGTAGCAGTCCTTTTTTGTAGAAGCAAGGAGCTGGAAACTGAGTAATACCCATCAATTGGGCAATGACTGAATAAGTTATGGAATATTATTATTCTATAAGCAATGATCAGTAGGATGATTTCAGAAAGACCTGGAGAAACTTACATGAACTGATGCTAAGTGAAGTGAGTAGAACTGAGAGAATCTTGCACACAGTAACAACCAGATTATGTGATGATCAAATCTGATAGAAGTGACTCATCACTAATGAGGTGATTCATAATAATTCTGATAGACATGATGGAGAAAGCCATCTGCAGCTAGAAAGGGAATTATGGGAACTGAATGTGGATCATAATATGATTGGTTTTTTTTTACCTCTTTTGTTGTTATTTGCCTGCTTTTTGTTTTTTTTTTTCCTCATTTTTTTTTCCTTTTGATCTAATTTTTCTTGTGCAGCATGATAAATGTAGAAATGTATATAAAAGAATTGTACATGTTTAACATATATTGCATTATTTGCTGTCTAGGAGAAGGAGTGGGAAAGAGAGGGACAAAAATTTGGAACACAAGTTTTTGCAAGGGTGAATTTGAAAGCTATCTTTGCATACATTTTAAAAATTACAAAAAATATTATTTAAAAATAAGAAGTAAAAAGAATAACACATATGATTAAGAGGGAAATTGAGACAAAATATAAGTCATTGTAAAGACCTATTTAATAGTGGCTTTAATTTAATTCTAGTCCTTTTTGTGGAGATGAATATGTCCAAACCTATTATTCTATCAGTATCAGGGAATTTCCCACTATAGAAACTCCTTCCAGCCATGAAGATAAAAATTTGAATTGTAAGTTACCACTTTAGAAAATCATCTGGGACACATTTCCTTGCTCTTATAGCTATTTTATTTTGACAGAAATGATACTTGAAACATGGCTCCCTATCCATTACATATTTTTTTATTAAGACTTAAAACATGTATCCAACAAAAAAATTTATAAACAACTCCTTCCAGCTTCTAGATTTTCCTTGTGCAATTGTGACTCAGAAACTCTTGCTCCTTTGAAGTTCACTCTATCCATCTATATTACCACATATAGAGAAATGGTGTCTGTTGTCATCTAGTGTCCTTCAAGTATTTTTTCTCTTTTCTTAATGAGCTCAGTGCTTGGTTCAAATTCTGTCTATTTCTTTATATATACTGATGTACATTTTATTGCCTGATTAAATAATCTGGCCTCTAATCACCAACCTCCTTTCTTCACTTGATATTTACTTTTTCTGATTATGCAATTGATTTCATCATTCTCCATAACTATCTGACCTCTGTGATAAAAAATTTTGAAATTTCTTTCTCAGATACTATTTGTTCATCTATCTCTACCTCATTCCCATTTAATCTAATATTTATTTTCATTATTACTTCCAATAATTTGCCTCTTACTTCCTGCTTTTCTAGTTTATAATCCCTTGGGTCTCGTTTTTTTTTTTTTTCCTTTTATCCTGTAGAAACTAGATTTAATCAGTTCAGCCTTAGAATCCATTGTCCACTTAATTGATTATAACTAATACCTTTCCAAATACCAAATTTGGGCTAAAATCACTCCCTTGATGTCTTTGCTTTTATTGGCACATTGTCAAACATTGAAGAAGAAATTTCACAACCCTGCTGATTTGCTAACAAGTATATGAGATCTAACATCAATTGGATCCTTACTGCTGCATGGCACTTTTATTCCTCTCTTATTGGAGGAATTCTTTTATGCATTCTGCAAAGCATCTGTTCCAAATATTTTTTCTTCAAGAGACACATTCCTCATTCTTTGTCAGCAAATTAAAATATCTTAGACTTTTTCAAGAAAATAGAGGCGATCTGATTTGAGTTTCTTTTTCTTTCCCTAATTCTACACCACAAATCCCCTCAATATGTAACAATTCTCTGCTTTGCTATAGTCTCAAAAGAAGAAGTAGTAATTCTTTTTACCAAGGCCAACCCATTCATGTATGACCTGAAATTCATCCATATTTTAGGAGTTTGTGCCTTCCATCAATAAGTAATACCCTTCCTTATTCTTCAACCGATATGTTTTTATTCATTGGCTCTCCCCTTACCTAAAATACAAACCATGATTTCCTATCACAAATTTTCACTTAGCCTTTCTATCCTCTCAATTTATTGTCTTACTGCATGTTTGTCCCCTTTTATGAGCTACACTATGCCCAAAAGCTATCTACTTGAAGTTATCATTGGCTGTATGTCTTCACTAACACTTACTTCTTGTAATTTGACTCTTGCATCATCACTTGATTGAAATGGCTCTATCCAAGGTTACCAATGAGCTCTTAATTGCTAAATTGAAATTTCACCATCTTTTTTCTTTCTCATTTTTTGAAAATTGCCACTATTGCTCCCCCTCTCTTCAATTTTTTGTGTCTTCCTTGGTTTTTGTGACACTGACTTTTTGTGATTTTCCTACTTAACTGTCCACTCATATCCAGTCTCCTTTGTTGGATTTTCATTCATATCCTTTTTCTGTTGCTTAGAGATATGACAGTATTCTCTCCTATGGCCTGCTTTGTCCTTTTCTTTTCTCATTCCCAGTTTGTTTTTATTTTTTGTTTTATTTTGGTCAATGACTTAATAAGGACCTATTGATTCTTAAAATGGATATAGCTGATTTCCAAATCTAACTATCTAGTGCTCATATCTGTCATTATGCAACTGACATACATCAGCAACTGCTCATGTAAAATCTCAACCCCAACACAACTAAAATTAAATTCAATTACTTTCTTTCTGAAACTCTGAACTTCCTAAATTACCCATTTCTATCAATTTAACCATAATCCTTCAGTGATATACGTTTATAATCTTGAAGTCATCCTCAATTCTTTTTCCTTAATCCATCCTTCCCTCAGATATCAAGTTTCCAAATCTTATCAATTCTATTTCTACAACATTTATTATAAATAACCTATTATTTCTTTTAAAAAACATATTTAGGAGATGGATCCAAGATGGTAGAAGAAAGGCAGCGACTCACCTGAGCTCTCACTCAGATCCCTCTGAATACTTTTAAATAATGACTAAACAAATTTTAGAGTCACTGAATCAATAGTAGCAGCAGAGTGGCAACAGTGCTGGTGGTGGCTGAAGCAACCACAGCAACAGCAGCAACTTCTAGAAGTCTCAGTCTTCAGGTAATATAGTTAGATAGCTGATCAGAAGGAGATTACAAGAGTCTCTATGCTAGTACTGAGGCAAGACTCTATTGCTTTGCCCATACTCAGATTTTGATTACAATGCTGGCTTACAATACCAGTCCCTAGAAGGATCTCTGAAAACAATTGAACAGAATCCCTGAATCTTGGGACAATGCATCCTCCACCCTAGAAACAGAACTCTATTTTAACAAAAAGTTAAAAGCCAAGCAATAGGCTGTGGAAATGAGCAAACAACAGAAAAAGAGTCTGACCATAAAAAGTTACTATGGTAACAGGGAAAATACACACTCAGAAAAAGATAAGTCAATGCTCCTACACCCAAAGCCTCTAAGAAAATTAAGAATTAGACTCAGACCACAGAAGAATTTTTAGAAGATTTTAAAAATTAAGTGAGAGAGGAAAAATTGAAAAAAAAAAGAAATAAGTGAAGGAAGTACAAAAAAAAATGAAGAGAAGAATGTCTTAAAAAGCAAAAATGGCCAAAATGGAAAAGCAGGTACAAAAGTTCCCTCAGAAAAATGATTTCTTGACAATTAAAATTCAACAAATGGAGGCTGATGTCTTTATGAAAAAAAATCTATGTATATATGTATGTGTGTGTATGTATATATAAATATCAACATGAAATATCTTTAGAAAAACAACTGACCTGGAAAACAGATCCAAGAGTGATACCTTTAAAATTATTGGTGCACCTGAAGCCATGATCAAAAGAAGAAGCTAGACATTATCACTCAACAAATTATTAAGGACAACTGTCCTGGTATTCTAAAACCTAAAACCAGAGGGTAAATTAAAAATTGAAAGAATATACCTAAAATCTCCTAGAAGATATCCCAAGATGAAAACTCACAGGAATATAATAGTCAAATTCTTGAATTCTCAGGTCCAGGAGAAAGTATTGCAATTATCCAAAAAAGAAACACTTCAAGTATAGTGGAGCCAGGATCAGGATAACACAAGATTTAATAGCTTCTACATTAAAAGATCAGAAGGCTTAGAATATGATATTCCAGAAAGTAAAGGAAATAGCATTACAACCAGGAATCTTCTACTCCGCAACACTTAGTATTATCCTTCAGTGGGGAGGAGAATGGAAATTCAATGAAATAGAGGGCTTTCAAGTATTCATGAGGAAAAAACTAGAGCTGAATAGAAAATCTGATTTTCAAATACAGGATTCAGAAGAAGCATAAGGAAGTAATCAGGAAAGGGAAATGATAGAGGACTTAATATTGGTGAATCTATTTATATTCCTAAATGGCAGGATGATATTGTAACTCATAAAAATGTTCTTATTATTAGGACACAGTTAGGAGGTGTACATATATAGATATAAGCACAAGTGTGAGTAGAATATTAAGGGATAAAATCTAAAAAATAAAATTAAAGCATGAAAGAGGAAGGTATTGGGAGAAAGGCAAAGAAAGAGGTGAATGGTGTTACTTATCTGCCATGAAATAGGCAAAAAAAAAAAAAAAAAAAGCTTTCATAATGTGAAAGAAAGGGGAGAGGGGAGGGAGAATCAGTGAATCTTATTCTCACCAGAATTGGCTCAAATATGGATTTAATATGGATATAGAAATCAATCTTATTCTGCAGTAAGGAGTAGGAGGGGAAGGGGACACAAGAAGGGGGAAGAGTGATAGAAGAAAAGATATTTTGGGGGAGGGGATGAGCAGAAGCAAAACACTTTTGAGGAGTAACAGGGTGATAGGAGTGAGTGAATAGAATAACCAAGGGTAAATATAATTAACAATAGTAATTTTGAAACAAGTTTCTCAGATGACTTTCCCATTTTTGTATCTATGATTTGCTGTTTCACCCATTCATTCTTCAGGATGAGATTATTTAGTTTTCAATTATCTTTTTAGTCTATTTCCCCTGGCATTTTATTGAATATAATTTTGTTGCATCATGATCTGAAAAAATGCATTTATTATTTCTGCCTTTCTGCATTTGATTGTAAGGTCTTTATGCCCTAATATATGGTCAATTTTTGTATAGGTTCCATGAATTGCCAAGAAGAAGGTGCACTCTTTTCTGTCTCCATTCAATTTTCTCCAAAGATCTATTACATCTAGTTTTTCTAGTATTCTATTTACCTTTTTAATTTTTTTCTTATTTATTTTGTGGTTTGATTTATCTAGTTCTGAGAGAGCCAAGTGAAACACACTTGAAGGACAGTGATACATACAGAATAAAGTTCAAAGGCTGGAGCAGAATCTACTTTATTTCAGGTGAAATGAAAAAAAGTAGGGGTAGCTGTGAAGACCATGTTAGCATGCTGGATACTTTAAAATCATCCGGAGTCAGGAAAAGCAAAAGTCCTTAATCTTTATTCTTTGTTGAAGGGAGAAGAGAGAGAGTGGACACAGGAATCTCCTCTTTCTTCTACCAGCGGGAATTCCCTTGCTTGTCCTACTCCACTCTTTTATCCCTCCTCCCAATCTCCCAATACAACAACCAATCAAGCCAGCACATTATGGTGGGGTAGGCCATTTTCCAAGCAAATGCTAATAGAGTATTGTCCAATTGGTAACTAGCCATAGGTGCTTGTGTGTCCTAACATTGGTGCATGAACTCAATAGTTTCAGCCCGTTATAGGTAGCCATTCTGATCTCAGATCAAGCAAAAGCAAAAATTGTTCTAATTAAAAGAGATAAGAAAGGGCACTATATCATGCTAAAGGGTAGCATAGATAATAAAGCAGTATCAATACTAAACATATAGCATCTAAATTCCTAAAGGGGAAGTTAAGAGAGCTGCAAGAAGAAAT
The DNA here is from genome assembly GCF_016432865.1 of Antechinus flavipes. Classification (NCBI taxonomy): domain Eukaryota; kingdom Metazoa; phylum Chordata; class Mammalia; order Dasyuromorphia; family Dasyuridae; genus Antechinus; species Antechinus flavipes. Next base: position 232,418,703 of record NC_067400.1, read on the forward strand.
AGACAAGAAAACTATAATAGTGGGAGATCTCAACCTTGCATTCTCAGAACTAGATAAATCAAACCACAAAATACATCAGAAAGAAGTTAAAGAGGTAAAAAGAACACTAGAAAAGTTAGATATGATAGATAGAGCTTTGGAGAAAACTGAATGAGACAGAAAGGAATACAGTTCTTGGCAGTTCGTGGAACCTATACAAAAATTGATCATATATTAGGGCATCAAGCCCTCAAATTCAAATACAGAAAGGCAAAAATAGTAAATGCATCCTTCTCAGAACATGATGCAATAAAAATTACATTCAATAAAAAGCCAGAGGAAAATGGATCAAAAAGTAATTGGAAACTAAATAATTTCATCTTAAAGAATTATTGAGTGAAACAGCAAATCATAGATACAATTAATAATTTTACCCAAGAGAATGACAATGATGAGAAATAATACCAAAAAGTGTGGGATGTAACCAAGATGGTAAAAAGGGGAAAATTTATATCTCTAGAGGATATACTTGCATAAAATAGAGAAAGAGAAAATTAATGAATTAGGCTTACAAGTGAAAAAGCTAGAAAAAGAGCAAATAAAAACCCCAATCAAACACTAAACTTGGAATTCTAAAAATAAAAAGGGAAATCAATAAAATTGAAAGTAAAAAAAAAAAAACCTATTGAATTAATAAATAAAACTAAGAGTTGGTTTTATGAAAAAAAAATAGACAAACCCTTGGTAAATTTGATTAGAAAAAGAAAAAAAGAAAATCAAATTTTTAGTCTTAAAAATGAAAAGGGAGAACTGTCCACTAATAAAGAGGAACCTAGAGCAATAATTAGGAGTTACTTTGCCCAACTTTATGCCAATAGATTTGATAACTTAAATGAAATGGATGAATACTTTTAAAAACATGCCCAGATTAACAGAGGAAGAAGTAAATTGGTTAAATAGTCCCACTTTAGAAAAAGAAATAGAACAAGCTATTAATCAGCATCCTAAAAAAAAAAAAAAAATCCCCAGGACCAGATGGATTTACATGTGAATTCTATCAAACATTCAAAGAATAATTAACTCAAATGATATATAAACTATTTGAAAAAATAGGGATTGAAAGAGTCCTACCAAATTCTTCTCATGACACAGACATGGTACTGATACCAAAATCAGTAGGACGAAAACAGAGAAAGAAAATTATAGACCAATCTCTGTAATGAATATTGATGCAATAACCTTAAATAAAATATTAGGAAACAAATTACAGAAAATCATCTCCAGGATAATACACCATGACCAAGTAGGATTTATATCAGGAATGCAGGGCTGGTTTACAATTAGAAAAATTATTAGCATAATTGACTATATCAATAACCAAATTAACAAAATACATATGATCATCTCAATAGATACAGAAAAAACATTTGATAAAATCAAACATTCATTCCTATTAAAAACACTTGAGTATATAGAAATAAATGAACTTTTCCTTAAAATAGTCAGGATCATGTATTTAAAACAATCAGTAAGCATCATATGTAATGGGGATAAGCTGGAACCATTCCTAATAAGATCAGAAGTGATACAAGATTGCCCACTATCACCATTACTATTCAATATTGTATTAGAAATGCTAGCTTTGGCAATAAGAGATGAAAAAGAAATTAAAGTAATTAGAGTAGGTAATAAGGAAACCAAATTATCACTTTTGCAGATGATATGATGGTATACTTAGAAAACCCCAGAGATTCTACTAAAAAGCTATTAGAAATAATCCACAACTTTAGCAAAATTTCAGGATACAAAATAATTTCACATAAATCATCAGCATTTTTATACATTTCTAACAAAATCCAACAGCAAGAGATACAAAGAGAAATTCCATTTAAAATAACTGTCAATAGTATAAAATATTTGGGACTCTATCTACTAAGGGAAAGTCAGGAACTATATGAGCAAAATTACAAAACACATTCTACATAAATAAAGTCAGAGTTAACCAATTGGAAAAATATTAAGTGCCCTTTGACAGGTTGAGCAAATATAATAAAGATGACAATACTACCTAAACTAATCTATTTATTTAGTGCTATACCTATCAGACTCCCAAGAAACTATTTTAATGACCTAGGAAAAAATAACAACAAAATTCATTTGGAAGAACAAAAGGTCAAGAATTTCAAGGGAATTAATGAAAAAAAAAAATCAAATGAAGGTGGCCTATTTGTAACTGATCTAAAACTATATTATAAAGCAGCAGTCACCAAAACCATTTGGTATTGGCTAAAAATTAGACTTGTTGGGGGGGGGGGGAGCAGAAGCAGAGCCAAGATGGCAGAGAAGGCACACGAGACTTTCTGAGCTTCTCTCATAACCTCACTACTAATTATTAAATTCAGCCTAAAAATAATGCTTGACTAGTAAAATTAATGAAGATTGGAAGTGCAACAATTTAGCAAACAAAGATAATCTGGAAAAGCACCAGAAAAGGTTTGTCCTGAATGGCAGGAGTAGACTAGTGCAAGCAGGGATAGAACCAGAGGCTAACTGGACCAGGGGCAGGGTGGTCTCTCTGGTTGGAAAACTTACAGAGAATACTCTACCATAGGTTGTTTGCTATGTTTTGCTTGCAGAGCAGTAGACCAGCAGAGAATTTAAAGCCAAAGGTAGAGGGTATACTAAAAAATGCCAGAACCTAACAGGATCTGACTATACCACCCAAAACCAGAAGTGAGTGAACCAGCAAAGAACACAGCACAGTTATGCAGCTGCATTCTGCAGCACAGGCTTGCTTGGGGCAGTCACAAATCTGCACGGCATGGGGCACAGCCTGGAGCAGCCTCTAATCTGCACAGTGGAGGTCTTGGTCCTGAGCAATAGAACTTCTGGAGCTCACTAGTGCTAACCAATCATTTCTGGAGTGGAGCTTTTCCCAAAGCACTCCTGCAGCTCGGCCACTCTTTGCAGTCCATTGGCAGGATAGCTACTGTCCATATACCTATCCCTGCTCTGCAGAGGAAGTTGGTAACCTCCTTGCCCTGAAGGCAGATCCTAAAGGATTTTTTAAAATGAGTAAAAAAATAAAAAGGATAATCAATAGCTTCTATACAGACAGAGAACAGATTTTCACCCCCGATGAGACTAATAGCAGATAGTCTTCAGACAAATTGCAAAGGGGGATGTAATCTAGTCCCCATCACACAAGGCTCTCCTAGAAGAATCTATAAAAAAGTATTAAAAGAGAGCTAGAAGAAAAAATGGGGAAAGGAAAAAGAAGCTATGCAAGAGAGTAACAACTTCCTGAAATGTGAATTGGAAAAGGTAAAGGACTCCCAGGAAGTGCAGGGAAACAAAATTTGTGAATTGGAAAAGGTAAAGAACTCCCAGGAAAATAGGATTTGTGAATTGGAAAAAGAAAATAACTCAGTAAAAAGAAAAAAAAAAGTGAAATGGCAAAAAATTCCATAGAGCAAAACAACTATTTTAAAAATTCAATTGGACATATACAAAAAGAAGTTTAAAAAGCTAATGAAGAAAATAACTTTAAAAATAAGAACTGAAGAAATAGAAATTAATGATTCATAGAGACATCAAGAATCAGTCAAGAAAAACCAAAAAAAAAGAAAAAAATGAAGAAACAGGAAAAAGTGTCAAATATCATCTTGGCAAGCAACAGACCTGGAAAATAGATCTAGGAAAGATAATCTGAGGATCATTGGACTTCCCAAAAATTATGATGAAAAAAAGAGCCTAGATACTATTTTACAGGAAATCATCAAAGAGAGCTGACCAGATGTAATAGAATCAGAAGGTAGAATAGGCATTGAAAGAATTCATCAAACACCTTTGAAAAAGTCCCTAAAATAAAAACTCCAAAGAATATTGTAGCTAAATTTCAGAACTATCAGACTAAGGGGAAAAAATTACAAGCAGCCAGGAAAAAAAAATTAAAATACCAAGGTGTCAAAATAAGGATCACTCAAGATCTAGCTACTTCCACATTAAAAGATCGAAGGGCCTGGAATCTGATATCCTGAAAGGCAAAAGAACTTGGAATGCAGACAAGGATGAACTCCCCAGCTAAGCTGAGCATTACTTCCATTGAAGAAGATGGACATTTAATGAAACAGATGAATTTCATTTGTTTTTAAGGACTAAAACAGAATTAAACAAAAAATTTGATCTCCAACCATAGGACTCAAGAGAAGCAGAAAAAGATAAAAATCACTGTTGAGAACTGCATTTCTGTTGTGGATATACAAAAAGACTACATTTATAATATGATTTTACTGATATAACATAAAAAAGGGAAGTAGAAATCGAAAGGGGGTAATGTCAGAAAAGGGGGAAAGAGGAGATAAAAAGAGAAACTACATTAACAGAGGAGGAAGTAAATTTCTTGAACAGTCCTATTTCAGACAAAGAAATAGAACAAGCTATTAATTAACTCCCTAAGAAAAAATCCCCAGGACCAGATGGATTTACATTTAAATTCTACCAAACATTTAAAGAACAATTAGCCCCAATGATATATAAACTATTTGAAAAAACAGGGAATGAAGGAGTCCTAACAAATTTCTCTTATGACACAGACATGATACTGATACCTAAACCAGATAGGTTGAAAACAGAAAAAGAAAATTATAGACCAATCTCTCTAATGAATATTGATGCTAAATCTTAAATAAGATATTATCAAAAAGACTACAGAAAATTATACCCAGGATAATACATCATGATCAAGTAGGATTTATATCAGGAATGCAGGGCTGGTTCAATATCAGGAAAACTATTCATGTATTTGACTATATCAATAACCAAATTAACAAAAACCATATGATCATCTCAATAGATGCCAAAAAACTGTGATAAAATCAAGCATCAATTTCTATTAAAAACACTTGAGAGTATAGGAATAAATGGAATTTTCCCTAAAATAATTAGTAGCATCTATTTAAAACCATCAGTAAGCATCATATGTAATGGGGATAAACTGAACCATTCCTAATAAGATCAGGAGTGAAACAAGGTTATCCACTATCACCATTACTATTCAATATTGTATTAGAAATGCTCACTTTGGCAGTAAGAGTTGAGAAAGAGATTAAAGGAATTAGATAGGTAATGAGGAAACCAAATTATCACTCTTTGCTGATGATATGATGGTATAGTTAGAGAACCCCAGAGATTTTACTAAAAAGCTATTAGAAATAATCCACACTTTTAGCAAAGTAGCAGGATACAAAATAAACACACACAAATCATCAGCATTCTTATATATCACTAACAAAACCCAACAGTTAGTGTTACAAAGAAAAATTCCATTTAAAGTAACTGCCTAGCTATACCTGATCTAAAACCATATTATAAAGCAGTGGTCACCAAAACCATTTGGTATTGGCTAAGAAATAGCCTAGATGATCAGTGGAATAGGTTAAGTTCAAAGGACAAAATAGTCAATAACTTTAATAATCTAGTGTTTGACAAATCCAAAGACCCCAGCTTTTAGAATAAGAACTCACTGTTTGACAAAAACTGCTGGGAAAATTGGAAATTAATATGGCAGAAATTAGGCATTGGCCCATACTTAACACTGTATACCAAGATGAGGTCAAAATGGGTTCATGACCTAGGCATAAAAAATGAAATTATAAATAAATTGGAAAAGCATAGGATAGTTTACCTCTCAGACCTGTGCAGGAGGAAGGAATGTGTGACCAAAGAAGAACTAGAGATCATTATTGATCACAAAATAGAAAATTTTGATTACATCAAATGGAAAAGCTTTTATACAAGCAAAAACAATGCAGACAAGATTAGAAGGGAAGCAATAAACTTGGAAGACATTTTTACAATCAAAGGTTCTGATAAAGGACTCATTTCCAAAATATATAGAGAATTGACTCTAATTTATATGAAATCAAGCCATTCTCCAATTGATAAATGGTCAAAGGATATGAACAGACATTTTCAGAGGATGAAATTGAAACTATTACCACTCATATGAAAGAGTGTTCCAAATCATTATTGATCAGAGAAATGCAAATTAAGACAACTCTGAGATACCATTACACACCTGTCAGATTGGCTAAGATGACAGGAAAAAATAAAGATGAATGTTGGAGGGGATGCGGGAAAACTGGGACGCTGATACATTGTTGGTGGAATAGTGAATACATCCAGCCATTCTAGAGAGTGATTTGGAACTATACTCAAAAAGTTATCAAACTGTGCATACCCTTTGATCTAGCAGTGTTACTACTGGGCTTATATACCAAAGAGATTTTAAAGGAGGGAAAGGGACCTGTATGTGCAAGAATGTTTGTGGCAGCCCTCTTTGTAGTGGCCAGAAACTGGAAACAGAGTGGATGCCCATCAATTGGAGAATGGCTGAATATATTGTGGTATATGAATATTATAGATTATTATTATTCGGTAAATAATGACCAGCAGGATGATTTCAGAAAGTCCTGGAGAGATTTACATGAACTCATGCTGAGTGAAATGAACAGGACAAGAAGATCATTATATACTTCAAGAATAATACTATATGATGATCAATTCTGATGGATGTGTCCCTCTTCAACAATGAGATGAACCAAATCAGTTCCAACAGAGCAACAATGAGTTGAACCAGCTACACCCAGTGAAAGAACTCTGGGAGATGACTATGAACCACTACATAGAATTCCCAACCCCTCTATTTTTGTCTGCCTGCATTTTTGATTTCCTTCACAGGTTAATTGCACACTATTTCAAAATTCAATTCTTTTTGTACAGCAAAATAACTGTATGGATATGTGTGTGTGTGTGTGTGTGTATATATATATATATAATATATATATATATATATATATATATAATTTAACTTATACTTTAACATATTTAACATGTATTGGTCAATCTACCATCTGGGAAGGGGGGTAGTGGGAAGGAAGGGAAAAATTGGAACAAAAGGCTTTGCAGTTGTCAATACTGAAAAAATTATCCATGCATAAGTTTTGTAAATAAAAAGCTATAATAAAAAATAGACTAGTTGATCAGTGGAATAGGTTAGGTTCACAGGACAAAATAATCCATAACTATAGCAATCTAGTGTTTGATAAATCTGAAGTCCCCAGCTTTTGGGATAAGAATTCATTATTTGGCAAAAATTGTTGGCAAAATTGGAAATTAGTATGGCAAAACCTAGGCATTGACCTATACTTAACACCATACACCAGGATAAGATTAAAATGGGTTCATGATCTAGGTATAAAGAATGAGAGTATAAAAAATTAGAAGAGCATAGAATCTTTTACCTCTCAGACCCGTGGAGGAGGAAGGAATTTATGACCAAAGAGGAACTAGAGATCATTATTGATCACAAAATAGAAAAAATTTATTATATTAAGTTAAAAACCTTTTGTACAAATAAAACTAATGCAGACAGGATTAGAAAAGAAGCAATGAACTGGGAAAACATTTTTATAGCTAAAGGGTGTGATAAAGACCTCATCTCCAAAATATATAGAGAATTGACTCTATAAGAAATTAAGCCATTCTCCATTTGATAAATGGTCAAAGGATATAAACAGACAATTTTCAGATGATGAAATTGAAACTATTTCTAGTCATATGAAAAGGTGTTCCAAATCATTATTGATAAGAGAAATGCAAAGAAAAGACAACTCTGAGATACCACTACACACCTGGCAGATTGGCTAAGATGACAGGAAAAGATAATGAAGAATGCTGGAGGGGATGTGGGAAAGGTGGGACACTGATGCATTGTTGGTGGAGTTGTGAATGAATCCAATCATTATGGAGAGCAATTTCGAACTATACTCAAAAAGTTATCAAACTGTGCATTCCCTTTGATCCAGAAGTATTACTACTGGGCTTATAACTCAAAGAAACCTTAAAGAATCCCAGGGACCTGTATGTGCAAAAATATTTGTGGTAGCCCTTTTTGTAGTGGATAGAAACTGGAAATTGAATGGATTCCCATCAATTGGAGAATGACTGAGAAAATTGTGTTATATAAATGTTATGGAATATTATTGTTCTGTAAGAAATGACCATCAGGATGAATACAGAAAGGCTTAGAGAGACTTACCAGAACTGATTCTAAATGAAACGAGCAGAACAAAGAGATCATTATATACTTCAACAACAATACTATATGATGATTATTTCTGATGGATGTGGCTCTCTTCAACAGTGAGAGGATCCAAATCAGTTCCAATTGATCTGTAATGAACAGAACCAACAATACCCAGAGAAAGAACAATGGGGAATGAGTCTTGAATACAACATAACATTTCCACTCTTTCTGTTATTGTTTGCATTTTTGTTTTTTTCTTCTCAGGTCATTTTTACCTCCTTTCTAAATCTGATTTTTCTTTTTTTTTCTTTTTTTTTTTTAATAACTTTTTATTGACAGAACCCATGCCAGGGTAATTTTTTAACAGCATTATCCCTTGCACTCACTTCTGTACCGATTTTCCCCCTTTCTTCTTCCACTCCCTCCCCCAGATGGCAAGCAGTCCTTTACATGTTGAATAGGTTACAGTATATCCTAGATACAATATATGTGTGCAGAACCGAACAGTTTTCTTGTTGCACAGGGAGAATTGGATTCAGAATGTATAAATAACCCGGGAAGAAAAACAAAAATGCAAACAGTTTATATTTATTTCCCAGTATTCTTTCTTTGGGTGTAGCTGCTTCTGTCCATCTTTGATCAATTGAAACTGAATTAGCTCTCTTTATCGAAGAGATCCACTTCCATCAGAATACATCCTCAAACAGTATCGTTGTTGAGGTATATAATGATTTCCTGGTTCTGCTCATTTCACTTAGCATCAGGTTATGTAAGTCTCACCAGTCTTCTCTGTATTCATCCTGCTGGTCATTCCTTACAGAACAATAATATTCCATAACATTCATATACCACAATTTACTCCACCATTCTCCAATTGATGGGCATCCATTCATTTTCCAGCTTCTAGCCATTACAAACAGGGCTGCCACAAACATTTTGGCACATACAGGTCCCTTTTCCTTCTTTAGTATCTCTTTGGGGTATAAGCCCAGTAGAAACACTGCTGGATCAAAGGGCATGCACAGCTTGATAACTTTTCGAGCACAGTTCCAAATTGCTCTCCAGAATGGCTGGATGTGTCCACAATTCCACCAACAATGTATCAGTGAACCTGTTTTCCCACATCCCCTTCAACATTCCGCATTATCCTTCCCTCTCACTCTAGCCAATCTGATAAATCTGATTTTTCTTGTACAACAAGATAACTGTAAAAGTATGTATACATATACTGTTAAATACAGTGTTAAATACAATAACATACAGTGTATGTTAAATACACTTTAACATATTTAACATATATGGGACTACCTGCCATCTAGGGGAAGGGATGGAGGGAAGGAGGGGAAAAGTTGGAACAGAAGTTTTTGCAAGGGTCAATGTTGAAAAATTACCCATACATATACTTTATATAAAAAAAAACTATAAATAAAAAAGAATGTAGATGGGACATTCAGATCTACATCATACATATTTTTAGATATTTTTGTATTAAAAAGTTATACTAATAAAAAATGACAAGCATCATCTATCTAAAACCATTAGCAGAAATTATATGTAATGGGGAGAAGTTAGTTTGTATAAGAGATAGCTCTCTAAAAGGGGAAAAGTGGATGAATACAGATGGAATTTCTGGAGAGGTGAAAACATTAGATTTCAATAAAAATTTATTCTTAAAAAATAAATATTGCAAAATTATAAAGAATCATCCCAAAGAAGATCTGTATGTAAATAGTTTCTTCCACATACATTCCTTTGCAAAAGTACAAAAACCTCCATTGGTGTGAAATGTTGGCTATGTGAGATTGTTTTTTTTTCAATAACTTGATTTGACTGGCTTTTCCCTCTTATTTCTTTTCTTTTTTTTTCCTTTTCTATATAAATTCTTTAGTATAAGGGAATAGCTTGAAGAAGGAAGGGGGGAATATATGTGATATAAAAACAAAAAAGATATCAATACAAATGTATTTATAATCTATTAAATTTGTTTTATGTTTCAAACAAAAAAAAAATTGCCCCTCTCTAATCAGTACACTCCCATTATTCTAAACACCCTTCTACACTCCACTTTATCCTATTCCCTTCCCCCTACTTTAGATTTTGGATAGTGCTATACCCTTCATAGTATGTAGACTAGATAGATATTTAGAGAAATAGATCAATAGACAGATAGATATTATGCCCTATTTATTCATTCCCAATGTGACTAGGTTTTTAGAATGACTAACTCTCTTCCCCCATCTAATGAGTCTGTTTCGGTTCTTTCTTCTGTACCTCATTTATATACCATAATTACTAACTTTACCTTTTTTCCTAGACAGCTTTGCTTTTTAGTCAAATCATACTCAGTGCTTTCCCAATCTTTCTTTTGAATCCCCCAATTACTGATGTCAATCTTAAACGTATGGTTTACATTCCCTTATATAAAACAGTTTGTCCTTGTTTAGTCTCTTGAAATTAATCTTTAATGTTGATTCTTACATGTTAAATTTCCTATTGAATTTAGATCTAGTTGAAAGAAAAATCCTGAAAATGCTCAAGTCCATATAATATCCATTTTCTGTTGTTCTTCAAGATTATGGTTAGGTTTGCTGGATATGATATTTTTGGTCACAGGTCTAGTTCTTTTTGATTGTCAATATATAATATTCCAGGATCTGTAGTCTTTTGTTGTAATTGCTGATAAATCCTATTCAATTTTAATTGTAGCTCTAGCAGATTCGAATTGGATTTTTAAAAATTTGTTTGTTCCTTATAAAATATTCTCTGTGATCTGGGGATTTCAAAATTTAGCAGTAATGTTCCATTATGTTTTCCTTGTAGCCTCTCTCTGAATTGATGATGAGTAGATTTTTTTCTAGCTATAATTTTCCCTAATTTTCTATCACTTCAGGACAATTTTTTTTATTATTTATTGTAGTTTTGTGTTAAGGTTCTTTTTCTGGTCACAGATTTCAGATAGTCCAATTATTTTTCTATTTTATCTCCTTGATCTGTTCCCTTTTATGTTTCACTTTCTCTTCAATTTTTTTTTTATTCTTTATATCTTATTTTGTTATTTCTTGGTCTCTTCTAACTTCAATGATCTCCCCTTGCCCAATTCTAATTTTCAATTTTCAATAATTCAATTTCAATTTTCAATAATTTTCTTCTTTAAGACTCTGGATCTCCTTTTCAGTTGGTTGACTTTCTTTTCATAATCTTTGGGTGGGATTTGGAATTTTTCCCCTCAATCTCTCTCATATGATTTTAAAAGTCTCTTTTGAGTTCTTCTATAAATTCTTTCTGGACAAGTAGCCATTTAATATTACTCTTTGAAGTAGAGAGGCTTTTTTTTTTTTACTTCAATTTCCTCTCTGAAGATGAATTCTGGTCTTCCCCATTCCCTTGGTAAGTTTTCATGGTTAGATTATTTCTCTTTTGCCGCATCATTTTTTTTCATGAGAACTTATTAGTGTGATCACCTATAATTCTAAAGTGGGGATGGGTGCCTCTTGATTCACTCATCTCTCCTCTCTGACCTTCAATCCCAAACCACGTGCCTGCAGCCAGTAGCATCCATGCCCCACTGCTTCTGCACTCATCAAGTCATGCTTCTTTTCTTCTTCTTCTTCTTCTTCTTCTTCTTCTTCTTCTTCTTCTTCTTCTTCTTCTTCTTCTTCTTCTTCTTCTTCTTCTTCTTCTTCTTCTTCTTCTTCTTCTTCTTTCTTCTTCTTCTTCTTTTTTGATAAATGTTTGTTGAATTGAATTAAATTAAATGGGCAAAAAGTTACAATGGATAGAATGTTTGGAATCATAGAATTGATTTTTCCCACTTCCTCTGACAGTTGCTTTTAGCAAAATACTTAATTTCTTTAGGTCTAATTTTTCTCATCTATAAAATGACACAGTTGGCTAAGTGGCATAGTCTTAAGGGAAAGAAAAACAGTTGGATTTGTTTCTTGTATTTTTAGTTATTGTGGGGATTCATAATTTAGACCTGAGCTACTTAAAGACAAATTCAATGTATATAGAATGACCAATACTTTTGGAAACCTTCCATTTATTTAGATTTTCATAAAGGTAGCAAATTTACTACAAAATGTTTCAGTGTAATGGAAACAGTTTGTTTCCTCTTTTGTTTTTATTCGATGAGGTAGTAATTTTTCATATGAAAAGGTTCTGTGTGCATGTTGTGTTAGTTTTATAGTGTCAAGTACAAGCTAGAATGTTTTCAGTATGTTGAGGATATCATTCATGCACTGAAGAAAAAGAGAAATGAGAAACAATACACTGTGTTTAGCATAATTTAAATGGATTTTGTTAAATAATTTTGTTTGCTATTTGTTAAAATATTTATTCGCATATAATGGGAACCTAAAATATAAATACAAATTATTAGTTTCTTTGTCATTTGAGGATCTTCTTGCTAATTCTTGAATTGCCAGAAGAAAAAAAAAAAACAACTTACCTTAACAGCTCAATAATAAAGAGCATGAATGAGGTCATAAATACATAGTGGGAAGTTTGTCAATTAGATATAAATTTCAATAATTAAGAAAGAAGAATGAATTTTAAAAGTATGAATTAGCTTGGAGTTTTGGCAAATCCAGAGATCTAAAGAAAACATAGAAGTTCAGTTCATAAATGGACACACTCCAGAGAATAAGTTAGGTGCAGATATAAAAGCATTTCTAATAGCCTTGGAGTATTTTTGGCCCAGAACTCTTTCAATACAATATTCCTCTTAAAAGAAGGATAACTAGATATTAAGTGATGAGATTTCTTTTTTACTGGTTTTTATAACAATGCATACAATGTATAAAAATTGGGACATGTTGCATTGAAAGTGAATGAAGATAGCAATTATTTGGTGACTGACATTTGACAAATGCTAGAATACATCGTTTATCTGGGTTACTTAAACATCTTAAAATGTTACACTTTAAAAGGTGCATTTATCTATTATATTATATTATACATCTATATTAATTGCATTATATAAAATTGTTATCTTATAATTTTAATTTTGATATATGGTAGTTTGATGTATAGACTTCCATTTACTAGAACACAAAGTATAGTGTGCCCTGCCATGAGGAACCTACATCCCAAAGATCTCACTGAATAACCATAAGTACCCTATTGACTAACCTCTCAGTGCCTTAGTTATCTCAACAACAAATACTTAAGAAGAATACCAAATCATATTAATATGATTCTTTAAGGCCTATAAAGTTCTTACCTCCAAAGAACTTCAAGTAGTAGGTAATATTAATGTTATTATCCTCATTTTGCAGAAGAACATGAGACTAAGAGGGTCATAGTTAATATGTTATAGTGTAGGCCCTATCTCTAAGATTTGTATTCTTTTGACAATAAACATAATATTAGTACTACATATATGAAGAGAGATACTATTAGGACAAAATATGAGGACTGAAGTTATGTTGAAAATGCTATCCATACTCAGAGAAAGAATTGACTGTATCTAAATACACATTGAAGCCTACTTTCTTTTTACGTCTCTTTCTTCATGATTTTTTTTTTGGGGGGGGGGGAATCTATGTTTTCTATTGCACAGCTTCCTAAGTGCCTTCTCAATGGATAGGGATGGAGATGGAGAAAGGGAGAGAATCTGGAACTAAAAGTTTTAAAAACAAATGTTTTACATGTAACTGGGGGAAATAAAATATTAAAATAAAATAAAAATATTTTTAAAATATGTTTTCTAAGTACTCAAAAAGGCTAATTACTATAGTCATCTCATTTTATTTACAGTATTTTGGCTCTCACTTTGAATATTAGATTCTTGTAAGTGCAAACCATACTCATTTAAGAGAATTCAGTTTAAAAAATGAGTGATGAATATTTGTTGTCTAACATATGCTTTGTGTTTGAATGGAAAGACTATAAAGCTTATTGATCATTATCTTCCAATCAAATTCTCTCTTTTTTACTTCCCTTCTTCCTTCCTCTTTCCTTTCTTTCTTTCCTCCTTTCCTTCTTTCTCCTCTGTCTTTCTTTCACATCTTAGACAAACATTCCAAATGTAAAATTAATTTGACAGAATTGAAAAGATACCACATTTGTTGACTATGGAATATAATAAAGTTTTTTTTTTTTGATGAATTCAACCTTTGTCTTATTAAAAAGGCCCAAGAGGAACATAGAATAGTTTATCTCTCAGACTTGTGGAGGAGAAAGAAATTTGTGACCAAAGATGAACTAGAGACCATTACTGATTACAAAATAGAAAATTTTGATTACATCAAATTAAAAAGCCTTTGTACAAACAAAACTAATGCAAACAAGATTAGAAGGGAAGCAACAAGGAAAACATCTTCACAGTTAAAGGTTCTGATAAAGGCCTCATTTCCAAAATATATAGAGAACTGACTCAAATTTATAAGAATCAAGCCATTCTACAATTGATAAATGGTCAAAGGATATGAACAGACAATTTTCAGAGGATGAAATTGAAACTATTACCACTCATATGAAAGAGTGTTCCAAATCATTATTGATCAGAGAAATGCAAATTAAGACAACTCTGAGATACCACTACACACCTGTCAGATTGGCTAAGATGACAGGAAAAAATAATGATGAATGTTGGAGGGGATGCGGGAAAACTGGGACACTAATGCATTGTTGGTGGAGTTGTGAACGAATCCAACCATTCTGGAGAGCAATCTGGAATTATGCCCAAAAAGTTATCAAACTGTGCATGCCCTTTGATCCAGCAGTGTTTCTATTGGGCTTATATCCCAATGAAATACTAAAAGAGGGAAAGGGACCTGTATATGCCAAAATGTTTGTAGCAGCCCTGTTTGTAGTGGCTAGAAACTGGAAAATGAATGGATGCCCATCAATTGGAGAATGGCTGGGTAAATTGTGGTATATGAATGTTATGGAATATTATTGTTCTGTAAGAAATGACCAGCAGGATGAATACAGAGAGGACTGGCGAGACTTACATGAACTGATGCTAAGTGAAATGAGCAGAACCAGGAGATCATTATACACTTCGACAACGATATTGTATGAGGACATATTTTGATGGAAGTGGATTTCTTTGACAAAGAGACCTAAGTTTCAATTGATAAATGACGGTCATAAGCAGCTACACCCAAAGAACGAACACTGGGAAACAAATGTGAACTATCTGCATTTTTGTTTTTCTTCCCGGGTTATTTATACCTTCTGACTCAAATTTATAAGAATCAAGCCATTCTACAATTGATAAATGGTCAAAGGATATGAACAGACAATTTTCAGAGGATGAAATTGAAACTATTACCACTCATATGAAAGAGTGTTCCAAATCATTATTGATCAGAGAAATGCAAATTAAGACAACTCTGAGATACCACTACACACCTGTCAGATTGGCTAAGATGACAGGAAAAAATAATGATGAATGTTGGAGGGGATGCGGGAAAACTGGGACACTAATGCATTGTTGGTGGAGTTGTGAACGAATCCAACCATTCTGGAGAGCAATCTGGAATTATGCCCAAAAAGTTATCAAACTGTGCATGCCCTTTGATCCAGCAGTGTTTCTATTGGGCTTATATCCCAATGAAATACTAAAAGAGGGAAAGGGACCTGTATATGCCAAAATGTTTGTAGCAGCCCTGTTTGTAGTGGCTAGAAACTGGAAAATGAATGGATGCCCATCAATTGGAGAATGGCTGGCTAAATTGTGGTATATGAATGTTATGGAATATTATTGTTCTGTAAGAAATGACCAGCAGGATGAATACAGAGAGGACTGGCGAGACTTACATGAACTGATGCTAAGTGAAATGAGCAGAACCAGGAGATCATTATACACTTCGACAACGATATTGTATGAGGACATATTTTGATGGAAGTGGATTTCTTTGACAAAGAGACCTAAGTTTCAATTGATAAATGACGGTCATAAGCAGCTACACCCAAAGAACGAACACTGGGAAACGAATGTGAACTATCTGCATTTTTGTTTTTCTTCCCGGGTTATTTATACCTTCTGAATCCAATTCTCCCTATGCAACAAGAGAACTGTTCGGTTCTGCAAACATATATTGTATGTAGGATATACTGCAACATATCCAACATATAAAGGACTGCTTGCCATCTAGGGGAGGGGGTGGAGGGAGGGAGGGGGAAAAATCGGAAAAGAAACGAGTGCAAGGAATAATGTTGTCATTATAAAGTAATCATTAAATAAAAAATAAAAATAAAATAAAATAAAAAGGCCCAAATAGTTCCCATTGCTGCTGTCAGGGATTAATAGATAAGGGAACATATTCTGAAAAATGCAAATTGCAAAGGTGATCAGATTGTTGATGAGTTACTATTTATATATCCACCTCTCAGCAATCTACTATACTGCATTTTGTCTGCCTTGTGGAGCCCTTTGATCAGAGTTTCATCAGTTTTTTTGTGATTGCTACTCCAATATTTCAGGTCATGCTTTTAAAAAATTAAGTCTTTTGTTTTCAAAACATATGCATGGCTAAATTTTCAACATTGACTCTTGCATAACCTTGTGTTTCAGATTTTCACTTCCTTCCTCCCATCCCCTCCTCTAGATGGCAAGCAATCCAATAAATGTTATACATGTTAAAATATATGTTGAATTCAATAGGTGTAAACATAGTTATGCAATTCTCTTGCTGCACATGAGAGTTGGAAAATGGCTGCATAAGTTATGGCATATGAATGTTATGGAATATTATTGCTCTATAAGAACTGATCAGGAAAATGATTGTAGAGAACCCTGGATAGACTTACATGAATTGATGCTAAGTGAAATGAGCAGTACCGGGAGATCATTATACATGGCAACATCAGTATTATATGATGATCAATTCTGATTGATCTTTCCAGTAATGAAATGGCTGATGTCAATTCCAATGATCTTGTGATGAAGAAAGCTATCTACAACCAGAGAGAGGACTGCGGGAACTGAATGTGGATCACAACATAACATTCTCACTCTTCTTGTTATTGTTGGCTTGCATTTTTGTTTTCTTAATCATTTACTTTCCTTTTTGATCTGATTGTTCAGGTCATGCTTTTTATTAATTTATATATCCTATCAACTGCAGTTGTCATCCCTTACTGTTACAGATACTAAACTATTATCATTCTTTTATAAGTTGACTTAGAGAAGAGGGTACAGCATGAGGAAGCACACTTAACCATCTTTCTCCAACCCCAATAAAAAACCAGGAAGAGAATCAGATTGAGTTTAAAGGAAAAGTCAAAGTATGCCATTTTTCTACTCCAATATTATATATAAGAAAGGAAGGAAGGAAAAGGAGGGAGGGAGGAAGGAAAAAAAAAGAAGGAAGGTAGGAAGAAAGGAAGGAAGGAAGGAAGGAAGGAAGAAGGAAGGAAGGAAGGAAGGGCAGAGTGAAGGAGAGGGAGGACAAGGGGAGGGAGAGAGAGAAAAAGGGAGGGAGAAAAGAAGAATGGGAGGAAGGAAGGAAGGATGGAATGGAAGGAGGTAAGGTAGCAAGGAAGGAAGGAAATAATGGAAGGAAGGGGAGGGAAGGAAGGAGGGAAGGAAAGGAGGAAAAGAAAGAAGGAAGGAAAGGAAGGAGGGAGGAAGAAAGGGAGGGAGGAAGGAATAGAAGGAGAGAGAGGTGGAGGGAGGGAGGGGTCTACATAGACAGATACATAATCGATACTTATAGGTAGATAGATAGATAGAAAAAAAATTAAGAGCATAATGCCAAGAATGTCCAAGACACAGACGCAGAAAAAGAAAATAATTTCAAAATGTCTATAAGAAAAAAAAACATTTAAAAAACACAGCTTGGTCACAACAGCAATGAAAATTCTTGAAATGAATGATTTAATGAAGCAAGTGCTAAAAATGTAAGTAAAAGAAGAGTGCTTAAGGAAAAACATTAGAAGAGAAGAGTTGAAAGCCTTGAGGGAAGGACTTGGAAAGAGAATTAATAGAATAGTACATAAGCTACAAAATCTTATCCAAGGAACAGATGTTTTTAAAAGTGGAAATGAGAATGAATGTAATAAGTGAAACAACTTAAGTCCAGAGAGGGATTATGATGACAGGTTTACAGGGAAAGAAAGAAATGCCAAGAATATGTGATGGGCAGCTAAATGCAGGAAAGAAAAAAGCAATAGGAACAAAGATGATTATATAAAGCATTGGTGAAGAGCAAACTCCTGTTCAAAGAACCTTTTTTTTTCTATGCAAAGAAGGAGGAGAGAAGTAAAGGGAGGGAAAAGTATAGGAAAAGAATGGAAGAAAATATATAATTAATGAACATAACTGAATATAAATGAGATGGATTCACCCAAACAGAAGAGGATAGTTGAAGAGAACAGAACTCAGAGTAAAATAATATTTTTCTTGCTTAGTAGAAGCATAAAGCATCAAAAACGTATGCAAAGTTAAAATGAAAGGCTAAAACAAAATAATTCATATTCTCAGTTTAATTTATTTTAAAAAGCAGGAAAGCAATTATGACCATAGACAATTGTAAAATAGGCTTGTTTAAAATATAAACAAAGAAACTATATCTTGATAAAAATGAAAACTATGTATTTTAGTTTTCATGATATATGCATTGCATAGCATCTTAATCTTCAATCACTGACTCAGTAAAGAATCATTAGAAAAAATAGATAATTTCATTAAAGATAATGACATCAATGAAGCAATATACAAAAATGTTGGCATTATTTATGAAGAAATGATGTCTCCAAATATTTTCACCATGAAAGTGAATGAGCAGATCAAAAATAACAAAAAGAACAAAAGAACATATGCTGCTCAATTTCTCCTATAATACAGAGTTTTGATAATGCAATGCTTAGCTGAGTTCCTAGTATCTAATAGTATCTAATGTATCCTTAATACATATTTATTAACTGATTAGACAAGTGAAAGTCAGAGAAAGAAGTAGTAAGCCAAAAGTTCTAGTGAATATTGCTCCAAAAGTTTAAATAAAATTTAGTAAAGAGGCAAAATTAAAGCATCACAAAAATGTACATCCTCTGAGAAAGACATTTCTTTAATATTAGAAAAAAACTATAAACAATAGATAATTCTGTTAACGATAAACATAAATGATTATGATTATAATTATTTAACTATCTAAATCTATTATAAACAATTGTTTAAGAATACAAAATCATACAATTATATCAGGATATAGAGAAAATGGCAGACTTCCAGCCAAGATGGCGGAAAGAACAAATGCATCTATCTTGGTTCCTTCTTAACCTCAGAACACTTTTTTTCATGATATGGCTTCAGAATTAGTGCTTGACTGAAAAACCCCACAAATACATTACCAATAGAAGATATCCTTGAAATTCAACAGAAAAAGTCTGTTTTTGCTCATGGGCAGGGATGGTTAGACCAGGCACAGACTGCAGGCAGGCAAACTCGAGCATGGAAGGCAGATCACACTGAGCAGACTGGAGAGGGATAGGGTATAGTCACAGCCTTCGGAAAATTTGCAGGGAGAACTTTACCCAGTGTGAACTTCTTTGCTCTGGCAGCAAACCAGTAGATCAGCAGAGAAGTTATAAACACAGGGGGTAAAAACCTCAATTCTGAAACACTTAGGTCTCTCAGGACCTGACCACACCCACCCAACACCCAGAGTGACTCAGCATGCTCCCAGAGTCACAGAGAGTAGCTGTGCTACTGTTCCACTGCTGCTTCATTGCTACCTCCTGTAGTCTGTAGAGAAAGCTTGGTAACACCACACTGCCGAAAAAAGCAGACTGTATTTACTGTTTTTTGTTCGTTTGTTTTCTTTGATTCTTTTTTGTCAAAATAAGCAAAATAATAAAGCACACTCTAATTATAAATAGCTTCTATATGGATAGACAGCAGACTTCAAATCCTGAGCAGACTAAAAACAGAGCATCCCCAGATGAACCCTCAAAGGGGGATATGATCTGATCCCTAGCACACAAGGCTCTCATAGAAGAAATTTTAAAAGATTCTTACAAGATAGCTAGAAGAAAAATGGGGAAAGGAAAGGGAAACTTGGCAAGAGGGTCAGGATAAGTCATTTAAAGAGAGAGTGGATAAAGAAATCAAATTCCTGAAAAACAGAATTAGAGAACTGGAAAAATTGCTCTCTAAGAAATAAAATTGGCAAAATGGAAAAAAAATTCCATAGAACAAAACAACTCACTTAAAAACTCAATTGAAGAATTACCAAAAAAAAAAAAAAAAGTAAGTGAAGAAAATAATTCATTAAAAATCAGAATTGAACAAATTCAAATGAATGAATTGAGGAGACATCAAGAATCGGTGAAGCAAAACCAACAGAAAAAAAAAAATGAAACAATGAGAAAAATGTTAAATACCAACTTGGGAAAACAACAGATCTGAAAAATAAATCTAAGAGAGATAATCTAAGGATTATTGGACTTCCTGAAAACTATGTTAAAAAAAAGAGCCTAGTCACTATTTTCCAGCAAATCATCAAAAAGAACTGCCCAGATGTAATAGAAAGAGAGTGTAAAATAGACATTGAAAGAATTCATCAATCACCTACTAAAAGAGACCCCAAAATCAAAACTTCAAGAAATATTGTGGATAAATTCCACAAAAATCAGACCAAGAAAAAAATACTACAAGCATCTAGGGAAAAAAAAAAATTCAAATATAGAGGAGGCACAATAAGGATTACTCAGGATGTAGCAGTGTCCACATTAAAGGATCAGAGGGCCTATATTCCAAAAGGCTAAAGAACTTGGTATGCAGCCAAGAATCCCCAGGCAAAATGAGCATTTTTTTCAGGGAAGAAGATGGACATTCAATGAAATATGTGAATTTCATCTATTTCTGATGAAAAAAATGGAACCAAACAAAAAGTTTGACATCCAAATATAGGACTCAAGAAAACATTAAAAAGTAAAAAGAAATCTTGGGAACTATATTTCATGAAGTATACGTGAATATACATAAAGAACACATGTATGATCTGGTTTTACAGTTATAATATAAAAAAGAAACTAAAAGTGGAAAGGAAATTGTACCAGAAAAGGGGTAAAGTGATGGCATCTCACAAAGAGGCAAAGGAAACCTATTATATCCGAGGAAAAGAAGGGATGGGGATGAATACAGTGTGTATCAGACTCTTACCAATTCTGATAAGAAAATTCTTATCAGAATTGGCTTAAAGAGAAAAATATTAGACATATTCAATTTATAGAGAAACTTCTCCCACCTCATTGAAAAGTTGGAGGGGAAAAATGAAAAGGGAAGGAGTAAGCTAAGTGGAAGGGAATATAGAAATTGTGAGGAAAGGGGATAAAAAAAGGGGAGGAACTTTAAGATGGAGGGGAGGGATCCTAAAAAGGGAGGTTGTGCTCACAAGTTTAGTACTGGGAAAGGGAGTAAGGGGGAAGGAAAGGAGAAAAGCATAAGTAGGGATTAACAATATGGCAAGAAATACAGAATTAGTAATTTTAACCATAAATGTGAATGTGGTGAACTCCCCCATAAAGCAGAAACCGATAGCAGACTGGATTAAAAGCCAGAATCTTACAATATGCTGTTTACAGGAAACACACTTGAAGCAGGGTGATACACACAGAGTAAAGGTAAAAGGCTGGAGCAGAATCTACTATGCTTCAGGTGAAGTCAAAAAAGCAGGGGTAGCCATCCTGATCTCAGATCAAGCAAAAGCAAAAATTTATCTAATTGAAAGAGATAAAGAAGTGCACTATATCTTGCTAAAGGGTAGCATAGATAATGAAGCAACATCAATATTAAACATATATGTACCAAGTGGTGTAGCATCTAAATTCTTAAAAGAGAAATTAAGAGAGCTGCAGGAAGAAATAGAAAACAAAACCAAAATAGTGGGAGACCTCAACTTTGCACTCTCAGAATTAGATAATTCAAACCACAAAATAAATAAGAAAGAAGTCAAAGAGGTGAATAGAATATGAGAAAAGATAGGTGTCATAGACCTTTAGAGAAAATTGAATGGAGACAGAAAGGTGTATATTTTCTTCTCAGCAGTTCATGGAAACTATACAAAAATTGACCATATATTAGGACATAAAAATCTCAAATTCAATGAAATCAAACTATCACTCTTTGCAGATGATATGATGGTATACTTAGAGAACTCCAGAGATTCTACTAAAAAGCTAATAGAAATAATTCATAACTTTAGCAAAATTGCAGGATACAAAATAAATCCACATAAGTCCTCAGCATTTTTGTACATCACCAACAAAATCCAACAACAAGAGATACAAAGAGAAGTTCCATTCAAAATAACTGTCAATCAGGAAAAAATAATGATGAATGTTGGAGGGGATTCAGGAAAACTGGAACACTGATGCATGTTGGTGGAGTTGTGAATGAATCCAACCATTCTGGAGAGCAATCTGAAATTATGCCCAAAAAGTTATCAAACTGTGCATACCCTTTGATCCAGCAGTGTTACTTCTGGGCTTACATCCCAAAGAAATACTAAAGAAGGGAAAGGGACCTGTATGTGCCAAAATGTTTGTGGGCAGCCCTGTTTGTAGTGGCTAGAAACTGGAAATTGAATGGATGCCCATCAATTGTAGAATGGTTGGGTAAATTGTGGTATATGAATGTATGGAATATTATTGTTCTATAAGAAATGACTAGCAGGATGAATACAGAGAGGCTTGGAGAGACTTACGTGAACTTATGCTAAGTGGAATGAGCAGGACCAGGACATCATTATATACTTCAACAATGATACTGTATGAAGATGTATTCTGATGGAAGTGGATTTCTTTGACAAAGAGACCTAACTCAGTTTCAATTGATCAATGATTGACAGAAGCAGCTACACCCAAAGAAAGAACACTGGGAAATGAATGTAAACTGTTTGCATTTTTGTTTCTCTTCCCGGGTTACTTCCACCTTTTGAATCCAATTCTCCCTGTGCAACAAGAGAACTGTTCAGTTCTGCATACACATATTGTATCTAGGATATACTGCAATATATTTAACATATATAGGACTGCTTGACATTTAGGGGAGGGGGTGGTGGGAGGGAGGGGAAAAATCAGAACAGAAGTGAGTGCAAGGGATAATGTTGTAAAAAAATTACCCTGGCATGGGTTCTGTCAATAAAAACTAGGACACTGATATATTGTTGGTGGAATTGTGAACAAATCCAACCATTCTGGAGACCAATCTGGAATTATGCCCCAAAAGTTATCAAACTGTGCATATCCAGCAGTGCTACTACTGAGCTTATACCCCAAAGAAATATTAAAGAAGGGAAAGGGACCTGTATGTGCCAAAATGTTTGTGGCAGCCCTGTTTGTAGTGGCTAGAAACTGGAAAATGAATGGATGCCCATCAATTGGAGAATGGTTGAGTAAATTGTGGTATATGAATGTTATGAAATATTGTTATTCTGTAAGAAATGACCAGCAAGGTGAATAAGAGAGGCTTGAAGAGACTTACATGAACTGATGCTAAGTGAAATAAACAGAACCAGAATACCATTATATACTTCAACAACAATACTATATGAGTATATATTCTGATGGAAGTGAATATCTTCGACAAAGAGAAGATGCAGTTCAGTTCCAATTGATCAATGATGGACAGAGTCAGCTACACCTAGAGAAGGAACACAGGGAAATAAATGTTGACTGCTTGCATTTTTGTTTTTCTTCCCAGGTTATTTTTACCTTCTAAATCAAATTCTTGTGGAACAAGAGAACTGTACGGATCTGCACACATATATTGTATCTAAGATATACTTTAACATATTTAACATATATGAGACCACCTGCCATCTAGGGCAGGGCGTGGAAAGAGGGAAGGGATAAGTTGGAACAGAAGTGAGTGCAAGAGAAAATGTTGTAAAAATTACCCATGCATATGTTCTGTCAATAAAAAGCTATAATAAAAAAAAAACAAGAAAGAAAATGGCTATTGATAAATTCCAAGTCCCATTTCCATTAAAAATATTAGAAAACATGGGAATAATTTTTCATTTTCTTAGATTGAAATGTAGTTTGTTCTCAAAATAAAAGTGACCATTCTATGTAATGAGGATACAATAGAGTCCCTTCTACTCCTACTATTTCTTAGAATGCTAGAAATACTATTCATAGTTAGAAGACAAGAAAGAAAGAAAGAAAGAAAGAAAGAAAGAAAGAAAGAAAGAAAGAAAGAAAGAAAGAAAGAAAGAAAGATTTATAGATTTGACAAATTCAATGAAATAATTGGTTTTAACCAATAGTATGTAAAGAGAATCTTAAACGAGCTGACAAAAACTGAAACAATAATTTTAATAACATTGAAAAATATAAAATATATCCCCATAAATTACCAGCACTTTTATATACAAACAACAAAACCAGTAAGATGATATGGAGAAAGAAATTACACTTATAATAACAAAAAATGTGTAAAATACTTGGGAGTCTACCTTCAAGGTGCACAAGGAAATATATGAATACAACTGAAAAATACTAAACAGACCTAAATAATTAGAAGGAAGTTAATTGTTCATAAGCAGGCTAAGCCAATACAACAATAATGATAATTAATACCTAAATTAAATTACTTTTGCCATAAAAAACTACCAAAGATTATTTCATAATACTAATTATGAAAAAAAAAAGATAATGAAATTAATCTGGAAGAAAAAAAGTCATAGATAACAGAAAAACAATTTTAAAAAATAGAAATTAATATGAATTAGCAGTTACAAATCTCAAAGATACTACAAACCAGTTTTTATTAAAATAATTTTACATACTTTAAGAAATAGAGATGTTGCTTGGTGGAATAGATTAGGTATATGACACGTTAAAACACATAAACTTAGTAGACCAGATAAGACAATTATGATTCACATTCTGACAAAATCTGCTTAGGCAACTGAAAAGAAGTCTTCAGAACCTAGATTTGTATTAAGACTGTACCAAGATTGCCTCCCCAAAGTTGCATGATATACACATAAAAGATTATATCATAGAGGTAGCTAGGTGGCACAGTGGATAGAGCACCAGCCTTGAAGTCAGGAGGACCTTATATGGTCTCATGTTTTAAAAAAGAGAGGACAAAGGAGAAAGAATCAACCATAGAAATTTACTTTGGGAATAAGGAATACTGTGGTTCATCTTCAGAAGATGACATTGAAGTACAAAACAAAAAGCTTCACCTACCACAAATAATAATATAAATTGGTTATCTGCTTGGAAAGAAGTTATAGAAAAAACTCAAAAAAAAAGACTTAAAAATCAAATGAGAAAGAATGAGAAAAAGAAAATTATGAAAAGAAAGGCAACAAAATAGAAAAGGAGAACCAGAGTTTTAAAGAAGAAAAAAAAATTTTTTTTGAAAATTACAATATGGCAAAGGAAAAGTCAGTGAAGTTATAAGAGATCAAGACATAACAAAATGAAATATAAAGAATGAAAAAAGAGAAGAGAATAGATCAAGGAGAGAAAATATAAAAGTAATTGAATTACCTGAAAAATGTGACCAAAAAAAAAAAAGAAAAGAAAAGAATCTTGACACAAAGCTAAAAGAAATAATAAAAAAAATTGACCTGAAGTGATAGAACATGAGAATAAAGTAGAAATACAAAAAATCCACTAATCACCACATCAAAGTGATCCCACAAAGAAAACAAATTGGAATATTATTGCTAAATTTAGAAATCCTTAGATCAAAGAGAAAATTCTACAAAAAACAAAAAATAATTCAAACTTGCTAGAACTATAATTAGAATTGCATAATATTTATCAGAAGCAACAATAAAAACCACAGTTACTGGAATACTGAATTATTATATATAGAAAATCAAAAGAATTAATCTGCAGCCAAAATATAATATTCAGTAAAACTAAGCATAATCTCAAAAAATAGATATTTAATAAACTTGCAGATTTTCAAGATTTTGTCTCAACCAATCCTAAACTCAATAGAAAATCTAACATACAAGAGCCAATATCAAAGATTAATTTCAAGGGACCAAACAAGGACAAATTCTTTCTGTTTTATTTGTGGAAATGGAAACTATCTAAGATTGACATAAATAATTGGGTAGTCCAAAAGAAAATCAGGGCAGAGCTGATTATGATTTGACTCTAAAAAGCAAAATTGATTAGGAAAAGATAAAAATAGTATTAATATACAAATGAGGTTCAGAGGAAGAACTGGCACATAGGCATTAAATAAGGGAGAAGGGCTGGTAGCTCTGAAAACCTACTCACATTGAGAATGGGTTAAATAGGGAACAATACATACAGACATAGACATTGACTATATATATATATATATATATATATATATATATATATATATAATATATATATATATATATATATATAATATAGATATAGATATATAAAATGAAGGGCATAACACACTCAAAATATATAAAGAAATAAGGAATAAGTTAATAAATAGATGGGGTAGAGAAACATATGTAGATTTATGGCAGTAAGACAAGGTATGCAAATTAATTGGAAAAAGATAAAGAAGGAGGGAAAGGCTGTCATAGGATAAGGTGGGGAACCAAAAAGACATTCTGGTAATGAAAAGATTAAAACTTTCAGAGTGGTCTATCCCTGTTTCCATATCAGAGTAACTGGAAAGGATTTTCTGAAGATTGGCAACATTAGTGAATGAGGAATTCAGGAAAATAATATTTCTTTTTTTTTAGAATGTCATATAAATTTACCTAAATAGATATAAATGCTGAGTGAAATGAGCAGGACTAGGAGATCATTATATACTTCAACAACAATACTATATGATGATCAATTCTGATGGACCTGGCCATCTTCAACAATGAGATGAAGCAAAGCAGCTCCAATAGAGCAGTAATGAATTGAAACAGCTACACCCAGTGAAAGAACTCTGGGAGATGACTATGAACCATTGCATAGAATTCCCAGTCCCTCTATTTTTGTCCACCTGCATTTTTTGATTTCCTTCACAGACTAATAATACACTATTTCAAACTCCGATTCTTTTTGTACAGCAAAATAACTGTTAGGACATGTGTGCTTATATTATATTTAATTTATACTTTAACATACTTAACATGTATTGGTCAACCTGCCATACGGGAGAGGGGATGGGAGAAGGAGAGGAAAAACTGGAACAAAAGATTTGGCAATTGTCAATGCTGTAAAATTACCCATGCATATAACTTGTAAATAAAAAGCTATAAAAATAGATATGGAAAAGTACTTTCAAAGATTTTAACAAAAGATGTTATCATAAATACAGTAGTGCTTAGATCAACCCCTCCCCTCAACTGGAATTTCTAAAATATCAAAGAGTAAAAAGAATCTTCAATTTAGACTTTCTTTTCTATTTTTCTTGAACTTTTTTACCTTATATGTCTAAGAATTTATCTCGGTATTAAATCAATACTTTTTGTCATTTTGAAGAGGGCAGGATTCATATACACAGGATCTTTTTCTAATTACCACTACCTACAATATTTTTGTAAACTTGACATTTTAATCAAATTACATGAAATTAATATTTGAATACTCATAAAACTAAACATTTCCTTTCAATAACTAAAGCACTACTGCTGGATCTCTTGAGTTCAATTAATTGATTTCCTAATTAATTAATGATTAATATATATCAAAATCTCCCTAAAATATCAATATTTGATTATTTTATTTGTTCTCTGTGTAGCAACTTTTATATCCTTTCAAGTCCATTTCCTTTGATGTCCTTCAAATTATTTCATCTGCATAGATTGATCTATGTACCATTTTACTGTTTCTAAAGTGTTTTACTGTATTTCTATCAACCTTCATCTCCCCTATGTAATTGATATTATTAGGTCCATTTAATAGAAAATAAAAATAAGATTCATTGAGGATAATAATTTCATCAGAATCATATATTAACAAGTGTTAGGTGTTGATTTCATATGTAAGTTCTTTTATGTACCAAATGCAACAGTTTTTCTATGATATCATATTATATGTAAATTTTTGTAAAGGATCTCAAAGCTCAAAAATCACTCCCAAATCAGTTCCTCAATAGAAATTGTACTTCCATTCAATATATCATTTTAAATATTCTTTTCTTTCTTCCTCGCTCCCTCCCTCCCTTTCTCCCTTCCTTCCTTCCATCTTTCCTTTTTTCCTTCCTTCCTTCCTCCCTTCTTTCCTTTCTCCCTTCTTTCCTTGTCCCTTCTTTCTTTCCTTCCTTCTTTCCTTTCTCTGTTTTTTCTTTCTCTCTCAAACTCTATAGGAAAGTATATTTGGGGTGGGATTTAAGATTTATTGACTGAACATTTAAAATCTTTTACTCAACATCCTAGCAGAAGTGCAATTATATTAGCATATCATAAATAATCCATAATTTGCCAAGTATTGTAATTTTTTCAGATGATAGGAAATATATTGTTATTTTTCTAAAAAAAAAAGAGAGAGATAAAGAGTAGTAAAAATGTTCTCAATAATGCCACTTCATAATAATATTCAAAGCAATCTTATTACGGTTTTCATTTTGTGATAGTAAGAGCCATAAATGTTTTACCAGAAAGAATAGTTTCTTTGGCAGTCTTCTGTGCTTTTTCTTTTCATCAAATAGTTCACAAATGATGTATTTATAGATTTCTAAAAGTGTAATTACTCATGGTAGTAAATGAATGGGTTTTTTGTTTATTTTTAATTTATGGAATAAACAAGCATTTTCATAATATAACCTAAAAAGAATATCATACACGAAACTGCACATCCATTATGTACAATTTACTATTCCTTTTAAAAATATAATCAAGTTTGTGAGGTAAAACCTTGAGGCTCCAGGTGAGGTAAAAGTTGGAGTGAAATTTGTTGAGACCTCGTCTGATTCCTGACAGAATTGTCTTAGGGCTTGCAATTTGTTTCTTCAGTGGAGTTGGTGTTGTCTTGGAGATGTCCTCACTGTACTAGGGCTAACCTTCAATCGTGGAGGTCCTTTTCTAAGGTCCTTTCAAGTTATTTTAGAAGGATTACTTTCTTTGCTGCTCTTTGTTCATTTCATGGCAATTTCCTATTTATGGAGGAAATCTGGAGAACCTGGAAATAGAATTCTCACTTACTCCACCATCTTCCCAGAATTAAATTTGCTGATTGTTCATACTGGTGATAGATTCTTTGCAAAGAACTGAAGGATTAACATCATTGGGCAGTTTAGGAAATTTTTAAGATACTTAAACCATAATGGATAGTTTTACAAAGATACAATTCTATTCTAGGATGTGAGAATGGCCTCAACAATTCAGACTTTTGATATTTAGTTTCTTCGATTTTGTGATATTCCATATATCTTCATTTTTAAGAAAGATAAAGAATATCTATCTGTATTTATTCTAAATAAAATATTCATCCTAAAATAGAGCATGTATTAAGTTAAATGTGGCATTATTAACTTAGTATTAGTGGCTTCACTTTACTTTTCCATTGGGTGAAACAGTCCCAGATTTCTACCATTATAAGTGAAAAGTTTTGATTTTTTTTATTGCAAAAGAATGACATTAGTTCATGAACTTATTATTTTTAAAAGATAATTAAAGTTTCTATAGGCAGAGCAGCTAATTGACCTTAAAGAAAATGAATTGGAAGACAATCCACCCCCATATTCTCAAAAGCATTTATAGACCCCAGACACTAGAGGTCAT
This sequence comes from Antechinus flavipes, assembly GCF_016432865.1. Classification (NCBI taxonomy): domain Eukaryota; kingdom Metazoa; phylum Chordata; class Mammalia; order Dasyuromorphia; family Dasyuridae; genus Antechinus; species Antechinus flavipes. The sequence continues at coordinate 232,448,406 of NC_067400.1, forward strand.
TCAATCCAATTCTATCCTTTTACAAATGAGGAAACAAAACAGAAACATAGAATAGTTAAGCAAGTAAACCAAAATCAGGAGCAAAAGGCAGTGCTGAAATACTAGTCATGGCCCCTGATACTAGATTCAAAAGCATCATGTTGACTCTATGTGAAATCCAAGATAAAACTTTTTTTTACACATTAATTTGCACAACCAGGGAATCATTTGGGAATTAAGTTTGAACCATGATAGCATACAATGATTCATATTACTTTCCCATCAGAAAAGCATTAACTATAGATACCTTTTGATTGCTATTATCATGGTCTCCTAAGAGCTTTATAGTTACTGACTTTTGTTCAGAGTTTGAGTAGCTTTCAGCTTATACATTAGACTAACTGATCCTGAATGTAAAACTAATAATTTGGGAGCAGTAAATGTTTTGTTGTTTTCTATTGCACCAGATAAAGGCATATATGGATAACCACTAGGTGGTACTGTGGGAGTGTGCAATCATCTAGGTTATTTTTATAAAGGTCTCTTTGGTAGATCACACACTGACCCTATCAGTATACTAGCAACTAATCTTTCAATAGTTTTCCACCCTATACTATATTTCTCAAATGATCCGGAAATATGCATATCAATCTCATGTCTCTATATCCATTTATTTTAGCCACATATTTCATTTCTACAATGTGATTCCCAATTATTCAACCCCCTTATGCATTATTTGAAGAAAAACTGTTAAATTAATAGAAGTATAGTAAACAATATGAATGAGAGTTAGCATAGGCTCTCATTTGAGTTCAAATAAACACAAGACATTATTTCCTATCCTAAACTACCTAGTTTCATCAAACCTTGAAACAAAAGATTGTAAGTAAACCCAGAATTTGTCAAACATCATCACTACAGGAAATACAATAAGCATAAAATAAGAGAACTTCTTTACTTTGTTCATAAGAATTTTTTCACTGTATAGTGCAAACCAACCGCACACCAAATTTCCATTAAGATTTGAACTCTGATCATTGGATTCAAAGTCCAGAGTACCTACCATTATGCTACAGAACTGATATAAGGAACCAGTAGTTTCTAATTCAATACAAATGCTTTCATGGCATATACTACTACACCTTTTACCTGCTGATTTGATTTATTCTGTTACATACCTTGCTGTACTTTATTCTTATATGTGGATATTGTTTAAAGCAAAAGGGATTTTTGTATATAAAAGTTTTAGCACAGGTAAACAGTTAAATTTAATAATTTTGGTTGACTACAAAATGAATGCTATACTCTGTATTCCTCATTGGGGAAAAACAATAGAAAGAATGGTACAAAGAATGATGTCAAAGGAACAGTTCTTCCCTCACATTAATAATACAAAAATCCCCACTATATAAAAGACTCAGCAATGTCAAAAATGTTAGTGAAGTATCTACTACAAAGACATTAATAAAAATAGGGAAAAACAACAATGATAACTATAAATATATTAACTCATGTAATTGCCTACTTTGGTATTCAATTTATGTATAATGATGACAAAATATAAATGAATATACCTATTTTTAAAAAGTCAAACTCTTGAGTATTTGAAAAAGCTATAATTGTACTTGACAATAGATAATATAAAATATATTTTCCCATCAAGACTATAGATAATGGACTAACAGAATATTAAATACTTAATCAACTGTTATCAGTTTATTGAACTTTTGGCCTATTTTTGTCACAATCTACAGCAAAACGAAATGAAAATAGCTATAAGATAAGGAGAAATGCATCAATAAAATTTTTTGACCACATTATTCTGATAACCTCCCTGTAACTTGTCTATTTTCTGGTTGAAAAACAGACGTATGAAGTTCATAATGACATATTAGTGATGTTATTAGGAATAGTATATGTTTAATAAATACCACTGGATAATTCTGGGAAGATAGTGAAGTAGATTAGAAAATTCCAAGCTGTTCTGATTTCCCCCACAAAGAAAACAAAATTGCACCTCAGGGTGAAATGAAATGAAAAACAGTGAAAAACAAATAAAACTTGGGGTAAAACATGGTTCCTTCTAGGAAAACCCAAGAAGACTAAATGTAACACCCCCAGAACCCAGTTTTATTGCTGTGAAGTGTTAGAATCCTTACAAAATGATAAGTCATTTCTTAATTTAGCATGGTACTTAGCAAATCCTCTAGCTCACTAATGTATTTAAGTACTCATTGGGATTCACACTTTTGGGAGATTCACAAATCAGTATTCAGTATGAGATTCACAAGCCAGAAACCCATAATCCCACTCTCAGATCCCATAATCCCACTTTCTCGGAAGAGGAATCAACCTTTTACACTGAGCATAAAAAGAGCTTCAGTGAGCCAGTCATTCAGTTCAGAAGAAGCTCACTCTCAGAGGCACAACCAGATTCATTCATCCCATCTCACACCACAGTGGTGACTGGGCTCCTGCACTTCCCCCACTGAGATCAAGGCTGGTCTGAAAGGCTCTCCAGAAAGCTGCCCAGCCCCAGGCAAGGAGACAAGACTCAGAAGGAACACTCCGGGAGATTGAGAGCCAGAAGCCCTCTCTTGGAGGCAAGACACATTCTTCCATTTTCCACCTTTGTGCTGGCTGAAGGCTGAAGGACAAACCTTTAGATTTGGAGACATTCGGAGGGAGCTCTTGGAACCAAACAGAGAGATAGGCCACTATTTTGGAGGAAGCAATAAAAGATCTGAACTTTTAACACCAGCTGCATTTGGAGTGATTATTACTCTGAACTGAAACTAAGGCTGCCTCCTGAAAACTTCCCCAAGAAACCTGTTCCCAGAGAGAACCATTACATTTTAAAGAAGAGAACACCACAGTGAAGGACAAACACCACCAGACTAGCTCCACTGAAACAGAAAAGGGAGCCATGGGGTTAGCCTAATTCAGAAGTAGCCTCAGCCAGAACCAAAAGAATTTCACGTCCCAGACCATGTGGGAGTCTCCAGTCTGAGTCCAAAAGATTGAGGAAATCTCAGCTTATTAGGAATGCCAGGTCCAGCTATGTTGCTGAGACTCAGGCATAAGCAATAAAGAACCATCTTACCTGCATACCTGATGAGTACACAAAGAATGGAGCCAGGTAGGTAACTGCAGATACTTACAAGGTGGTGAACTTCTTGGTTTGGAATTCTAAGCTAAAGAGGAGAAATGAAGTGAAACCAGAGTCTCCATCACCACCACCCATTTCCAGCATTATAGGTGATTACACTAATAAGTTATCGATTATTTATTTATTTATTTATTTTGCGATTATTTATTTATTTATTTATTTTGCTAAGGCAATTGAGGTTAAGTGACTTGCTAAGGGTCATACAGCTAAGGCCAGATTTGAACTCAGGTCTTCCTGATTTCAGGGTTTATGCTCTATCTACTGTGACACCTAGTTCTCTAAGTTACTCTAAGTTCTCACTTTTTAAAGGTGAGTAGGAGGAAGAACTCAACCATAGACACTTCTTATGGGAATGGGGAAGACCATGGTTCCTCTTCAGAGGAAGACACTGGGGTTTATTTTAAGGCTCTTGTATGCCAAAGAGTAACATTAAATCACAACTGTCCGAGATAGAATTTATAAAAGAACTCAAAAAAAAAAAAAGAATGTAAAAATCAAATACGACAGTTGAGGAAAAGTTTTAAAAAATAAGATTTAATCCAAGAAAAACAAAATTATGAAAAGAAGTTCAAACAACTTGTCTGTCATGTATAATGATCTCCTGATCCTGCTCCTTTGACTCAGCATCAATTCATGTAAGCCTCTCCAGGCCTTTCTGAAATCATCCTGTTGGTCATTTCTTACAGAACAATAATATTCCATAACAATCATATACCACAATTTATTCAGCCATTCTCCATGGCAATCCACGCAGTTTGCAGTTTATAGCCACTAAAAAAAGAGGGCTGCCACAAACATTTTTGGCAAACACAGGTCCCTTTCCCTTCTTTAAGATCTCTTGGGGATATAATCCCAGTAGTAACACTGCTGGATCAAAGGGTATGCACAATTTGATAACTTTTTAGCATAGTTCCAAATTGTTCTCCAGAATGGCTGGATGTATTCACAATTCCACTAACAATGTATCAGTGTCCCAGTTTTCCTACAACCCCTCCAACATTCACCATTATCCTTTTCTGTCATTCTAGCCAATCTGAGAGGTATGTAGTGATATCTCAGAATTGTCTTAATTTGTATCTCTCTGATTAATAATGACTCAGAGCATCTTTTCACATGGCTAGAAATAGTTTCAATTTCTTTATCTGAAAATTGTCTGTTTATGTCCTTTGACCATTTATCAATTGGAGAATGGCTTGATTTCTTATAAATTAGATTCAGTTCTCTATATATTTTGGAAATGAGGCCTTTATCAGAACCTATGATTGTTAAAATATTTTCCTAGTTTAGTGTTTCCCTTCTAATCTTGTCTGCATTAGTTTTATTTGTAAAAATGCTTTTCAATTTGATATAATCAAATTTTTGTATTTTGTGATCAATAATGATCTCTAGTTCTTCTATGGTCACAAATTCCTTCCTTCTCTGTGCTGATCGCATATTTAAAATCAGCCAGAATCAGGAATTCAGGTTAAGGGGAAAATCTTCAATCTTTATTCTCAGTAGAGGTGAAGAAAGATTGTGATAGTAATATGGGCAGGTGCAACAAGAAGCCAGCTAGCAGAGGGGAATTGGAGGTAAGGGTGGTCTCAATAGCAATGTGAGCAGCTGTGAAAAGACACCAGCGAGCAGTCTCTCTTTCCACTTCCCTTTCTGCTCCCTTGCCTCCACCCACCAAAATCGTCATTTCCTAAACAACACATCAGGATTTGCACAAAGAGTGGGCGCGGGCCAGTCTTTCTCCAAACATATATATTAATAGTGTATGGTCTAATTACTATTTAGCCTCATGTGCTTGGGACCTCAGAGCATCAACTTGAGCCTCAGCTCATTACATCCCCCACTTTCTTTTGTTTTAGAACACAGGTGGTCCTGACATCCCTGACTCCTCAGGGAGGTCAGAGCCCCCAAGGGGAGGTGATCACATCCTCCCTGACTTCTCAGGAAAGGAGGTGAAAGCACTGAAAAGGAGATGATCACGATCCCCTTGACTTCTCAGGAAGAGAGGTGAAAGCACTAAAAAGGAAATGATCACTCCCTCCCTGACATCTCAGGAAGAGAGATAAAAAGCACCAAAGGGAAGTGGGGGTTGCTAGAGGGTTTCTGGGCTGAAGGGTCTTATTATGCACAAACCTATCAGCATGGGAGGCTGTTGGAATCCTTACTAACTGCTAAGTAATTAGAGTTGATCTAATCTTACAAGAAGATGTTTTGGGCAGAACCTAAAACAAGGTACTAAGTAGAACTACCCATAATCCCTCTCTCTGGAAGGAGCATAAATAGGCCAATGGGCCAGTCGGAGAGTGCTCTAGAGAGGAAGATGCTACAAGTTGAGATTTCACTGGAATGACATGAAGACTGGAGCTGGCTGGAGGCTGAAGAAAGCAGAGGCAGAGGCTGAAGGACCAGACCTTTGGATTTAAAGACATTTGGAGAGAGCTCTTGGAACCAAGCAGAAAGATAGGCCTCTAAGCTAACCGGGCTATATTGGATATAATAAAAGATCTGAACTTTCATCACCTGGCTGCTTTTTGAGAAGAAAAAGCTCACCACAGGAGGCATTACACAAGCACATAGCAATAATGCAGAGGCTATTAGTGATGACTCTCCCCACAGTCAGTGCAGACTTGATGTGGTATAACAAACATGAATTGTAAATGCAAGTAACGGTATAACAAACAATATAAATCAACATGGTGTTGTAAAAGATTGCCAGAGGTCCTAGAAGGAGGGTATGTAAACAGCAGTCACACATATGCCTTCTTCAGCAGCCAAGAGATAGTCCAAAACCAATCTATTGTCCATTGTTTCACATGTCAGGGAATCCAATCATTCCCCCAAGTTTTTGAAGTCCTGCAAAAGTCTTGTTATGTATTAGGGAATCCAATGATTCTAGCAGATTTTGAAGTCCTGTAACAGTCTTATCATTTCTCAGAAAATCCAATGATTCCCAAGGGCTTTCAAGTCTTACGTCTCAAAGAATACAATGATTCCTGAGGGTTTTCAAGTCCTACAACAATCTTATGTCTCAGAGAATCCAATGATTCCTGTGGGTTTTCAAGTCCTACAACAACCTTATCATGTCTCAGAGAATCCAATGATCCCTGAGGATTTTCAAGTCCAATAATTTTCTACATCCATGACTCAAACGCCATAACTGCCATGCTCTTTCAATGGTGAGCACAATCAGCAACAGAACCACCTGATATTTCTTGGGTCTTCTCCTTTGTTTCAAGGGTCTGCTCTATCTCTCTGAGATGGACAAGGCAAATATGACTCGTTGGCACCCATCTGATTCCTTCTTCACCTGTAGAGATACAAGCAAACCCTCTCCCCCAAGAAGTTATCCTATCTGGTCTCTTCCATTCACTACTTTCTGGGTCTCTCCACATCACCTGGCGATTATCTAAAGATAATGGAGCTGCTCATTCTGGACACTGCTCTTCCAGTGGGTTATAAAACTGTCTGCTGGAGCCAGTGAATCTGTCAAAAATCAAGAAGTTAATAGTATAAAGGACTAGATTTAGAAGTTCTCTAGAGTTACATGTGGCTGCCCCTTTCTTTTGTTTTTGGAGCAGTATCTTAATGTCTCTGTTTCTCCTCTCTACTATTGCCTGTCCTTGAGGATTAAAGGGTATGTCAGTGGTATGTAAAAATCTTATACTGTGCACAAAAGTGTGCAAAATGTTTGGAGGTGTATGCAGGACCATTAGCTGTTTTTATTGCTTGTGGCACACCCATAATGGCAAATGCTTGCGTGAGGAATTCAATGACCACTTGGGCTGTCTCTTTTGCTGCTGGTATTTGTAAAAGTGAATCCTGAAAAGGTGTCTACCACAATGTGGATAAAAGACAGATGACCAAAAGATTTATAATGGATCACATCCATTTGCTCGATTTCATTGGGTCTCAAACCACGAGGGTTCTTCCCTGGAGGCAGTGTAGTAGCGTGGAAAGGAAGGCAAGCCATACAGGCTTTTTCTATGGTCCTAGCTTCCTCTTTTGTTATCCCAAATTGTAAACGTAAAGCTCGAGCAGCCTGATGGTATTTAGAATGGGATTCCTGGGCCTCCAGAAAATAACAGGTCAGTGAAAGTAGGGTCCTTGGGCCCCACATTGGGTGCCAAATGTGCTGACCGCATATTTAAAATCAGCTGGAGTCAGGAATTCAGTTAAGGGAAAAATCTTCAATCTTTATTCTCAGTAGAGGTGAAGAAGAACTACTTATGGCTAACATAGTTAAAAGGCTATCTGCCTTTGAATTTCCATCAAAAATATGATCTGGATGTCCACTATGTGAGTGAACAAGCAAGATATAAATCTTTCCTGGATGCTTTCTCACTTGTTCTTGAACTTCCTTAAAGAGCTGATATATATTAGAAGCTGCAAGTTTTATTTGGGCTGTGGCAATTCTTTGTACCACACCTATTGAATAGGCTGAATCAGATATTATATTTATGTCTCCTGGGTAATAAGTGAGAGCTAGCATAAGTTCTGACTACTCTTTTTATGGTTAAATCATGAGAGTATACAGCACAGATATTTTGTTTGGATGTGTCTGTAAAGATATTTGGTCCTTTAAGAGGAACTTTAGAAAGTTTTTCTTCAAGAATCTATTGCCAATTATGTAAAAGTCTGTTTATCTTTAATGGAATCTATGTGTAAAATTTGGAGCCATGGCTAATAAAATTTGCCACTCTGGGATAGTCTTACAACACACATTAATTTGTGTATTGGTATAAAAGGTATATATCTTGTCAGATCTTGTCCCAATAATTATACTGCTTGCTTAAAGGCCTTTATTAAAATTCTAGCCACAAGCACTGGGTAAGGAGTAAGGCTTTGTTCTGGTTGTGCTGGGAGGTTCACTCACTCTATCACACTGTCTCCTTGATGAAGGACTGCTGTGGGTGCCTCTTGTGTGCCAAAAATTGATATTTCCAAAGGTTTTTGGGTGACTCTTTCAACCACATTGAATAAAGCCAGTTCAACTTTTCTCAAAGCCTCTTGAGCTTTTTTTGTAAGCTGGTATGGTGAATTTAAAGCACTGTTTCCCTTTAAAATGTCATATAATGGTTGTAACTGATAGGTAGTCAAGCCCAACACTGGTCTCATCCATTGGATATCTCCTATCAATTTCTGAAAATCATTTAAGGTGTTTAGCTTCTCTGTTTTTAAGGACAGTTTTTGTACTGTAAGCACCTTAGGATATACTTCATATCCTAAATATTGAAAAGGAGCATGTCTTTGAATTTTTTCTGCAGCTATGTAAAATTTGTAATTCCTTAGTGTTTCTATGGTCTTTTGTAGACATGCTTCTAACATTTGTTCCTCAGGTGCACATCCCAATATATCATCCATATAATGTAATAGCATAACTTTTGGAAATGGTTTTCTTACTGGATCTTACTGATCTTCTATCAGCTTAAGCATGCTTTCTATAGCACCACTCCTGGGTGGGGTTGGGGGTGGGGGATGGAGAATCTTAAGCTAGGATCTGTCCCATTTCAGCCAAAAAAAGGTTACTAGTTTAGTCTTTAAGAAAATAAATTTTAAAATTTCTCTTTCACAAAAAAAAAAAAACAACAATAATAATGAGGGCACAAATTCTCTTCCCCATTTTGTACCCAGAAGTCTAGTTGTCTGTTCCCAAGTTATAAGTAGCCCTTGATCTTCTTTTCTTACTGGAGCAAGAGCAGCAGCAGCATACATTTGACACATAGTGGGGCTGTTTTTTATTCCCTGTGCCAAAACTTTCCATTCATATGTTTTATAAGGCTCAGCTAAGTTAACGCTGGGCACTGAAAAGGCAAATCTTTTCATATCCTCCTTATCCAGAGGGATAAAATAGAAACAATCCTTAATATTTATGACCATTCTCTAGGCAATTGAGTAGGAGATAGAAGTCCAGGCTGAAGAGTTCCCATAGTTTCCATCTGTTCATTCACTTTTCTTAAATCAGTGAGCATCCTCCATTTTCTAGATTTCTTTTTTACAATGAACACTGGGGAATTCCAAGGACTTAGAGAAGGTTGTAAATGCCCTTGTTCAAGCTGCTCCTGTACTTTATCTAATAAGGCCTGAATTTTATCGCTACCTAAGGGCCACTGTTCTATTCACACTAGTGTATCAGTTTTCCATTGGATAGGAACAGGTGAAAGTGTTGGCAGGCCTTCAACAGCAGCCCTGCTTAAAAAACCAAAGTACTCATTTTTATTCCTAATTGCTGTAAAATGTCTCTTCCCCACAGATCGATGGGGATTTTTTCAACTATAAAAGGAGTAAAAACTCTTGTTTTGCCTTCAAAAGTCCATCTTATAGGGGCAGCACTAACTAACTAACTTCAGCTGCTATTGATCCTCCTATGCCAGACATGTAGATGTCTGTTTTAATCTTTGGCCACTGACTGGGCCAATTGCCATATCTAATGACTGTATGATCTGCACCTGTGTCTACCAATCCTTCTAATGGTAGGCCATTTATATAGATTGTGAGTATAGGTCGGTCAGCTGTTACACCTGCTGTCCAGTATATTCCTGGATTTTGTGGTCTGGAGTCAGAATCTGGATGACTATCACCAGGTTGCTTATTAGGATTCTGTATGAGTAAACCTGATGCTACTACTTCTCCCGGGTGATAAGTCACACATTGTCTACCTGCATTAGTGACTGGGATATTATCTACACATTCCCCAGTTTCCCACATCAGTGTGTGGGAAATATGCCCTGTAGGGATATGGTCATTAATCTGTTCATTATCTTCCTTGTTTAGTTCAGGCTTCCCTGTTTGGCTATTCCTAGAGTTTTTTTTTTTTCCTTTTCTTCTATAACTTATATGGTTTCTTAAGGCCAACTGTATTATATTGTATAAATAGAATGCCTCAATGGAAATTGAATGAGGACCATTTTTATTGTAATATGTGGAGAGCTGTTTCCCAATTAATGTTCAATTATCTGGAGAGATTTGCTCTTCCTCTAAGAACCAAGGGGAGGTGTGCTTTAATGTACCCAGAAGTCTAGTTGTCTGTTCCCAAGTTATAAGTAGCCCTTGATCTTCTATCAGCTTAAGCATGCTTTCTATAGCACCACTCCTGGGTGGGGTTGGGGATGGGGGATGGAGAATCTTAAGCTAGGATCTGTCCCATTTCAGCCAAAAAAAGGTTACTAGTTTAGTCTTTAAGAAAATAAGTTCCATATTTGTCTATAATACTCACCTAAGTTTCTGGTCACTGGAGACTTCTTCAGTGAAAGTATGGTCCTTGGGCCCCACGTTGGGTGCCAAATGTGCTGACCACATATTTAAAATCATCTGGAGTCAGGAATTCAGTTAAGGGGAAAATCTTCAATCTTTATTCTCAGTAGAGGTGAAGAAGGATTGCGATAGCATTATGGGCAGCTGTGACAGGAAACCACCTAGCAGAGGGGGATCGGAGGTGAAGGGCGGTCACAATAGCAATGCGAGAAGCTGTGACAAGATGACAGCCAGCAGTCTCTCTTTCCGCTTCTCTCTCCACCCCCTTGCCTCCACCCACCAAAATCATCATTTCCTATACAACACATCAGGACTTGCACAAAGAGTGGGTGGAGGCCATTCTTTCTCCAAGCATATATATTAATAGAGTATGGTCCAATTATTATTTAGCCTCATGTGCTTGGGACCTCAGTGCTTTACACTTCTCCACAGGTCTGAGAGGTAAATTATCCTATGCTCTTCCAATTTATTTATAATCTCATTCTTTATGCCTAGGTCATGAACCCATTTTGACTTTATCTTGGTGTACGATGGTAAGTGTGGGTCAATGCCTAGTTTCTGCCAAACTAATTTCCAATTTTCCCAGCAGTTTTCGCCAAAAAGTGAATTCTTATCCCAAAAGCTGGGTTCTCTGGGTTTTTCAAACACTAGACAATTAATGTTGTTGATTATTTTGTTCTTTGAACCTAACCTATTCCATTAATCAACTACCCTATTTCTTAGTTAATACTAAATGGTTTTGGTGAACACTGGTTCATAATAGTTTTAATCAGGTACAGCTAGGCCACCTTCATTTGATTTTTTTTTTTCATTATTTCCCTTGAAGTCTTGACTTTTTGTTCTTCCATATGAATTTTGTTGTTATTTTTTCTAGATCATTAAAGTAGTTTCTTGGGAGTTTGATTGGTATAACACTAAATAAATAGATTAGTTTAGAGAGTATTGCCATCTTTATTATATTCACTCAGTCTATCCAAGAGCACTTAATATTTTTCCAATTATTTAAATATGACTTTATTTATGTGGAAAGTATTTTGTAATTTTGCTCATATAATTCCTGACATTCCCTTGGCAGATAGATTCCCAAATATTTTGTACTATCAGTAGTTACTTTAAATGGAATTTCTCTTTATAACTCAATCTGTTGGATTTTGTTAGTGACATATAAGAATGCTGATGACTTATTGTGGTGTTCTTCTTTTATATAATGGTTCTCTCTGGGAGCAGATTTCTCAGGGAAGTTTTCTGGAGGTGGCTTTAGTTTCAGTTCAGAGTAATAATTACTCCAAATGCAGCCAGCTGATAAAATGCAAACATTTATTTTCTCCTTCCTTGGGCCTGGGTAGCTTCCTTGGAGGCCTCAGCTTTCCTTGGTTCCGAGAGCTCTCGTTGCTAATTTTTTTCCTCTGCCAGCTTCAGCTTCTCTTCTTCCAAATATCTCCAGCCAGCACCAAGGTGAAAGTTGGAATGAATCAGACTCCACCTCAGAGAGTGAGCTTCTTCTGAACTGCTCTGACTGGCTCACTTAAGCTCTTTTTATGCTGGGTGTAAAAGGTTGACTCCTCCTCCGAGGGAGGGATTAAGGGAGGTGTGAATTCACAAAGTTACAAAGTTAATTTTGTGAATCTTCCATACTTGTGAACTCCAATGAGTACTTAAATACATTAATGAGTTAGAGAATTTGCTAAGTACCATGCTAAATTAGATAATTATTGTCTCTATCAGCTCTAATGAGTTAACACTTTGTAAGGATTCCAACAATGTATGTGGGTTTATTTTGTATCCTGCAACTTTGCTAAAGATGTGCATTATTTCTAATGGTTTTTAGTAGAATCTCTGGGGTTCTCCAAGTACCACCATCATCATCTGCACAGAGGGGTAATTTGGTTTCCTTATTACCAACTCTAATTCTTTTAATCTCTCAAATCTTATTGCCAAAGGTAGCATTTCTAATAATATAGTGAATATTAATGGTGATAGTGGGCAACATTATTTTACTCCTGATCTTATTGGGAATGGTTCCAGCTTATCCCCATTATATATGATGCTTACTGATGGTTTTAAATAGATGCTACTTATTATTTTAAGGAAAGTCCATTTATTCCTATACTCTCAAGTATTTTTAATAGGAATGGATGTTTGATTTTATCAATTGGTTTTTCTGCATCTATTGAGATGATCATATAATTTTTGTTAATTTGGTTATTGATATGGTCAATTATGCTAATAGTTTTCCTAATTTTGAACCAGCCCTGCATTGTTTGTATAAATCCTACTTGGTCATGGTGCATTATCCTGGGGATGATTTTCTGTAATCTTTTGCTAATACTTTATTTAAGATTTTAGTATCAATATACATTAGGGAGATTGGTCTATAATTTTCTTTCTCTGTTTTCAAACTACCTGGTTTATGTATTAGTACCATATCTGTGTCATAAAAGGAATTTGGTAAGAGTCCTCCATTCCCTATTTTTTTCAAATAGTTTATATAACATTGGAGTTAATTGTTCTTTAAGTGTTTGGTAGAATTCACATTTAAAATCATCTGGTCATAGGAAATTTTTTCTTAGGGAGTTGATCAATAGCTTGTTCTTTTTGTTTTTTGAAATGGGACTATTTAAGCAATTTATTTCCTCCTCTGTTAATCTAGGGAACCTATATTTTTGAAGGTAGTCATCCATTTCACTTAGGTTATCAAATTTATTGGCATAAAGTTGAGCAAAGTGACTCTTAATTACTGCTCTAATTTCATCTTCATTGGTGAAAAGTTCCCCTTTTCATTTTTAAGACTAACAATTTGATTTTCCTCTTTCTTTTTTCTAATCAGATTCCCAAAGGTTTATCTACTTTATTGATTCTTTCATAAAGCTAAATCTTAGTTTTATTTATTAATTCAATAGTTTGTTGTTGTTGTTGTTGTTGTTGTTTTTTACTTTCAATTTATCAATTTCTCCTTTTAATTTTGGAATTTCAAGTTTAGTATTTGATTGAGGGGTTTTAATTTGGTCTTTTTCTAGCCTTTTAAGTTTCAATCCCAATTCATTGAGCTCTTTCTCTATTTTATTCAAGTAAGTTTCTAAGGACGTAAAATTTCCCCTTATTACCACTTTGATTGCATCCTATAAAGTTTGGCATGTTATCTCATTGTTGTCATTCTTTTGGGTGAAGTTATTAATTGTGTCTGTGATTTGCTGTTTCACCCAATCATTCTTTAGGATGAGATTATTTAGTTTCCAATTACTTTTTGGTCTATTTGTCCCTAGCTTTTTGTTGAATGTAGTTTTTATTGCATTGTGATCTGAAAAGAATGCATTTACTATTCTGTCTTTCTGCATTTATTTTGAGGTCTTTTATGTCCTAATATATGGCCAATTTTTGTATAGGTTCCATGACCTGCTGAGAAGAACGTATACTCCTTTCTGTCTTCATTCAGTTTTCTCCAAAGATCTATCATACTTTACTTTTCTAATATTCTATTTACCTCTTTAACTTCTCTCTTATTTATTTTGTGTTTTGATTTATCTAATGCTGGGAGTGCAAGTTTGAGGTCTCCCACTATTATAGTTTTTCTGTCTATTTCTTCTTGCAACTCCCTTACCTTCTCCTTTATGAAGGTAAATGCTATACAAATTGGTGCATATATGTTTAGTATTGATTTCATTGTCTATGCTATCCTTTAGCAAGATATAGTTTGCTTCCTTATCTCCTTTAATTAGACCAATTTTTATTTTTGTTTGATATCACCTAAAGATGGCTACCCCTGCTTTTTTTGACTTCACCTGAAGCATAATAGATTCTGCTCCAGCTTTTTACCTTTACTCTGTATGTATCTCCCTGCTTTAAATGTGTTTCCTGTAAACAACATATTATAGGGGTCTGGCTTTTGAAACAGTCTGCTATCTGCCTGAACTTTATGGGAGAGTTCATCCCATTAATGTTTATGGTTAAAATTACTAATTCTGTATTTCCTGCCATCTTATTATCTCCAGCTTATGCTTTTCTTTTTCTTGTCCCCGTTACTCCCCTCCCCAGTATTAAACTTATGGGCACCACTTGCCTCATGCAGCTTTCCCTCTTTAGAATCCCTCCCACCCACTTTGAATTCCTTCCCCTTTCTTATACTTTTACTTATTATTCTTTTTCTTTTCCCTTTTCCTCTCCCACTTTTTAATGAGGTGAGAGAAGTTTCTCTGTAAACCAAATATGTCAATTATTTTTTTCTTTGAGCCAAATCTGATGAGAGTAAGATTCACATAGTGTTCCTCCCACTCCCTAAATTCCCTCAGATATGATAGGTTTCCTTTGCCTCTTGGTGGGATGTATTTCCCCTCTTTTTATCTCCCCTTTTCCCTTTTTCTGATACTATCCCCTTTCCATTTCTACTTCACTTTTTTATCTTATATCAGTAAAATCGAGTTATAAGTGCACTCTTTACGTATGTGTATAACAGAAATACAGTTCTCAAGAGTTCTTTTTACCTTTTTCTGCTTCTCTTGAATCCTATAGTGGTCAAATTTTTTGTTTAGCTCTGTTTTTTTCATAAGTTGTTACTCTATGGAATTTTTTTCCCATTTTTTCCATTTCACTAATTTTTTTACTGAGTTATTTTCTTTTTGCAGTTCACAAATTCTACTTTTCTGGGAGTTATTTATCTTTTCCAATTCACAAATTCTGTTTCCCTGCACTCCCTGTGAGTTCTTTACCTTTTCCAATTCACATTTCAGAAAGCTGTTTTCTTTTTCCACTTTATCAAAATTTTCTTTTAGTGAATTATATGCCTTTTCTATATTCTCTTGCAGAGCTTCTCTTTCCTTTTACCGTTTTTCTTCCAGGTCTCTTTTAAAATCTTTTATAATTTTTTTCTAGGGGAGCCTTATGTGATGGGAACCAGGTTACACCCCCTTTTGGGGCTTGTCTGGAGACTGTCTGCTATTAGTCTCCTTCAGGGTTGAAAACCTGCTCTCTTTCTGTATAGAAGCTATCAATGATTAGTGTAAATTTGGCTTTTTTACTCATTTTTAAGCTCATAGGGTCTGCCTTCAGGGCAAGGAGGCTACCAGCTTTCTCTGTAGAACAGGGATAGATATATGGACAGTAGCTGTCCTGCAAATGGGCTGCTAAGACTGGCTGAGCTGCAGAAGTGCCCTGGGAAGAGCTCCACAAGGGAAGTGTCTCTGCCCTGGGGAGCACGGCTGAACTGAGGAAATATTACTACCCTGGGAAGAGCCCCACTGTGTGGATCAGCAGCTTCCCTGGGAAGAGCCCCACACTGGAAGTGTCTCTGCCCTTGGAAGCCCAGCCACTGTGGAAGTTCTATTGCCTGGGGCAGAATCCCCCTACTATGCATATCAGCTACTGCCCTGAGACTAGCAGCTGAGCAGCAAAAGTGTTACTGCCCCAGGCAGAAGTCCCGAGCTGTGCAGATTTGTGGCTGCTGGGGGCAGAGTTCCCCTGCCTTGGGGAAGTGTGAGTGCCCCAGGCAAAATCCTCGTGCTGCAGGATGAGGCTGCATAGCTGTGCTGTGGTCTGTGCTGAGTTATTTCCAGTGCTGGGTGAATGAAGGCAGATCTTGTTAGATTCTGATGTTTTTTTGGAGTACACACTACCTTTGGCTTTAACCTCTCTGCTGATCTATTGCTTTGCAACTAAAGCAGAGCAGCTAACCTGTGGTAGAGTCCTCTCTGCAAATTCTCCACCCATGGAGACCACTTCCACCCCAGTCCACTCACTATGCTAACCTCTGTATTCTACCTCCCTGCTTCTGGTGTGCTCCCACCATCAGGACAAACCTTTTCTGGTGATCTTCCAGATTATCTTTGGCTGGTAATCTGTTGTACTCCCTGTATGCATGGATTATACCAGTTAAGCACTATTTTTGAGGCTGAATTTAGTAATTAAGTAGTGAGGGTAGAAGAGGAGTTTAGAATGATGTGTGTGTCTTCTCCACTATCTTGGCTCTGTCTCCCAAGGAGGTACAGTCTTAAAGAAGAGAATGATCCTTTGAAAATCCAAATTGGGCAAAGTGAAGCTATGAGACAAAGGAATAATAAAACAAAATATAAAGAATGAAAAATTAGAAAAGAATGTAAAACATTTTATAAGAAAAATAACAGGTCTGGAGGACAGTTCAAGAATATAAAATATAAAAATAATTGTTCTATCTGAAAGTTGTGGCTAAAAAAAGATTCTTGACACACTACAAGAAAAAATGAAAGAAAATTGTTCTGACTTGATAGAAGAGAAATCAAAGTGGAAATAGGAAAAAAAAAACACTAATCTCCACCTCAAAGAAGAGATCCTATGTAGGAAACATATAGAAACATTATTGCTAAATTTTGAAAACCCCAAATCAAAGAAAAAATTTTACAATAAACATTCTTTTAAAAAAATTCAAATCTACTGGAGCTACAATTAGAATGATAAATTTTAATATATATTTGTGTGTGTGTGTGTGTGTGTGTGTGTGTGTATTAAAATTATATATTATAGCACCTAAAACAAAAGACCATTGATGCTGGAATATCATATACTGACAATGAAAAAAACTAGGTCTGTAGCCAAAAATATCATATCCAGCAAAATTAAGCATATTAATGAAAATTTAAAAATAGATATTCAATTTACTTATAGATTTTCAAAATTTTATCTCAACTCAACCTGAACTCAACAGAAAAGTTAACATATAAGAGCCAATATCAAAAATTAATTTCAAGGGACCAAACAAGAACAAATTCTTTATGTTTTACATGTGGAAATGGGACACACATCTAAGATTTACACCAGTAATTGGCTAGTTCTGAAGAAATACTGGGGCAGAACTGAGTATGATCTGACTTTAAAAAACAAAACTGTAGGAAAAGGTAAAAATACTAATTATGATATACAAATCAGGTGCAGAGAACCCTAACAGAGGCATTAGATAAGGAGAAGGGCTAGTAGTTCTAAAAATCTACTCATTATTAATGGTTAAATAGGAAATGATATGTGTGTGTACGTCTATACATATATACATATGTACATATATATGCCATGAAGGCAGAGTACCCTCCTAAATCTTCAAAGAAATAAGGGAGAAAGAAATATGATAAACATTTCTGTACCACACCTTGTCCTACGCAATTATTTCCTTTCCTCCTTATCCCTTACCCATTAACTAATAAAACTTCTACCACTTTATCATATTTCTTTAGAACTAGCCAATTACTGGTGGTAGAAGTTTTATTAGTTAATGGGTAAGGGATAAGGAGGAAAGGAAATAATTGCGTAGGACAAAGTGGGGTACAGAAATGTTTAAATCTAAATGTTTAGATTTATTTAGAAGAATCTTAATCTAAATGTTTAGATTAATGTAAGTGGGGTAAAATATGTAGATTAACAGGAATGGTATAGAAAATGTGGGGAAAATGAGGGAAGAAGATAAGGGAGGAATCCCTGGTTGAAAGAGGTTAAGTATTAATAAGGCAAGTTAAGGAGTAGAATTAAAATAGAAGAGTTAGCAAAGATAGGAACTAAGAATCCTAGAATTTATTAGGAAAAAAAAGTAGGTCTAGTAATCACTGATTTAAATAAAACTTAAAGATTTAACAAAGAGATACATTTTCATTATATGTCAGGCATGTTAATATTGTTTGCCTATGTATGTCTAAATGTATATACACATATGTATTTGTGCATATATGTGTGTATATGCATGCATGTATACATATAGATATATGTGTGTGTTGCTGGTGTGTCTAAACACCTGTGTATGTGCATGTGAGTATACACACACATATACATATATCTGTCTTAACTATAACCTGTTTGAAGGAGTTCTTTCCTTACCAATTATGTAGGAGATTATATGTAGAAATAATCACTTTATAAATTTTCTTAAAAAACATTTTCAAGACCTTGCAAATTCTGTTTCAGACGTCTCAAAAGATATTTCTTGTGTCTAGTCACACTCTGCCTCCTCTCATTATGAATATCTATTGCCATTATCCAAAACAGAGTCTGAGAATTTAATTTCATTATTTTGGTTAAAACTATATATTGCTAGTTTTTTTTTTGTTTGTTTGTTTGTTTGGTGTCTAATTCATTGTTCAAAGGTTTTTGTTATTAGTGAAATTCTTTGGGAATGAAAAACTAAATTTTGAATGTTGAGCCTGTAGTGAATTTTACTAAAGTATAGAAATTATATATTCACAATGTTTTCTAAAAACCTTTTTGTGCTTTCTTATTTCATCTTAAAATTATAGGCAACACCAGCTTTCTATTTCCCCCACCTTTCCTTGTCCCCTAAACATTCCAGAACAGCAATGAACACAACTCTGGAAGAGAACATGGTATTTTTACAGAACCTGTCCTTTTACAATTAAAGGAAACAAAGAATCTGAATTCTTATGACATCTTAAGAGGATTTTCTGAACAGAATGGCCTGTTGATCTCCTGAACTTTCTATGTCCTCTCTTCTCTCCTTCAAAATGCTCATTCCTTTATTCTCTGACTTTTTTGTCTTGGTAGTGAACTTAAAGAACAAAGGAAGGGAAAGCTAGCTGATTTCAGGAATATTAAACATTTGATAGGGTGAGGTTAGTACACAATATGATGCTATAATTATATGATGAGGTGAAATAAAGGCATTCAGCATTTAGAATCCCAAGTATTTCTACCTGAGGAAAGCGATCTTTGGAAGTGAGAAAACTGGTATAAAAAGAGAATGTGAAAATTAATCAAACACAAATTTTACCTATTTCAACAATGTTAATACACTAGGAAACTCATCTATCAGGGTGGAAGGGAGGAGGTTTTTTTCCGAACTATTCTTTCTCCTATATTTCATATACAGTACATTTTAAGACATCATATAATAAATAAGCTTTTCTGAGTAGATCATAACTAGGACTTCTACCACTGTTGGGGGGGGAGGGAGCATGAATATGAATATAAGGTTCACAATAACTGATTTTTAAATTTTTTTTGAAATAAACACATTATCAATGTGAAGATTGCCTATAATAATAATATTGTCAGGAATTGTGTTGCATTGGGGCTTTTCATCTAGTCATAGATATTTGCTGGAACTGTTCCACAATGAAAAGCTGACTAATTCTGGTAAGGCTTTAAAGGAAAATAAATTAATTCTTCAACAGATTGAAGTGAGAAGGAGAACTGCTATTCTGAACCTAATCCTAACCAATTAGCAAAAACAGGTTCCTAAAGCTATCTGTTCTTAGAGTCTGTAATATAGGGAAGAAAGCCAAGTATGCTCTGATCCAGACATTAGTTCAGGGGTGTAGTTCAGGGGTTGATCTTTTCCAGATCAAACTCAATTAATGTATATTGAATCAATCGAAATGGTAAACTAAATGGAAATGATTCTTTAATCATTTTTGAAGGAGTGAAATGTTTCAGTCCTTAGGTAAAAGCAAATGACATCACACTGGAAACATATGATTGTTTAAAGTGATTAAGTCAGCCAATCCCCAACAGATAAATTTTAAGAGATTATGAACAAGAACCTTTAAAAAGAAGAAATTCAAGTAAGGACCAGCATTTAAAAATGTATATATTCCAAATCATTAAAAATTAGAAAAATGCTAATTTAAACATTCTCTGAGGTTCTAATTAACATCCATCAGATTGTCAAAGATGACAAAAATGGAACATTATAGTTATATATGTATTGAAATTGTCAAAGTAATGCACTGTTAATGGGATTATGAATTATTCCTGACATTTGAGAAAACAATTTAGAACTTTGCACAAAAAAGTTGCTAAACTCTGCATACCCTTTGACCCAATGAAGTCTTTTCTAGTCCTAAATTCCTCTCAAAAAAAAGTTAAAATCTGTCCATAAATATGTTTATAAAAATACTTTATTATAGCAAAGAATTATAAAGGGAATATCAATCCATGGTATAAATGGATATACAATTTGTGATATATTAATATAATAGAATAGTTTGGTCCATAAAAAAATGAAGAGATAGGTTCAGAGAAACTTGGAAATGAAATGTTGCTGAAGGAAATAAAAAACCAGGATAAAATACTGCTGTTATTTTTGTGATATCTGAGTAGGACGATATACTGCTTTGAAGAAATTCTCTTTTGCATACATTTTTATTTTTAAAACTCTCTTAATCAAATTAACAATTCATATGCAAATATGCATGCACATATAAATATGCTTATATATCTATGTGTATATGCATGTGTGTAAATATGATTTTATCAGACCTATGAAAAGGTATATCATCTCTAAAAACTTCTCTTAAGCTCTGGTCCAGAAATACAAATCCTACCTCCAGATATAATATTAAGTAGCTGTACACCTCCCAAATTGATATTTACTTTTTAAAAATATTCTAAATATCTTTTATTTTCAGTTCCATATTTTTCCCTCCACACCCAATGAGAAGACGGGAAATTTCAAAACTCTCACAAATATGATGTTATACTAAAAAAATTTCTGCATTAAACATATTTTTGGGGGAAAGCAAGAAAAACAAACAAAAAAGGATGTGCTTCAATCTATATTTTCAATCCATCACACATCTATCTGAAAGTGGATGGCATTTTTAACTATGGAGGGAACTATGAAACATTATGGAGTATTGATGAAAATGAATGAATCTTTTAACAGTTGTTTATCTTTAAACATAACTTATTTTATTGTTATTATTATTATTATTATTACTATTAATTATTTACATAATGGCAGCACTGTGTAAATTGTACACCTGGTTCTACTCACTTCATTTTGCACAAATTACATAAATCTTCACAGATTTTCCTGAAGACATATTTTTCATAATTTCTTACAGCTTAATGGTATCCCATCCCATCCCATAAAAGACTAATTTATTTAGTCTTTCTCTAATCAAAGGGTATCCCCTCAATTTTCAAATCTGTCATCACTAAAAGAGCTGAGATATATGTGTGTATGTGTATGTATATATGTGTCCATCATTCTTTTCTGAAGTATCTACAGTATTTTGAATCAGCAAGAGTGATGAAAACTTTAAATAGACTTTTTAAAAGGTATCTCATTAAGCGGGAGTCATATGTGAATATTTGTAATTTAATATAACATCAATAATACATTTTTTTAATCACATAAGAAGTATCCTGTAGGCTTCATTTTCTTTTTCAGAAATTCATAATTTCTAGCAATTTCTACCTTCCTTGTGATAGATTCATGAAATCATACATGATTAAGTTAAAGTAGTTGTCTTCTGGTTTGACAGATTTCAGGAGACTGTCTTTTTGATACATGACCCATTACTCTCAAATGTTCTTGTCACTCCATATCAGAATTCCTTTGTACTTTTCAACAGTCAGTCACTAGCAAACGTAAGAAGTCTTCTTCAGCCTATATTGGATAACCACTCTCCTTGAAGTATCTGTGGGTTCTCCCTTTCATTTCTTGGAAGACAGAAAACTGTTTATTCCTCATAAAGTTCATCTTTAGTCTCTGTGAAAATAGCCACTTCTTCATTACATTGAATCAAAAATAATTATTCTATTTCTTTCTTGTGATGTATTCTTTTCACACGCTAGACTTTTGACAGATAAGAATGTCTTTCTTCATATTTCTAACTTAATTTTCCTTTTCCATTCTTTCAACTGATATTTAATTTTGGAAATGTTGGGTAGTAGAAAGGCAATTTTTATATTATAAAATTTTCTTTGAAAACACAAGTATTTTTGCATACCATTGACTGATTTTTTTTAATTACCAGTTTTCAGATATATGTATATTTTTACTTTCAAGAAAATATTTTTATCTACCTGTTTAACTTGCTTTTCTTGATATGTTCAATCATTATATTTGACAGAAAATAGTCTTCTTGGGCTGAATTAATGTTTGAGCCTCTCTTTTGAATATCAAAACCTTGTAAGACATTACTGATATTTAAAAGCTTAAGAATTACTAAATTCCTTACTTTTTTAAAAATATGGGATTGTGTAAAGAGCACTAGGACTTGTGTCAAAATCCTACTTCTGATACGTATTATTTGACCTTAAGCAAGTCACTAAATGATCTTAAGCAAATCACTAAATCTCTGCAAGTTCCTAGTTCTTTATCTGAAGATGAATGGATTGAAATTAATGTCCTTTCAGATGCCTTCCAACTCTAAATATATGTTCCTGTGAATAAATGAGGATTTAAAAACAAAAACATCAACCTTGTGAAGGTAATTCAATTCAGGGAGTTGAAAACTACTCTAATACTAGTAATAAAAAATAAAGTTGATAAAATAAAAAGTACTTGTCTTCCGGTAGAGAAAATTTAGATTTTTTTTTCTCCCTAGGCAATTCCTTGAAAAATAAAGCTACTTCTTTACCATATTTTGAGATTTCAAATCACAATTTGGATCCTCCTTAGAATGGCATACAAGTTCTTCTATATCTGGCTTCAAACTACTTTCATGTCATTTCACAGGATTATCTGTCATATACTCTATACTCTATCCAAATTGTGCTTCTCACCATTTCTCCTACTCACTTTCTACTTCTATCTCTATCTTCTTATTCATCATGTTCCCTAAATCTGTAAAACCCTTCTTTCTATACTTACCTATTGATAGTTTACTCATATTTCATGTCCTCCCTCAAATCCCACTTTATCTTTTAAACCTTATCTAATCCTCTCAACTGGAAGCAATTTCTCTTCACTGAACTCCCTACCTCTTCAGGCTTGAAGTATTCATTTATTCCCAAGTGTTTTGTATTTATCTGTTTACATTACCTCCAATCAATTGTAAACTCCTTGAAGAGAAAGAACATGCTTGAAATTCATATTCATATCTCCTAGAACAGTACCTTGCCTAGAGTAGGTATAAATGTTTCTTGAATAATTGCTTAATCCTCTTGGGCCACTCATGAGCAAATACAGCACTTCAGCAATAACATTTAGCAGATAAATGTATGCAGACAGTTGCATTTAGGCGGTAATAACTATGCTCAAATCTTATGAGTTGTTGTAGATTTCATTCCATCTAAACTTTGGGGAGGAATTTAAAGTTTTGCCATCTCATCAGATTCTTTTAAGCTGGGAAATTGAAGTACACTATAGCACATGAAATGCTATAGTTAATATTATCTTCCATTTTTCTTTTATCATTAACTTGTCATTCCTGTGGAGAAAGTGAACTGAGCTTTATGAATAGCATGGTTCACTATGTCAGTCGGTTCAGTATCAGAATACAGAATTCTCATTCTGTTTACAAGATGCATAGTAACTGCCTACTACTTAAGCAGGGTCCATGGGCTAGCTCCATAAATCTTTGGGGTTGGCAAGCCTCAGAAGTGAGATTCATATTATGCACCAATTTTAGGGTAAAGCCCTTGCAATAATAGATAATATAACTATATTACAAACTGTGAAAGTTTGTGAGGCCAGAAAAATCAGTTATATTTCTAACAGTGTTATCATTGAATGCAGAGGCTGCATAAATATGAATGAATGAATAAATAAATAAATATGAAGTTCCTGTCAGCATTAAATAGAAAAATTTGCTTATAGATTAGTAAGATTCTATTAGCCTAGCAAAGGCTCCCTAGACATTGAAAATGTATTAGATGGGAATATATTTCAAACCTTGGAGGAGCATAGATAGATATAAGAAATGAGGTATTACTTAAGGATATTTAAATAAGACTAATAAATTATTTTGAAATAATTTTACTTCTTGTTCATTTTCCTTTTTAAAGAAAATTTGAAAGAATAAATTATTCCTATTGATTTTATTCATCTTCCTTTTAGTCATCAATAAGTTATTTTCACCCTTTTGTCAGTTCAAATCAAAGAGCATTTATTAAGTGCCTACTATATGCTAAGCACTAGGTGTGCAAAGAAAGGTAAAACAGATCCTGCCCTCAAAGTGTTTACAGTCTAATGGGAGAAACAACATAGATACATACAGCCATGTTTGTGACTAATATTAACTTAGTGGTTTGGATTTAATAAGCTCAGTTAATAAGATATGGTAATTTGATAAATTTCTCCTCTACTTCATTTATTTCAATATTGCAAAAATATAGTGATCATTATTCAGTCACATTTTTTTTCTCTAAAGAAAGAAACTAATATAGTAAATAGCCAACCTTGGAACCATGAAGATAGTTTCAAATAGTAACTCTAAAGTATACTATTCTTGTGACCATAGGCAAATGATTTTGTTTCTCAGTGTTCTATGCAACTTTAGAAAACTACATTTCAAAGAGAGTGTTCATTTGTGTGGATAGGGAGTTTATCTGTGAGGACCTCATGGAAATCTGACACCTTCTAAAAGGAAGAATGTATTAGACCTAAATACTGTTTCAAGATTTAAATTGAAATCCTATCTCCGTGTTCATATCCTGATCACTAACGTAACCAGTAACAAAAACCAAAATATCCTAGAAAAAAGGAAGTTTCTTAGTTACCTATTCTTCAAAGTTTATATAAGTTCTAAAATAATAAACAAATAAGAAATATCTTGATTCTTTAAGTATAATATTAAGAAAATAGAATAGCTATAAAATCCCATGGACTATTTTCTCCTAAATTAAAGTATCTTGCAAACATTAATGTGAGAAAAACAAGCTAGTTTTAGCCTGTACCATCGATTATGTTAAAATGCAAATTATTTAACAATATAACACATTTTTAAAACATTTCTTCACTAGAGTTATATTTTTAGGTTGGATTTTAAAATAAGAAATCACTCACCAAAATTAATGCATGCTTTGCAGCTATACTTGAATGTGAGTTGGCAAAAAAGATTTTTTTTTAATTTTTAAAATTTTAATTGCAATCATG
The DNA here is from genome assembly GCF_016432865.1 of Antechinus flavipes. Classification (NCBI taxonomy): domain Eukaryota; kingdom Metazoa; phylum Chordata; class Mammalia; order Dasyuromorphia; family Dasyuridae; genus Antechinus; species Antechinus flavipes. Next base: position 232,473,590 of record NC_067400.1, read on the forward strand.
TTTTCTTGTCTATTTCAAAAGATGAGTTGTGTACAATATGACTGACTGAATACATTTCAGTATGAATGATGTAATCTATATTGAGAAATATTGTAATTCATCAAAATTTTGACAAAAAGTACATTATGGAGAATTTAGGTTGATAAAAGGTTAATGGACTTATTCTGTAACTGTAACATAATTTAATTCTCTGCTTATTGCAAGACTTGGAATATTTATTAAAGATTTTAAAGTTCATATTCTTTCTTTTTAGGAATGCAATTGAAGAGAACAAAAAACTTTATGCCATTTATGATACCAGGTGAGTTTGCAATTCCCACTAATTGGCAATTAAAAACTTTCTATTGTTGCTGATCCTACTAAAAGTTAATGATTTTTGTACAACTCAGATCATTTTTCATCTTGTTCCATGCCCTTTCTTTAAGATGTTTTCTGTTACCATTACCATAAGTTATTCTTCAATACTGTAAGGATCTATAAATTTGTTAGCATGCTATTCCTTCCATAGAAGATTGCAACTCCACCACTGCTTAATATATAATGTTGGTAAATTGATGTGGCCAAAAAGATATTTTCCAGCAAACATTTCTAGTAATGAACCTCTCTGAAATTCATTAGATTGGCACTTGGATGAATAGTATATAGTTTGCTACTGGGTATATATGCTTGGAATGTTTCTAGTTGTGTAGGATTTATGAGAGCATATACTCTGTTCACATAACCTTAAATAGCTCATACTCATGTGGATACCACAATGAGGGAAAAAAGTAGGATTTTAATGTAGGAGCATGGGCTCTCAATAAAAATGATAGAGTGACAGAGTGACATGTTATCCTTATTTGATACTTACTGGATCAAAATTTTAAGAACTTTGGAATCTTAGAATGCAAAGGAATCTCAGTTGTCCTTTAGTCCAATCCTTCTATAATATTTTTGAAAAAATTAATTACCTAGTTTCTGCTTCAACATCTCCATTGATGACAAACCCAAGACTTCATGAGCTAACAGATTAAAACTTAGGGCATCTAAAATTCTTTGAAATTTTTCTTTATATTGAACTGAAATTTGCAATTTTGCAACATCTATGTGTGTGGGATTCTGGAGCCCTTCATCAAAGCATGGCCATGTTATTATCCTGAGCAATTAAGAGTACATGAAAAGTGAAGTTTTTATTGAGGACCACATTAACATTTCAGTTTTTTCATTAATTGAAGAAATGTAGAAAATAATAGCACTTACCTCACAGAGTTATTGTAAATATCAATTGAGCTAAGAACATAAAGTGCTTGTGAAAACCTTTATATAAATGCTAGTTTATTATCATCATCTCCATCATCCCAATTTTTTTTAACATTAGCCTTCATTAGCATTAGCAGAACTCCTCCCATTCATAGATATTTTGCCTAGACATATTTCCCATTGGTTAACATATTTTCATTTTTTTCTGACTTCTCCTAACTCAGTAATACTATATCCCCAGAGACTATACAATAAACACCTCTCCCCAATATATGTTAAAACTTTCATCTTTCATATTCATCATATTACCCTCCCCAAAGTCTGATTTGAAATTCACCTCTCCATTCCACTCTAGCCTCTGTTTTTATTAAACTTCATTTTTAAATAAAGTATAATTTTCAGTATTATTAAAATCCATTCTCAAACTTTATTTTACAGCTATAATTGTTATGTTCTTTCCATCCTTTGGCACTTAATGATGCCTGGTTTCTCCCAGATGATTCTGCATCCTAGGTCTTTCTTTCTATCATTGGTTGAACTTTTTCTATTCCTCCCTGATTAACTGGTTCTGGTGAGGAAACTGTTCTTTTCTATGCTCCCTGTTGCCTCTTTAACACTGTCCTTCTGCTGACCTCACTCAGCAAGCTTTTCTTTAGTAGTTCCTCCTTCCAGATTTATCACCTAAACCTCAACTGGAATTGTTATATAACAACACCCAAGACATTAGCTCTCCTTTCTCAGTGAATTCATTGCCTGTTTCACAACTTCCCTCTTCACCCAAATCCCTGTCCTCATTATAAGGGACTTCAACAGACATATTTAAATCCCCTCAAATATCCTTTGAAGTTTCTCAGTCTACTTATGTCCTATGTACTATTCCTCATCAGTACCTCAGCTACACACATGTTTGGCCCTGCCCCTAATCTTGAAATTATGTAAATTATTACAGTTCCATGATAAAAACCTTTTGAATTTCTTTAGCTAATTATAATTTTTGCTATCCTGTCTCTCCCTGAAGCTTATGTCTTCTAAATTCATTTTCATACTTAGTGTCAATCCCTCTCTTTCCTCCTAAATGACACTCTGTCTCACTTACCACAGCAGAACTTTTTTTTTTCTTTCTCTTAATACTTCCCTAGTCTTACTTTGTAAAGTCTGGGCTAGCTCCCTGGAGGCCTCAGGAACAGCCAGAATCAGGATAAGTAAAAGTCCTTGGTCTTCAGAGGGAGAAGTGAAGGAGACAGACAAACTGCCACAAGCTCGCCACCAACCTCCCTTCTCCTGGTCCTGCTGCAAAGTAAAGTTCTCTCTCCCTACCCCTTAATCCTTACCTACAATTATCTGTATACACCAAACATCGAGCCAGCATGGAACAGTGAGAAGAGCCATTTTTTCCAAACATATACTAATAAAATCATTGTCCAATAGGTAATTAGCCTTAAGTGTTCAGTTGTCTGATTCAAGCACACCTTTTAAGAGTTTCAGTCCTTTACATCTCCCACTTTCTTTTGTTTTAGAACACAGGTGGTCATGCCATCCCTGACTTTTCTAGGAGGTGAGAACCCCAAAAAGGAAGTGATCACAACTTCCCTGACTTCTCAGAAAGGAGGTGAAAACACTGAAAAGGAGGTGATCACACTCCCCCACCCCCCCCGACTTCTCAGGAAGGGATGTGAAAGCACTATAAAGGAGATGATCACACCCTCCCTGACTTTTCAGGAAGAGAGATGAAAATCACCAAAGGAAAGAGGGGAATGAAGCTAGAAATTGTTAGTGGATTTCTGTGCTGAAGTGTCTTAGTAGAAACAGGAATGCACAAACCCATCAACATGAGGGATATTACATAAGCACATAGCAATAAAGCACAGGCTAGTAGTGATGACTCTCCCCACAGCTGATGCAGGCTCAATGTGGTGTAACAAACATGAATTGTACATGTAAGTAGTGATATAACAAATAATATGAATCAACATAGTGTTGTAAAAAAAATTTCCAGAAGTCCTAGAAGGAGAGTAAATAACAATCACATATACACCTCCTTCACTACTTGCTCTTCTCAGCTAAGCTACTTAAAATGTTCATCAAGAGGTAGCTGGTTGGCAGAGTCAATACAGCACCAACCCTGAAGTCAAAAGGATCTGAGTTCAAATCCAGCTTCAGACACTTAATATTTCCTAGCTGTGTGACCCTGGGCAAATTCATCAATACTAAGTGGCTCTCCGTTCCTCTCACACTTTTCCACCATCTTGACCTCTTCACTCTGACTTCTGAATTAATTTTTAAAATTAAACTGCATTCTTCAATGTTACCAGAGGTGTCTTCATTGACAAATCTTATACTCTTACTATAACATATTACATATATATATATATATATACACACACACACACACACACACACACACACACACACATATATCTTAATCTTTGTTTTAAATTCTCTGTAGTATTTAATTCTGACTTCTGCTTGCAGTTTCATAAAAAAGGTTTGAATTTTTGTTTCCATTTTAACTTGTTTTTAGTTCCAAATTTTCCTGCTTCTCCTATTCCCTCCTTTACCCATGGAGAAGTCAAAAATAGGTATAAACAGGGAAAACAAATATCTACATTTGTCATGTTTCAAAAAAGAAATAGAAAAAATGCTTCAATTTGCATACTGATTCCAGCAGTTCTCTTTCTAGTAGTGAATATCCTGTTTCTTTATGTATTCTTGTGAAGCATAGATGACCATTGTATGAATAAGAATAACTAAATCCTTCAGAGTTGATTATCTTTGCAATATTGTTATTACTGTATAAATTATTCTACTTGTTTTGTTCATTTTATTTTGTATCAGTTGACATGTCTCCATATTTTCCTAGAATTTATCTCCATCATTTCTCTCATTATAATATTCTTCCATCATATTCATATAACACCTTTTGGGCATTAACCAACTAATAGGCGTCTTATTACAATTATTGCTATGACAAAAAGAAAAAAGAAGCTACTAAAATAATTTTTAGAGGTCCTTTTCCTTTAATCTTAGGGTAAAGAGAAAGTACTGATAATACTGGGTCAAAACATATGAACTATTATGTAGCTTTTGCTAAATAACTTCAAGTTGCTTTGCAAAATAGTTGGACCAGTTTAAAACTTCACCATAGTTCATGAGTATACCTAAATTCCCAAATTGCCTAAAGCTTTTGCTTGTTTCATTTTTGTCATCTCAGTCAATCTGATGGGTATGAGGTAGTTTCTTATAATTGTTTTAGTTTTCATTTCTCTAATTATTAATTATTTAAAACCTTTTATCATTCAGCTATTGAATTTTTAAAGGATTTACAAAGTCAGAAATTTATTTATTTATTTGTATTAAATTAAAGCTTTTTAAAATTTTCAAAACATATGCATGAATAATTTTAACATTCACCCTTGCAAAACCTTGTAATTCCAATTCCCTTTCTTCCCCTCCCCTAGACAGCAAGTAATCCAACATATGTTAAACATGTGCAATACATATTTTCACAATTATCATGCTGCACAAGAAAAATCAGATCAAAAAGGAAAAATAGAAGAAAACAAAGTGCATGCAAAGAACACCAAAGAGTGAAAATACTATTTTGTGATCCACACTCAGTTCCCACAGTTCTCTTTCTGGGTACAGATGGCTCTCTTCATCATAAGACCACTGGAACTGGCCTGAATCATCTCATTATTGAAGAGAGACACATCCATCAGAAAATCCAGCTTCTTGTAGCTTTGATTTCTTCCTCTGAAAACTATCTGTTCTTATTCATTGAGCACTCATCACTTGGGGAATGATTCTTATTCTTAAAATATGACTCTTGTTTCCTATATATTTTAGAAATTAGGCCTTAATTAGAAAAGAATCCCCCCCCCAATTTCCTGCTTTCCTTTTAATTTTATCTTCATTAGTTTTGTTTGTACATTTTTAAATATTTTGTATAATTTTGTTTATTTTAATACACATTGCTTTATGAATTGTGTTGGGACAAAAAATCAGAGCAAAATGGAAAAACCATGAGAGAGATAAAAGAAACAAACAAACAAAGAAGCAAGCATAGCTTGTGTCTGTTTATATTCAATCTCCTTACATTCACGATGCCATTTTCTCTCCAAAGTCTATTGGAAATGCTTTGGATCATTGAACTACTGAAAAGTACCTAGTCTGCCATCACACCCTCTTGCTATTATTGAATACAATGTATTCCTGGTTCTGCTTGTTTCACTCAGCATCAGTTCATGTAAATCTTTCTAGGACTTTCTAAAATCACTTTTGTTGATAATTTTTAGAGAAAAATAATATTCCATTATCTTCATATAACATAACTTGTTCAGAAATCCCCCAATTGATGGGCATCTACTCATTTTCCAATTCTTTGCTATCACAAAAAACAAGTGTTACAAACATTTTTGCTCATGTGAGTCTTTTTCTATCCTTTATGATTTCCTTGGGATGCAGATACAGTTATGACACTGCTGGATTAAAGGATATACACAGTTTTATAGTCCTTTGGGCATAGTTGTAAATTGCTCTCCAGAATGTTTGGATCATTTCACAACTTCACCAATATATGTGTCCCAGTTTTCCTACATCCTGTCCAAAATTTATTATTATTTTTTCCTGTTGCCTCAGCCAGTCCGAGAGGTGTAAGGTGGTACCTCAAAGTTGTTTTAATGGGCATTTCTCTAATCATTAGTGATGTAGAGCATTGTTTCATATAACTGTAGTTGGCTTTAATTTCATCATCTTCAAATTTTCTCTTCAGATCCTTTGACTGTCAATTGGGGAATGACATATTCTTATAAATTTGACACATTTCTTTATATATTTTAGAAATAAAATCTTGAACAGAAACACTGGCTGTAAAGATTTTTTCCTAGTTTCATACTTTCCTTTTAATCTTGTTTCTGTTGGTTTTGTTTGTGCAAAAACTTTTTTTAATTTAATGTAATCAAAGTTGTTCATTTTGCCTTTTATAATCTTTTAGTTCATCTTTGGTCATAAGCTCCTCCTTTCTCCAAAGATCTGATAGGCAAAGTATCCCTTGTTTTCCTAATTTGTACATGGTATCATCCTTTATGCCCAAATCATGTACCTATTTTGACCCTATTTTGAGTTTGAGCTGTAGATCTATGCCAAGTTTCTGACATATTATTTTCCAATTATCCCAGCAATTTTTGTCAAATAATGAGTTCTTATTCCAGAAGCTGGAGTTTGGGAGTTTGTCAAATATTAGATTGCTATATATCTTGATAATTATGTTGTATGTATTTAATCTATTTCACTGATCCACCACTCTATTTCTTAGCCAGTGCTAAATGGTTTTGATGAGTGCTGCTTTATAATATAGTTTTAAGTTTGGTACTGCTGAGCTAACATCCTTTGTATTTTTTCTATTAATTCTCTTGGTATTCTTGACTTTTTATTCTTACAGATGAATTTTGTTATTATGTTTTCTAGTTCTATAAAATAATTTTTGACACTTTAATTGGTAAGGCACTGAACAAGTATAATTTAGGTAGAATTGTGATTTTTATTATATTAGTTTTGCCTACCCATGAGCAATTGATATTATTCAGCTATTTATATCTGACTTTTGTTTGTGTGAGAAGTGTTTTATAATTGTGTCCATATAGTTCTTGGGTTTGTCTTGACAAGTAGAACTCTAAGTATTTTATTTTGTCTAGAGTAATTTTAAATTTATTTTTTTCCTATCTCAGCCTGAAAGACTTTGTCAATAATAGGAATGCTGATGATTTGTGTGTTTATTTTGTATCCTGCAACTTTGCTAAATCTGTGAATTGTTTAGAGTAGGTTTTTGTATAGTTTTCTAGGATTCTCTAAGTGTATCATCATATAATCTGTAAAGAGTGATAGTTTTATTTTCTCATTGCCTATTCTAATTCCTTAATTTTCTTTTTCTTTTCTTATTGCTAAGGCTAACATTTCTTGTACAATTTGAATAACAATGGTGATAATGGTAATCCTTGTTTCACCCTGATCTTATTGGGATTGTGTCCAGCCAATACATTATATGTATTACTTTCTGTTGGTTTTAAAAAAAATACTACTTATTACTTTAAGGAAAGCTTGCTTTATCCCTATGATCTCCAGTTCTTTTAACAGGAGTGGCTGTTCTATTTTGTCAAAAGCTTTTTCTGCATCTATTGAGATTATCATATGATTTTTTTGTTGGTTTTATTATTGATATCATTGATTATGGTAATAGTTTTCCTGATATTGAACCAGCCCTGCATTACTGGTATAAATCCCACTTGGTCATATTGCATTATCCAGCTGATAAATTGTTATAATCTCTTTGCTAATAATTTATTTAAATTTTTGCATCAATATTCATTAAGTAGAAGGGTCCTTCTTAGGTCCTTCCTAATTTAGGTTTCAGTGCCATATTTGTGTCATACAAAAACATTTGTGTTTTTTTTTTCAAAAAGGTTACATAGTATTTAAATTAATGATTTTTTAAATGTTTGGTAGTTTTTCACCTGTCCTGGAGATTTATTCTTAGGGAGTTCATTAAGGTTTATTCAATTTCTTTTTTCTAAAATGGGACTATATAAGTAATTTATTTCATCTTCTGTTTATCTGGGCAAGTTATATTTTTGTAAATATTCATCCATGTTGGTTACAATGTCAGACTTGCTGCCATATAGTTGGGCAAAATAGCTTCTAATTATTGCTCTGATTTCTATATTACTGATGGTAAATTCCCCTTTTCATTTTTGATTCTGGTGATATGGATTTTTTCTTTCCATTTTCTAATCAAATTAACCTAAGATTTAGGTATTTTGTTGAATTTTTAATAAATTCAATTCTTAATTGTATTTATTAGTTAAGTAGTTTATTACTTTTAATTTTATTCATCTCTCCTTTGAGTTTCAGAATTTCTAATTTGATATTTAATTGGGGATTTTTAATTTATTCTTTTTTCTAGCTTTTTTAGTTGCATGCCTAATTCATTGATCTCCTCTTTCTCTATTTTATTCATGTATCTATTTAGAGATATAAGATTTCTCTTAAGAACTGCTTTATCTGGATCTATAGGTTTTTGTATGTTGTCTTATTATTTTCATTCACTTTGATGAAATTATGTTTTATTTCTGTGATTTGTTGTTTGACCGACTATTTTTTAGAATTGGATTTTTAAGTTTTCAATTGGTTTTAATCTATCTTTCCTTGCACCTTTATTGAATATAATTTTATTGTATTGTAGGCTGAAGTATTTTCTATTTCTGCCTTTTTGCATTTGATTGTGAAGTTTTTATGCCCTAATATATGGTCAATTTTTGTGTAGGTGCCATCTACTGCTGAGAAAAAAATGTATCCTTTCTGTCTGTATTCAATTTTCTCCAGAAAACTATCATATCTAGGTTTTCCACGATCCTATAATGTCCCTAGTTTCTTGTTTATGTTGTGGTTAGATTTGTCTGATTCTGAGAGAAAGGTTGTAATCCCCCACTAGAATAGTTTTGCTATCTATTTCTACCTGTAACTGATTTTAAATTTTCTCTAGAAATTTGGCTTCTCTACCAATTGGTGTATATGTATTTAATATTATTATTACTCCATTGTTTATGGTACTTTGCTCTTTTTAGGAAACAGACTGGTTTTCCAGATTTTGCCCTTGGAGCTGGGACTGGAAGCTGATTTTGTTCCTTTACTGAGACATGACTGAGGGTCTTAGACACTGATTTTCTGTGATTTAAGATCTTCTCACCAACTTTCCCAGAGTCTATCTCAGCAGGGCTGAACATCCTTTTAACCCCAGTGAGACTAACTTTTCTTGAAGTTTTTTTTTTTGTTTTTTGTTTTTTTTTTTAGTCTAAGGAAGCTAAACCAAGATGGTGGAGAGAAGAAACATCTTTTTCTGAGTTCTCCTCATGTCCTTCAAATTAACAGCAAATCCAGCCTCTGAACTGGTTTTGGAGTGACAGAACACATGACTATTGGGAGTGTGACAAATTTTCAACAGAAAATAATTTCAAAAGATCTCCAGAAAATGCTTGTTTCAATCAGGCATAGAGGAAGGCAGGCCAAACACAGGTAGGCCCATCACAGACAGGTCCAGTACAGGAAGGTCAAGCACAGGCAAGCCAAGCACATGCACCAAATGCAGTCCCAGGGTGGTGTGAGCTCCATAGGCTGGAGAATCTACCAGAGGGAATCTATGCCAGTGTTGGCTACTCAATCCTGGTTGCAAGCCAATAGATCAGTAGACTAATTATAAAACATCCAACATGAATACAAAGGCAAATAGTGAGGTCCTAAACACTAGAATTTCACAGTACCTGGTAATAATCACCTAGTACCAGAAGTTAGTCAGCATTGACCCAGTGCAGTCGATGTTGCCTGTAGAGAAAGCTTGGACAATCTCTTCTTTGCCTTAAAAGCAGACCTCAACATTTAAAACAAATGAGAAAAAAAAAAAAAAACAAAAAGAGCTCTGACCAAAGATAGTTTTTATGGAGAAAGAGAAGAACATATTTCAAACGCAGAGGACACTAAAAGCAGATTGGCTCCAGATGAAACATCAAAGGGTGATATAAATTGATCCTTATCTCACTATGTCTCTTGGAAGAATTCTAAAAAGGATCTTAAAAGATAGCTAGAAGAAAAACAGAGGAAAGAAATGGGAACTTTGCAAGAGGGTTTAGAAATACAAATTATCTGAAGAAAATACTTCACAAAATATATTTGACAACATGGAAAAAGAAAACAACTCCCTGAAAACAGAATTTATGAAATGGAAAAAGAAAACAACTCCCTGAAAAACAGAACTTGTGAAATGGGGAAAAAAATCCATAGAACAAAACAACTCATTTAAAAATTTAATTGGCCAAATACAAAAAAGAACTAAAAAAGGTAAATGAAGAAAATAATTCACTAAAAATCCAAATTAAATAAATGGAAATGAATGACTCAATGAGTCATCAAGGATCAGTTAAGCAAAACCAAAAAAATTGAAAAATAGAAGAAAATATAAAATGCCTCCTTGGAAAAACAACTGACATGGAAAATAGATCTAGGAGAAACAACTTAAGGATTGTTGGACCTCCTGAAAACCATGATTTAAAAAAAAAAAGAGCCTAGACATTATCTACCAGGAAATCATCAAGGAAAACTGCCCTGGTGTCCTAGAATCAAAAGATAAAATAGCCATTGAAAAAATTCATCAATCACCTCCTGAAAGAAATTCCAAATTAAACACTGCAAGGAATATCATAGCTAAATTTCAGAACTATCAGGCGAAAGAAAAAAAATATTGCAAGCAGCCAGAAGGGAAAAAATTCAAATACTGAGGAGCCACAATCATGATTACCCATGACCTAGCAGCTTCCACCTTAAAGGATCAAAGGTCCTGAAATCTGATATTCCAAAAAGCAATGGAACTTGTATTACAGCCAAGAATAAACTATTCAGATAAATTGTGCATTATTTTTCAGGGAAGACGAGGGACATTCAACGATACAGGTGAATTTCATGTATTTATAATGAAAAGATCAAAGTTGGGCAAAAAATTTGACCTTTAAATATAGAACTCAAGAGAAGCATAAAAAGGTAAAAAGTAAATAACTCTTAATACCTATATTTTTGTTATGGGTACCCAAAGAGAACACATGTATAATTCGATTTTACTATTATAATATTAAAAAGAAACTAGAGGTGGAAAGGAGCTTGTACTGGGAAAAAGGAAAAGTGAAGGTAAAATGAGGGAAAGTACATCTCACAAAGAGGCAAAGAAAATCTATTATAATTGAGGGAAAAAAGGGAGAGGGATGAACATTTTATGAATCTTACTCTCATCAGATTTGGCTCAAAGAGAAAATATTAGACATTTACCTAGCTAAATCAAACCCAAAAATAAATAAAAAAGAAATTAAGAAGGTATATAAATTTTTAGAAAAGTTAGATATGATAGATCTTTGGAGAAAATTGAATGGAGACATAAAGGACTATACTTTCTTCTTGGCAGTTCAGGGAACCTATACAAAAATTGATCATATATTAGGGCATAAAGACCTCAAAATCAAATGCAGAAAAGCAGAAACAGTAAATGCATTTTTTTCAGATAATTATGCAATAAAAATTACATTCAATAAAAGATCAGGGGAAATGACCAAAAATTAATTGGAAACAAAATAATCTAATCCTAAAAAATGAATGGATGAAACAGCAAATCATAGACACAATAAATAATTTCATCTAAGTGAATGACAATAATGAGATAACATACCAAATTTTTTATCTCTAGATGCCTACTTGCATAAAGTAAAGAAAGAGAAAATCAATGAATTGGGCTTGTAAATAAAAAAGCTAGAAAAAGAACAAATTAAAAACTGCCAATTAAATATCAAATTTGAAATTCTAAAAATAAAAGGGGAGATTCATAAAATTGAAAGTTAAAAAACTATTGAATTAATAAATTGATTTGGTTTCATGAAAAAACAAAAATAGATAAACATTTAGTTAATTTGATTAGAAAAAAGAAAGAGGAAAAATCAAATTGTTAATCTCAAAAATGAAAAGGAAGAACTTTCTAACAATGAAGAGAAAATTAGAGCAATAATTGGGAGTTATTTTGCTCAATTTCATGTCAATAAATTTGATAATCTTAAGTGAAATGGAGGAATACCTACAAAAATATAGTTTTCCCAGATTAACAGAAGAGGAAATAAATTACTTAAATAGTCCCATTTTAGAAAAAGAAATGGAGCAAGTATTAATCAGCTGCCAAAGAAAAAATCTCCAGAGTCAGATGGATTTATGTGTGAATTTAATTTAAAGAGCAAATAACTCCAATACTATGCAAAATATTAGAAAAAATAGGGAAAGAAGGACTCCTTCCAAATTCCTTTTATGACACATAGTACTGATTCTTAAACCAAGTAAAATGAAAACAGATAAAGAAAATTACAGGCCAATTCCCTTAATGAATATTGATGTAAAAATCTTAAATAAAATATTATCAAAAAGATTACAAGTAGGATTTATACCAGGAATGTAGGACTAGTTCAATATTAGGAAAACTATTAGCATAATTGACTATATCAAAAACCAAACCAACAAAAATCAAATGATTATCTCAATAAAAAAGAATTTGATAAAATCCAATACATTCTAATTAATAACACTAGAGAATATAGGAATAAATGTACTTTTCCTTAAAATGATCAGTAGCAGCTGTTTAAAACCATCAGTAAGCATAGTATGTAATGAGACCAACTAGAACCATTCCCAACAAAATTGGGGGAAGGGTGAAATAAGGTTGCCCACTATCACCATTACTATTCAATATTGTATTAGAAATATTAGCTTTGGCAATAAGAGAAGAAAAAAAAGAGATTAAAGGAATTAGAGTAGATAACGAGGAAGCCGAATTGTCACTCTTCACAGATAGAGGATCAACTAAAAAACTACAAGAAAAAATTCACAACTTTAGCAAAATGGCAGGATACAAAATAAATCCATAGAAATCATCAGCATTTTTATATATTATCCACAAAGTCCAGCAGCAAGAGATACAAAGAGAAATTCCATTAAAAAAAACTGTTAATAATGTAAAATGTTTGGGAGTTTACCTGGTAAGGCAAAGTTAGGAACTATATGAACACAACTGCCAAACACTTTCCACACAAATAAAATCAGATCTAAACAATTGGAAAAATATCACTTCTCTTGGGTAACCTAAGCAAATATAATAAAAATGACAATACTACCTAAATCAATCTAATTATTTAGTGCCATACCAATCAAACTCCCAAGAAATTATTTTATAGATCTAGAAAGAATGATAACAAACTTCATCTGGAAGAACAAAAGGTCAGGAATTTCAAGGGAATTAGTGAAGAAATGCAATTGAAGGTGGCCTAGCTGTGCCAGATCTAAAACTATTTTATAACACAGTGGTCATCAAAACCATTTTGGTACTGGCTAAGAAATAAAGTAGTTGATCAGTGGAATAGGTTAGATTTACAGGACAAAATAATCCATGACTAGAGTAATCTAGTGTTTGACAACCCCCGAGACCCCAGCTTTGGGTTTAAGAACTCACTATTTGACAAAAACTGCTGGGAAAAGTAGAAACTAGTATGGCAGAAACTAGGCAGTGACCTATATCTAACACTGTATACCAAGATAATGTCAAAATGGGTTCATGAGCTAGATATAAAGAGTGATATTATAAGCAAATTAGAACATAGGATAGTTTGCTTCTCACATCTGTGGAGGAGGAAGGAATTTGTGACCAAAGAAGAGCTGGAGATCATTATTGATCACAAAATAAATAATTTTGATTATATTAAGTTAAAAAGTTGTTATTCAAGCAAAACTAATATAGATGAGATTAGAAAGGAAGTAATGAACTGGGAAAACATTTTTATATTCAATGGTTCTGATAGAGTACATTTCTAAAATATGTGGAGAATTGACTCAAATTTATAAGAATTCAAGCTATTCTCCAACTGATAAATAGTCAAAAGATATAGACAGTTTTCAGATCAAGAAATTGAAATCATTTCTAGTCATATTATAAGGTACTCTAAATTGCTATTGATCAGAGAAGTGCAAATTAAGACAACTACACACCTCTTAATTTGACTAAAAGCAGGAAAAGATAATGCTGAATGTTGGAAGGGATGTGGGAAAACTGGGACAGTAATATATTATTGGTTGAGTTGTGAACTGATTGAACCATTCTGGAGAGCAATTTAGAACTATGCCCAAACAGTTATCAAATTGTTCATATCCTTTGATCCAGTAATTTTCCTACTGGGATTATTTCCCAAAGAGATGTTAAAGGAGGGAAAGGGGCCCACATTTACAAAAATATTTGGGGCAGTCCTTTTTTGTAGTGGCAAGAAACTGGAAAATGAGTGGATGCTCAACATTTGGAGACTATCTGAATAATTTATGATATTTGAATTTTATGGAATATTACTTTTCTGTAAGAAATGATCAGAAGAATGATTTTAGAGAGGGCTGGAGAGAATTGTGTGAACTGATGCTAAATGAAATGAGCAGAACGGCAGATCATTGTACATGGTTACAGGAAGATTATATGATGATCATTTCTTATAGATGTGATTTTCTTCAACAATGAGATGATTCAGATCAGTTCCAATGATCTTGTGATGAAGAAAATCATCTATACCCAGAAAGAGGACTGTGGGAACTGAGTGTGGCTCTCAACATAGCATTTTCATTCTTTTTGTTGTTTACTTGCAATTTATTTTTTTCTCATTTTTCCTGTTTGATTTGAGTTTTTATGTGCAGCAAGATAATTATATAAATATGTATGCATATATTGAATTTTACATATATTTCTACCGTGCTTGCCATTTAGGGGAGGGAGTTGAGGAAGGGGGAGGATTGGAACACAAGGCTTTGGCAGGGTTAATGTGAAAAATTATCCATGTATATGTTGGGAAAATAAAAAGCTTTAATAAAAAAATAGTTTTTCCAATCTATCTTGAGCTGAGTAGTTTCATTCCCTCAGATTTTGTTCAGAGGCTTGCTTTTATTTGGCTTTCAAGGGAAACTGGAAAACTTTGAACAGCTTCCTGTTCTTAACTGCCATCTTGGCTATAATGGCTAATATGATCATGTATGGCTATATATTACATACCTAATCTTTAAGCTGATCATCTCCTCTGGTTCTTGTTGTATTGTTTTGTTGATTGGTCATGCATAACTTTTTTTTTTAAAAATAACTTTTTATTGACAGAACCGTTGCCAGGGTAATTTTTTACATTATCCCTTGCACTCTCTTCTGTTCCGATTTTCCCCCTCCCTCCCTCCACCCCTTCCCCCAGATGACAAGCAGTCCTATACATGTTAAATAGGTTACAGTATATCCTAGATACAATATATGTGTGCAGAACTGAACAGTTCTCTCATTGCACAGGGAGAATTGGATCCAGAAGGTATAAATAACCCAGGAAGAAAAACAAAAATGCAAGCAGTTTATATTCTTTTCTTAGTGTTCTTTCTTTGGGTGTAGCTGCTTCTGTCCATCTTTAATCAACTGAAACTGAGTTAGATCTCTTCATCGAAGAGATCCACTTCCATCAGAATACATCCTCATACAGTATCATTGTTGAAGTATATAATGATCTCCTGGTTCTGCTCATTTCACTTAGCATCAGTTCATGTAAGTCTCTCCAAGCCTCTCTGTATTCATCCTGCTGGTCATTTCTTACAGAACAATAATATTCCATAACATTCATATACCACATTTTACTCAACCATTCTCTAAATGATAGGCATTCATTTATTTTCCAGCTTCTAGCCACTACAAACAGGGCTGCCACAAACATTTTGGCACATACAGGTCCCTTTCCCTTCTTTACTATCTCTTTGGGGCATAAGCCCAGTAGAAACACTGCTGGATCAAAGGGTATGCACAGTT
Organism: Antechinus flavipes; assembly: GCF_016432865.1. NCBI lineage: Eukaryota > Metazoa > Chordata > Mammalia > Dasyuromorphia > Dasyuridae > Antechinus > Antechinus flavipes. Next base: position 232,489,260 of record NC_067400.1, read on the forward strand.
TGATAACTTTTTGAGCATAGTTCCAAATTGCTCTCCAGAATGGCTGGATGTGTTCACAATTCCACCAACAATGTATCAGTGTCCCTGTTTTCCCACATCCCTTCCAACATTCTGCATTACCTTTCCCTGTCATTCTAGCCAAACTGACAGGTGTGTAGTGGTATCTCAGAGTTGTTTTAATTTGCATTTCTCTGATTAATAATGATTTGGAGCATATTTCCATATGGCTATAAATAGTTTTAATTTCTTCGTCTGAGAATTGTCTGTTCATATCCTTTGACCATTTATCAATTGGAGAATGGCTTGATTTCTTATAAATTAGAGTCAATTCTCTATATATTTTGGAAATGAGGTCTTTATTAGAACCTTTGACTGTAAAAATGTTTTCCCAGTTTATTGTTTCCCTTCTAATCTTGTCTGTCTTAGTTTTGTTTGTACAAAAACTTTTCAATTTGATATAATCAAAATTTTCTATTTTGTAGTCAATAGTGATCTCTAGTTCTTCTTTGGTCATAAATTCTTTCCTCTTCCACAGGTCTGAGAGGTAAACTATCCTATGCTCTTCCAATTTATTTATAATCTCATTCTTTATGCCTAGGTCATGAACCCATTTTGACTTTATCTTGGTGTAGGTGTTAAGTGGGGGTCAATGCCTAGTTTCTGCCATCCTAATTTCCAATTTTCCCAGCAATTTTTGTCAAATAATGCGTTCTTATTCCAAAAACTGGGATCTTTGGGTTTGTCAAACACTAGATTATTAAAGTTATTGGCTGTTTTGTCATTTGAACTTAACCTATTCCATTGATCAACTAGTCTATTTCTTAGCCAATACCAGATGGTTTTAGTAATTGCTGCTTTATAATGTAATTTTAGATCTGGTACAGCTAGGCCGCCTTCATTTGATTTTTTTTTTCATTAATTCCCTTGAAATTCTTGACCTTTTGTTTTTCCATATGAACTTTGTTGTTATTTTTTCTAGGTCATCAAAATAGTTTTTTGGGAGTCTGATTGCTAAATAAATTGATTAATTTAGATAGTATTGTCTTTTTTAATTATATTTGCTTGCCCTATCCAAGAGCATTTAATATTTTTCCAGTTGGTTAGATCACACTTAATTTGTGTGGAAAGTGTTTTGTAGTTTTGCTCATTAAGTTTCTGATTTTCCCTTGGCAAATAGATTCCTAAATATTTTATACAATTAGTAGTTACTTTAAATGGAATTTCTCTTTGTAACTCTAACTGTTGGGTTTTGTTAGTGATATATAAGAATGCTGATGACTTATGTGGGTTTATTTTGTATCCTGCAACTTTGCTAAAGGTGTGGATTGTTTCTTTCTTTCTTTTTTTTTTTTTTTTTTTTTTTTTTGGTTACTTCTTTATTTATTTATTTATTTGCTTTTTATTAGCTTTTATTTCTTTCTTTTTTTATATTTTATTTTATTTTATCATAACTTTATATTGACAGAATCCATGCCAGGGTAATTTTTTAACAACATTATGCCTTGCACTCGCTTCTGTTCCTATTTTTCCCCTCCCTCCCTCCACCCTCTTCCCTAGATGGCAAGCAGTCCTATATATGTTAGATATGTTGCAGTATATCCTAGATACAATATATGTTTGCAGAACTGAACAGTTCTCTTGTTGCACAGGGAGAATTGGATTCAGAAGGTAAAAATAACCCGAGAAGAAAAACAAAAATGCAAATAGTTCACATCCTTTCCCAGTGTTCTTTCTTTGGGTGTAGCTGCTTCTGTCCATCATTTATCAATTGAAACTGAGTTAGGTCTCTTTGTCAAAGAAATTGGTGTGGATTGTTTCTAATAACTTTTTAGTAGAGTCTCTGGGGTTCTCTAGGTATACCATCATATCATCAGCAAAGAGTGATAATTTGGTTTCCTCATTCATGCATAACTCTTCATGACCCCATTTGGAATGTCCTTGACAAAGTAATTTTATCATTTCTTTCTCTAAATCATTTTATAAATGAAGAAAGTGAGGCAAACAGGGTTAAGTGACTTGTTCAAAGTCACATGGCTAGTAAGTTTCTGAGGCCAGATTTGCACTTAAGTCCTCCTAACTCTAGAGTTAGCACTCTATCCAGTCAGGTAACTATATTTCTTATAGACAAATTGTTTTGATGATTACAGATTTGTAGCATATTTGAATTCAGTACTACTGGGTCCTTTCTAGTTGCCTCAAATCTCACTCCATTGCCAACTGTCATTAATGATTCCTAAGAAGAGCAATAATACATTGCCCCTCCCATTCCACCAGCCCTTCTGACAACATAATCTTTACAGAAATCTTTGTAACATTTTTTTTTTTTTGTGGAGAAAAGACCTACCCTTCAACCATCACCGTGTGGCTAAACAGATGCCAAAAAGGAGACCAGCAAGCTAGATGAAACCCCCAACTTTTGGTGCCCCCATCATGTGGTGTCTATATTACCCACACCTTCTTTCCTTTCTTCCTTCCTTTCTTTCTTCCTTCCTTCCTTCCTTTCTTCCTCTCTCCCTCTCTCCCTCTCTCCCTCTCTTCCTTTCTTCCTGCCTTCTTTCATTTCTTGCTTCATTCCTCCATCCACTCCTCCCTTCCTCCCTTCCCCCTGACTTCTTTCTTTCTTCCATTGTCTTAAGAGGCAAATCTTTTGGGAATGTGCCTTGACAAATTCCTCTGCAAATGTGCAATCCCTGCCTCCTCAAAAGTCACAGCTACAGAAGAGTTAGAAAGTTCTCATCACTGAAGTCCTTGGGACTGTCATATGATTCAAAATCAGAAAATAATATTGTTTTATTAGTGGAAATGGTATAGAATAAGATGCATCACTTTATAAATTGCCATACACCTACAGGATCATGTTTCCTTTTCATCCAACTTCCAGCTGAAATTGATCTATGTTGCCATCCCTTAGAATCAGGAATTGTCTTGCTTTTCTATCTATATACTAGTGCTTAGAAAATAGTAAATACTTACTACTGGGCTTATGTTATGAGTTCAAATGTTGGAGTTCCTGTTCTTCTCAAGGCAAAGCCGGTTTAGAGGCTTGGAGCCCTTCGGATGTCTCCACATCCAAAGGTTCTGTCCTTCAGCCTCTGCCTCTGCTTTCTTCTGCCTCCAACCAAGACAGAGATGGAAGGTCTCTCTTATCTCCTTCTGAGGAGCCCAGCCACCAACTTGCCGTGGAGAGAAGGCTTCTGGCGTAGCTCCACTGAAATCCGTCAAAGTGTTCTCTGCACCAGAGTCGTTCCTCTCGAGTCCAGCGCGATCAGCCAGCCAAGAGGAAAAAATGTATTCTGCCATAGATCCCTCATCGCTGGCCTTTTATCTGCCTCTTCTGAGAGAATGGGATTATGGGTTTTCTCCCATAGTGCTCTCTGGCCCAATGAGCTTTAAGGGAGGTGTGAACTCCCTGAAAGTAGAAAGTCTACTTTGTGAAGCTAGCATACTTGTGGACTCCAATGAGTAAAGGTGGGAACACAAGCCTTGTCTTGATTAGTTCTACTTAGTACCTTGTTTCAGGTTCTGGCCAAAACATCTTCTTGTAAGATTAGATCAACTCTAATTAGTTAGTAGTTAGTAAGGATTCCAACGGGCTTATATCCCAAAGAGATCTTAAAGAAGGGAAAGGGACCTGTATGTGCAAAAAGGTTTGTGGCAGCTCTTTCCGTAGTGGCTAGAAACTGGAAATTGAATGGATGCCCATCATTTGGAGAATGGCTGAGTAAATTGTGATATATGAATGTTATGGAATATTATTGTTCTGTAAGAAATGATCGTTAAGATGAATACAGAGAGGCTTGGGGGAACAACATGAACTGATGCTAAATGAAATGAGCAGAACCAGGAGATCATTATACACTTCAATAACAATAGTATATGAGGATCAATTTCCATGGCAGTGGCTGTCTTCAACAATGAGAGGATCCAAATCAGTTCCAATTGATCAGTAATGAACAGAACCAGCTACATCCAGCTAAAGAACACTGGGAACTGAGTATGGACCACAACATAGCATTTCCATTCTTTCTGTTATTGTTTGCCTGCATTTTTATTTTTCTTCTCAGGTTATTTTTACCTTCTTTCTAAATCCAATTTTTCTTGTGCAGCAAGATAACTGTATAAATATGTATACATATACTGTATTTAACATATACTTTAACATATTTAACATATATGGAACTACCTGCCATCTAAGGGAGAGGGTAAAGGGGAGGAGGGGAAAAGTTGGAACAGAAGTTTTTGCAAGGATCAATGTTGAAAAATTACCCATGCACATGTTTTGTCAATAAAAAGGTATAATAAAAAAGTAAACATTCAATAAATGCTTTTTAAAATTCATTCATATTTCATTTTATCCTCTACTCAGCTGTCAAAAGTGGTTTTTCTAACACATACATCTGACTTAAACCATTGCTCTACTCAGTAAGTGGCAGTAGTTTTCAATTATTTCTCTGATCAGATGAAAACTTCTCCATCTGAAATGTAAAGTTCATTACAGTTTGATCCCCTTCCTACCTCTCCAGTCTTCTTATGCATTACTCTCCTTCAAACACTTTATGATCCAGCCATTCTGGCCCACTTGTTAGTCCTCAAATGAATTAATGAAGAATAGATTCTTTGCCAACTTTGTTAATTAGCCTTAATCACTGAATGAGTGCAGTCTCAGGCAAACTGAGACCTGTTGAAGGCCTTGTTTAAAAAAGCCAATTTCTCCCATTGAATCCATGTCCATCTCCAATTACCCTAATCTATATCTTGCCACGACCCAGATGGCTCTGGATGGGAAAGTGAAAAAAGTGAGCTTGCATAGCCCTCCCTCACTTTAGTCCAATTCACTTGCATGTCATAACATCATCTCCTTGATGACATAGTCCTCTTTGAGAACAAAGAGCAAACAACAATATTCTTCAAACACAATACTTTAGGTCCCTGCATTTTTGGTAGCTATTCTCCGTGGGAAGATTGTTCTTCCCTTCCTCCATTTCTTAGTATGCTACATTTCCTTCAAAACTCTGCTCAAGTGCAACCTTCTGCAGATGGCTTTTCCTGGCTTTGCATCTACTCCTATTTCTGTCTTAATCTCTAAATTAAACTAGTATCTTCCCTGTATAAATGTCCTTTATACCTATTTATCTTTATGTTGTTTTTTCCATATGATTAAGAAGTCTTTGGGTATCTACCCAAGGGATATCCACCCTCTTCTATGTGATTCTTATTTCTGTCTTTCCATAAATTTTTCATAGAGATACTTAATATGTTACAAATTTTCTTCCAACTTATTTTTTGTGGTCATGGTTATGGCTTTGTGTATTTTGTCACTAATCCTTCAAAGATTTAGAAAATTAGATACCAGCCTTTCCATATCTTCCTATCCTAAGGGACTCTTGTCCATATCTGTTAGGGAAGAAAAGTGACCAAAATATGCTTGGACATGCCTTGAGATCTCCTGAGAAGCCCAGGAAACCAGTGGGACATAATTTTTTTCAATCAATTATCTTGCATATTCACATTATAAAAAGAAAAGAGAGGGAAAGGAAAGGAAAGAAGGGGAAGGAAAGATAAAAAGATGAAAGAAAAAGGAAAGGGAAATAAAGGAAGAGAAAAGAAAAAAGAAGAAAATATAATATTACATTTGTCCCCATGATTTTCAGGTTCTTCGAAAAGAGTTTATGCTCTTTGGCAATACTTTTTTCAGGTTTCTTCTTGCAAAGGAAAATCATGTGTGCCCAAGCGAATCACCAGATGTGGCTGGTAGTCACCTTTAAAAAGAAGTCTTGGAAGATCCTCTGTTATGTCTTTTCTTGTGTATATATATATATATATATATATATATATATATATATATATATATGTACCTTAGGAAGATAACAGACTTTTCTATTTTAGCTATCAGGTCAACACCTCTTAATGGCTTTGCAGGCACATCCAACTTCCTTTTTATTCTCTCATTTAATTCTTGCCAACTCAGAACAATTTGTCTAGCAAGTAAACTTCTCTATCTTGCTTTTAACCACATCATCCTGTTATATTTTTCCTAAATCATTTTACCCCTTTGCAATGAGCACTTTTTCATCAGTTTCTTCTAGCATTGGTATTCAATGTTTCCGAAAGTTTTCCCAAATTTTTCTTCCTTGAATTCAATTATTGGCCACAGAATGAAAAAAGAGAGCAGATAGATCCGGAAATTATTTGTTTTCATTATTTCCTCATGTTCTTGCAAATTGCTCCTAAAATCTTCTCCTAATATTAATATCTAGCATTATCCATAAGTCTGAAGTCCTCTAAATTACCTTAAATTTCTTTCCCTTATTTAGATCATTTTTTTTTCTTGACTTGCCTACTAAACTATATTAACAACCATCCTAGGCAGGTTTTTTTTTCTTTTTTTGTACTTTTAAAAGAATAGTTTCTTAGGTTGATTAATTTCTAGAAGAACATCTTTTAGTAGGAATTGTAACTTCCTAATAACCCACACAATCTCCTCAATACCGTACACAATAAAGAAAGAGAAGTTTACAATTTGGCATCTTTTTTCTTCCTTTTATTTCTTTCTCTTAATTCCTCTATTTTTTTCTTTCCTTTTCCTTTGTCTCTTGCTTTTTTCCTTTTTTTTCTTTGTTTCTTTCTCTTTCCTTCTCTCCTTTCTTCTATTTTTCCTTCCTTCTCTCCTTCCTTCCTTCCCTCCTTCTTTCCTTCTTTTCTTTCTTCTTTCTTTCCTTTCTTCCTTCCTTCCTTCCTTCCTTCCTTCCTTCCTTCCTTCCTTCCTTCCTTCCTTCCTTCCTTTTTTCCTTCCTCCTTCTCTCTCTCCCTCCTTTCCTCCCTCCCTTCCTTCTTTCTTCTTTTCTTTTTCAAGCTCAACAAGGCAGAATTTCAGCAGCCTTTCAGGGCCCAAAACAATACCATTATTGAATATAAGAGCTTTAACCTATATTATTTCTTACTGATATGGTAAACACTTCCTTGGGCAATTTGATGGCTCCGTAGTGGATAGCTGATCAGCTTTAGCACTATGAAACTCAAAACTCCCAAGCTGAATCCATGTGTCTTTCCTCTCTGGCAAAAGCAACTACAGGAATTATGAGAGTTCACTACTGTTTCCATGATGTCCAGCTTAACATTTTATTTCTTAGAGGAAGAACTATTATTCTCTTGTAGTAGGAGAAGTTTTCTTCTTTCTACTTGATCACTTCTTATTTCTATAAAAGCACTTCCATTGCTTCAATTAATGGATTGACTGGAAGTACAGATGTAATAATGAATGTGAAAATATATAAAAATTCTAAGGCTTTGTGCAAATTTTCCGAATATTTTTATTTTATAAAGATTTCCTGTAACAGTGTAGACCAAAAATGCTATTAATTGCTCTTAGCATAACAAATTTCCAGATAACCAATTTTAGTATTGTTCAGTCATGTAATATGAGTGCTTTAAACATAGCAGTTTTAGATAGCATATATTAAATATGGAGTCTGAATCATAAGTTGTAATAATTTCACTATATACATACTATATTTGAAGAATTGCATCCAAGACTTCCTGTCACATTTTGAGAGACACTGCCAAAACAGAATATGGCCAAATCAGAAAAAAAGAAGGAAAATGAATAATACAAAGAACATATAACTAGATGACACAATGGATAGAGAACCAAATTAATAGTCAGGAAGATATGAATTCAAATTCTGTATTAGATACTTAATATTTTGTTTCAGATCCAAATGAGTAAGCCTGAACATATATTTAATCACTCTCAGTCTCAAATTTCCTTTTCTGTAAAAAGTAGATAATAACAGAACCTAACAACAAGGTTGTTGAAAAGATCAGATGAGATTACAAGTGTAAAGTTCTTAGCAAACTTTAAAAAGCTCTATGAACACTAGATATAATTAAATAGTTGAAAGGATTTGAGATGATTGTGAGATGTGTTAGCTAACTTCAGATATTTGAGGGTAGAAGCTATAGTTGAAAAGATACTTTCTATTCCTTGAAAAAATGAGTATGGTTTTTGTGAAAGTCTAGTGAGATGATTGTTTTTGAAAGCAGGTTGAAAATCATTAAGTATGCCAACATGTAACATGTTATTAAACTGCACAGATTTTGTATCAATAAAAAAGCATTTTCTAACTGAGAAGATCCTAAGAATATTCAATAATTGTCTTATCAAGTAGTGAACTCCCCAATGGTGGTAATTCATGAGAGGTTTATAGGCCATCCATCAGGTATAATGTAAAAAAAAAAAAATCCAATACTTCTTAATGGGAAGCTGAACTATATATTTTCTCTCTTTTTTTTAAATAACTTTTTATTGATAGAACCCATGCCAGGGTAATTTTTTACAGCATTATCCCTTGCATTCACTTCTGTTACAATTTTTCTCCTCCCTCCCTCCACCCCCTCTCTTAGATGGCAAGCAGTCCTTTACATGTTGAATAGGTTACAGTATATCCTAGGTACAATATATGTGTGCAGAACCGAACAGTTTTCTTGTTGCACAGGGAGAATTGAATTCAGAAGGTATAAATAACCCAGGAAGAAAAACAAAAATGCAAGCAGGTTATATTCATTTCCCAGTGTTCTTTCTTTGGGGGTAGCTGCTTCTGTCCATCTTTGATCAATTAAAGCTCTCTTTATTGAAGAGATCCACTTCCATCAGAATACATCCTCAAACAGTATCGTTGTTGAGGTATATAATGATCTCCTGGTTCTGCTCGTTTCACTTAGCGTCATGAACTATATATTTTCAAAGTTCTCTTCTGATTAATGATATAATCAGAAATAATTAATCAAAAATTGGTTTATGTTGTTTAATATTTCATGTAAATCAACTTGGTGTAGAGAAAACAGCACTGAATTTGGAATCAAAAGACCAAGTTTGAACCACAGTTCCATTAAATAGAACTCATGTGACATTTGGACAAATTATTCCCATTCTATGGGCCTCAATTTATTTATTATTTTTATTATTATTATACTATCTTTTTATTTACAAAACATAGGTATGGCTAATTTTTCAATATTGACTCTTGCAAAAACTTATGTTCCAACTTTTCCCCTCCTTTCCCCCCACTCCCTCCCCTAGATGTCAGGTAGTCCAATATACATTAAATATGTTAAAATATACATTAAATCCAATAGGTGTACACATATTTATAGAGTTATCTTGCTACACAAGAAAAATTGGATCTAGAAAGAAAAAAAATCTGAGAAAAAAAAATGCAAGCACACAATAACAAATAGGAAAAGCTATGCTGTGGTCCACACTCGTTTCAAATAATTCTCTCTCTGGGGGTAGCTGATTCTCCTCATTACTGAACAATTGGAACTGGTTTGAATGATCTCATTGTTGTAGAGAGCCACATCCATCAGAGTTGATCATTGTGTAATTGTGTTGCTGTGTCTAATGATCTCCTAGTTCTGCTTATTTCATTTAGCATCAATTTATGTAAGTCTCTCCAAGCCTCTCTGAAATCATCCTATTGGTCATTTCTTAAAGAACAATAGTATTCCATGGCATTCATATATTTTAACTTATTCAGTCATTCAATAAACTGGGAAAACATTTTTACAGTTAAAGGTTCTAATAAAGACCTCATTTCCAAAATATATAGAGAATTGACTCTAATTTATAACAAATCAAGCCATTCTCTAATTGATAAATGGTCAAAGGATATGAACAGACAATTCTCAGATGAAGAAATTAAAACTTTTTATAGCCATATGGAAATATGCTCCAAATCATTATTAATCAGAGAAATGCAAATTAAAACAACTCTGAGATACCACTACACACCTGTCAGTTTGGCTAGAATGACAGGGAAAGATAATGCAGAATGTTGGAAGGGATGTGGGAAAACAGGGACACTGATACATTGTTGGTGGAATTGTGAACACATCCAGCCATTCTGGAGAGCAATTTGGAACTATGCTCAAAAAGTTATCAAACTGTGCATACCCTTTGATCCAGCAGTGTTTCTACTGGGCTTATGCCCCAAAGAGATAGTAAAGAAGGGAAAGGGACCTGTATGTGCCAAAATGTTTGGCAGCCCTGTTTGTAGTGGCTAGAAGCTGGAAAATAAATGAATGCCTATCATTTAGAGAATGGTTGAGTAAAATGTGGTATATGAATGTTATGGAATATTATTGTTCTGTAAGAAATGACCAGCAGGATGAATACAGAGAGGCTTGGAGAGACTTACATGAACTGATGCTAAGTGAAATGAGCAGAACCAGGAGATCATTATATACTTCAACAATGATACTGTATGAGGATGTATTCTGATGGAAGTGGATCTCTTCGATGAAGAGATCTAACTCAGTTTCAGTTGATTAAAGATGGACAGAAGCAGCTACACCCAAAGAAAGAACACTGAGAAAAGAATATAAACTGCTTGCATTTTTGTTTTTCTTCCTGGGTTATTTATACCTTCTGGATCCAATTCTCCCTGTGCAATGAGAGAACTGTTCAGTTCTGCACACATATATTGTATCTAGGATATACTGTAACCTATTTAACATGTAAAGGACTGCTTGCCATCTCGGGAAGGGGGTGGAGGGAGGGAGGAGAAAAATTGGAACAGAAGAGAGTGCAAGGGATAATGTAAAAAAATGCCCTGGCATGGGTTCTGTCAATAAAAAGTTATTTAAAAATTAAAAAAAAAAAAACGAAAAACAAAACAAAACAAAAAAACGTATTCAGTCATTCTCCAATTGACGGGCATCCATTCAATTTCCACTTTCTACCCACTACAAAAAAAGGCTGCTACAAACATTTTTGCACATGTGAGTTCCTTTCCCTTCTTTAAGATCTCATTGGAACATAAACCCAGTAGAAACACTGCTGGATCAAAGGGTATGTGCCATTTGAAAATTTTTTGAACATAGTTCCAAACTGCTCTCCAGAATGGTTGGATTCGTTCACAGTTCCACCAACAATGTATCCGTGTCCCAGTTTTTCTACATCCTTTCCAACATTTTTCAGTATCTTTTCCCATCACCTTAGCCAATGTGAGAGGGGTGTAGTGGTAGCTCAGAGTTGTCTTAATTTGCATTTCTCTGATAATAATGATTTGCAGCATTTTTTCATATAAATAGAAATAGTTTCAATTTCATCATTTGAAAATTGTCTCTTCATATCCTTTGACCATTTATCACTTGGAGAATGGCTTGATTTCTTATAAATTAGAGTCAATTCTCTACATATTTTGGAAATAAGGCCTTTATCAGAACCTTTAACTATAAAGATGTTTTCCAAGTTTATTGCTTCCCTTCTAATCTTGTCTGCATTGTTCTTGTTTGTTTGTTTGTTTGTTTTTGTTTTTGTTTTTTGTACAAAGGCTTTTCAACTTGATATAATCAAAATTTTCTATTATGTGATCAATAATGATCTCTAGTACTTTGGTCACAAATTCCTTGTTCCTCCACAAGTCTGAGAGGTAAACTATCCTGTGTTCCTTTAATTTATTTATAATCACATTCTTTATGCCTAAACTATGAACCCATTTTGATATTATCTTGGTGTACAGTGTTAAGTGTGGGCAATGCCTAGTTTCTTCCATATCAATTTCCAATTTTTCCATCAATTTTTGCCAAATAGTAAATTGTTATCCCAAAAGTTTGGGTCTTTGTGTTTGTCAAATACTAGATTTCTATATTTATTGACTATTTTGTCCTGTGAATCTAAACTATTCTGCTGATCAACTAGTCTATTTCTTAGCCAATAACAAATGGTTTTGGGGACCACTGTTTTATAATATAGTTTTAGATCAGGTACAGCTAAGACATCTTCATTTGATTTTTTTTTCCATTAGTTCCCTTGAAATTCTTGACCTTTTGTTCTTCCATATGCATTTTGTTGTTATTCTTTCTAGGTCATAAAAATGATTTCTTGGGGCTCTGATTAGTATAGCATTAAATAAATAGATTATTTTAGGTAGTATTGTCATCATTATATTCACTCGGCCCATCTAAGAGCATTAATATTTTTTCCAAGTGTTTGGATCTGACTTTATTTGTGTGGAAAGTGTTTTGTAGTTTTGTTCATTTAGTTCCTGATTTTCCCTTGGCAGATAGATTCCCAAATCTTTTACACTGTTGACAGTTGTTTCAAATGGAATTTTTCTTTGTACCTCTTGCTATTGGATTTTGTTAGTGATGTATAAAAATACTGAGGATTTATGGGGGTTTATTTTGTATACTGCAATGCTGCTAAAGTTGTAGATAATTTCTAAAAGTATTTTTTAGGGTAATCTCTGAGGTTCTCTAAATATACCATCATATCATTCGCAAAGAGTGATAATTTGATTTCCTCATTGCCTATCCTAATTCCTTTAATCTCTTTTTCATCTCTTATTGCTGAAGCTAGCATTTCTAATACAATATTGAATAATAATGATGATAGTGGGCATCCTTATATCACTCCTGATTTTATTGGAAATGGTTCCAGTTTATCACAATAACATATGATGCTTACTGATGGTTTTAAATAGATGATACTGACCATTTTAAGGAAAAGTCAATTTATTTGTATACTTGCTAGTGTTTTTAATAAGAATGGGTGTTGGATTTTATCAAATGCTTCTTCTGCATCTATTGAGATCATCATATGGTTTTTGTTAATTTGGTTATTGATATAGTCAATTATCTTAATAGTTTTCCTAATATTGAACCAGAATCATTCCTGGTATAAATCATACTTGGCCATGGTATATTATACTGGAAATGATTTTCTGTAATCTTTTTGCCAGTATTTTATTTAAGATTTTTCATCAATGTTCATTAGGGAGATTGGTCTATAATTTTCTTTTTCTATTTTCGTCCTAGATGGTTTACATATCAGTACCATACCTGTGTCATCTCCTTTACTCCATTTTTTTTCAAATAGCTTATATAGCATTGGAGTTAATTGTTCTTTAAATGTTTGGTAGAATACACATGTAAATCCATCTGGTTCTGGGGACTTTTTCTTAAGGAGTTGATTAATAGCATGTCCTATTTCTTTTTTATAAAATGGGACTGTTTAACCTATTTACATCTTCCTCTGTTATTCTGGGCAACCTATATTTTTGAAAGTATTCATCCATTTCATTTAAGTTATCAAATTTAATAGCATAAAGTTGGGCAAAGTAACTCCTAATTATTGCTCTAATTTCCTCTTCATTAGTGAAAAGTTCTCCCTTTTCATTTTTCAGACTACCAATTTGATTTTCCTCTTTCCTTTTTCCTAATCAAATTTACCAAGGGTTTATCTATATTGTTGGGTTTTTTTCCCATAGAACCAACTCTTATTTTTGTTTATCAATTCAATAGGTTTTTTTTTTTTACTTTCAGCTTTATTAATCTCTCCTTTTATTTTTAGAATTTCAAATTTAGTGTTTGGTTGGGGGTTTTTAATTTACTCTTTTTCTAGCTTTTTTTAGTGGCAAGCCTAATTCATTGATATTCTCCTTCTCTATTTTATGCAAGTAGGCCTCTAGATTTATAAAATTTCCCCTTATTCCTGCTTTGGTTGCATCCCACACATTTTGGTATGTCGTCTCATTATTGTCATTCTCTTAGGTGAAATTATTAATTGTGTCTTTTCTGTTTCACCCAATCATTCTTTTAAGATGAGATTATTTAGTTCCCAATTACTTTTTGGTCTATTTTCCCCTGGCTTTTTATTGAATTCAATTTTTATCACATTGTGATCTGTAAAAAATGCATTTACTATTTCTGCCTTTCTGCATTTAATTTTGAGGTCTTTATGTTCTAATATATGGTCAATTTTTGTATAGGTTCCATGAACTGCTGAGAAGAAAGTGTATTCCTTTCTAGGTCTCCATTCAGTTTTCTCCAAAGATCTATCATACCTAAAGTTTTTCTAATATTCTATTTACCTCTTTCATTTATTTCTTATTTATTTTGTGGTTTGATTTATCTAATTCTGAGAGTGCAAGGTTGAGCTCTCCCACTATTTTACTTTTGCTGTCTATTTTTTCTTATAGCTCTCTTATCTTCTCTTTTAGGAATTTAGATGCTACACCACTTGGTGCATATATATTTAGTATTGATATTGCTTCATTACCTATGCTACCCTTTAGCAAGATATAGTGCCCTTCCTTATCTCTTTTAATTGGATCTTTTTTTTTTTTTGCTTCTGCTTGATCTGAGATCAGGATGGCTACTCCTGCTTTTTTGACTTCACCTGAAGCATAGTAGATTCTGCTCTAGCCTTTTACCTTTACTCCATATGAATTATCCTGCTTCAAGTGTGTTTTCTGTAAACAACATATTGTAGGATTCTGACTTTTAATCCAATCTGCTATATGCCTCCGCTTTATGGGGGAGATAACCCCATTCACATTTATGGTTAAAATTACAATTCTGTATTTCCTGACATCTTGTTAAGCCCAGATTTTGTTTTTTTTCTTTCCTTTCCCCCTTAGCCTCCTCCCCAGTATTAAACTTATGAGCTCCACTTGCCTCATGCAGCCCTCTCTCTTTAGGATCCCTCCCCTTCTTAGAACCACTCCCCTTTTCTTAAACCTTTCCCTTATAATTTATATATTCCCTTCTAGTTATCCTAATCCTACCCTTTTCTCTTTTCCCCTCCCACTTTTAAATGAGTTGGGAGAAGTTTCTCTGTAATACAAATATGTCTAATATTTTCTCTTTGAGCCAATTCTGATGAGAGTAAGATTCACACTATGTTCATCCCCATCCCTTCTTTCCTTAAGATATAATAGGTTTCCTTTGCTTCTTCATGAGAAAACTTTCCCTTTTTATGTACAATTTCCTTCCTACCTCTAGATCATTTTTTATATTATAATAGCAAAACCAAATTATATATGTACTCTTTATGTATGCTAATAACAGAAATATAGTCCTCAAGACTTCTTTTTATCTTTTTATACTTCCCTTGAGCCCTATATTTGGAGGTCAAACTTTTTGTTTAGTTCTGTTTTTTTTTGTTTTGTTTTGTTTTGTTTTGTTTTTGTCAGAAACAAATGGAATTCACATATTTCATTGAATGGCCTTTTTTTTTTCTGGAAGAAAATGCTCAGTTTGGTGGGTAAGTTATTCTTGGCTACATACCAAGTTCTTTAGCCTTCCAGAATATCTGATTCCAGGCCCTTCATTCCTTTAATGTGAACACTGTTAGAGCCTGAGTAATCTTTATTTTGGCTCCTCTGTATTTGAATTGTTTTTTTTTTTTTTTCCTGCCTGCTTGTAGTATTTTTAACTTGGTCTGATAGTTCTGGAATTTAGCTACAATATTTCTTGGAGTTTTGATTTGGGAATCTCTTTCAGTAGGTGATCGATGAATTCTTTCAATGTCTATTTAACCTTATGTTTCTATAATATCTGGGCAGTTCTCTTTGATGATTTCCTGAAATATACTATTTGAACTCTTTTTTTCATCATGATTTTCAGGGAGTCCAAGAATCCTTAGATTATTTCTCCTATATCTATTTTCCAGGTCTGTTGGTTTCCCAAGTAGGTATACAACCTTTTTTTCTGTTTTTTTTTTTTTTTTTTTCATTTTTTTTTGGTTTTGCTTGACTGATTCTTGGTGTCTTCTCGAGTCATTCATTTGCATTTGTTCAATTCTGATTTTTAATTAATTATTTTCTTCATTTACTTTTTTATTTCTTTTTGCAATTGCCCATTGAGTTTTTAAATGAGTTGTTTTGTTCTATGGAATTTTCTTCCATTTTGCCAATTTTATTTTTTAAGGAGTTACTTTCTTTTTCCAGTTCACTAATTCTGTTTTTCAGGGAGTTGATTTCTTTATCCACTCTATCGTCTAATGAATTACATGTCTTATCCAAACCCTCTTGCAAAGCTTCCCTTTCCTTTCTCCATTTTTCTTCTAGATCTCTTTTATGAGCCTTTTTAATTTCTTCTATGAGAGCTTTGTGTAATGAGGACCAGATTATATCACCATTTGGGCTTCATCTGGAGACAATCTTCTTTTATTCTCCTTAGGGTTTGAAGTCTGCTCACTTTCAGTATAGAAGCTACCTATAGTTAGAGCCTTCTTTGCCTTTTTACTCATTTTAACAACAGCAACAAAAAAAGCTGCAGTCTGCTTTTGGGTCAATGTGGGATTACTGAGCTTCCTCAACAGACAACAAGAAGTAGCAATGAAGCAGCGGTGGGACAGCAATGGCTGTGCTGAGATTAGCATCTGCACTGGGGTCAGAGTCTGCACTGATCCCAGCATCTGTATTGGCATCAGCATTGCAGGCTGAGATCATGCTGAGTCCTTCCTAGTGCTGGGTGGGTGTATCCAGGTCCCAAGAGAACTCTAACATTTTGGGATTATAGTCTTTATCCTCTGTGTTTATAACTTCTCTGCTGATCTACTGACTTGCTGCCAAAGAAGAGTAGCTGACACTGTGGTAAAGTTCTCCCCGCAAATTTTTAGCCTTCAAAGACCACACCTGGTCCCAGTCCAGTCTGCTCAGAGTGAGCTGTTCTCTGTGATCTCACTGCCTACCTGCCCAAGTCTGTGCCTGGCCTAGCCCCATTCCATCCCTATGCATAAGCAAAAACAGACCTTTTCTGGCAAATTTTGAGATTATCTTCTCTTGGTAATGTATTGTACTCCCAATATTCATGGGTTTTCATAGTCAAGCACTAATTCCAAGGCTGAGTTTCATAAAAAAAAATAGTTTGAGGGTAAAGGAGAGCTCAGATAGATGCATGTGTCCTCTCCGCCATCTTGGCTCTGCCTCCAGTATTGTTGAATATTGAACATTTAAAAATTAGTATGTCATAAAACTTAAAAAGTAAACTGGAATCAGACTGGGAAAGACCTTGCATGTCAGCTTTGGGGAGATATGTTTTATTTGGCACATAAGTCATTAAAAATTCTTAAAAGCAGAGTAGTAACATTATCAAAACCGTGCATTAAGAATGTTATTTTTGGCATCTGAATGAATGATGGAATAGAGAAATTGAAGCTGGAGCTAAGAAAAATCCTCATCAGTAGATTAAAAGATATGAGCACCCAATGGATCCAGCTGAGACTCATCTAATCCAGTCTTCTTATTTTACAAAGAAGGAAGCTAAACTCTAAAGAGGTTAAATATCTTGTACAATATTGTACAACTAGTAAGCAGCAATTTCTTTCAACTTCAAAGGATAATTGAGCTTGGTATTTATGTGAAGACAGTAATTTTAGATTTTGATATATTGAATTGAAATACCTATGGAAATATCCAGCAGGCATTTGGAAAAAGGGGCTTTAACTTTACAGTATGATGGGGGGGAGGGTAAAATATTTAATGGTCTATATCCAGATGTGATCCCTGATACCACAGGGCTTGTCAAGATCACCAAGAGAGATTATAGAGAGTGCAAAGAAAATAAGTTAAAGACAGCACTTTGAAGAGCTGGAAAAGCAGAAATAGAGGAGTTGTGATAGAGATGAGAAAATAATCATGAAATTGCTATGTCAGGTGAACTTTCCCCCTATAAAGGCATCAAAAAGGAGTGGACAACATTGTTGAGACAAAGAAGTTAAAAGGATGAGAACATTAAAAAGTATTGGATATGGTGATAAAATTATTACTGTCTTTGGAAAGAGCAGTTTCAGTTAAAAGTTTAGTTTGGAAATGAGATTTCAAAGGATTAAGCTGTTAGTAGTATAAGGAAATAGAATTAGTACATATAGACTACTTTTTCTAAGATATTTGGCTATGTATGGGGGAAAGAGAAGTAGAACTTATAGTGGTAAAAGAGTCAGAAATGGATTTTTAGCAAACATGATTTTAGACTAAGGAAAAGGAATCTGTAGAAGAGAAGGTATAGGTCAATAAAGATGAAGAGATTGAATAAATGGAGAAGAGATTAACCTTGGCAATGAATAAGTAGTTTGGAATGGTGCATTCCTGTAATCAGGAAACATAGTTTTAAAACCTATTTCTAACTTTACTATCTACATAATGATGAACAAAACACCTAATCCCTTTGAGCTTCAATTTCCTATTTGTGAAATTGGAATAAAATGCCTTTATTAAAATTTCAGAGGGGTGTTGTAAGGATCAAATCAACAATATTTATAAAGCACTTTAAGTACTGCACAGATGTTACTTATTCCTATGAGGATAAAGAGAATTGGTAAACCATTAAAGACATTCAGAGATTTAGAAGAATATTAGGGAATCACAGATAGCTTGTATCAGATTATCTCAATATTTTTAGTAAAATATAAAGGAGGAAATCTACTGAGACTGAAGGATTGGAGGCAAATGCTAGAGGATAGAATAGAGTTTTGGATATCCAATGTAAAAAATCTTAGAGTCATGGAAATGTGGTTAAGTTTTGTTGTGCCACTGTGAGAGTTTACTAGAGTGTCCTATCTATCCTTCAGAATAATTGAGGGGATAAGATAAATGCTATAAATAAATTGATACCCCTGTTTAAAATAATATCAGAATATTATTGTTGTTGTTTGACACTATCATATACCAAGGAAGGAACTAATAATTATAAATAGAAGAAGATTCATTAATTTGTCTGTATATTTTCTAAGTATCATTACCAGCTACTGAATTATTTGGTGAGATGGCATATTTATTTTGTTTATTATCTATCAGGTACTATGGAAAATACTGAAATTGCAAATGCAATCAAGCAATACAACCCCTGTCCTCAAGGAGTTTATATCCTAATAGAGAAAGAGAAATGGGGAAAGGGAGGAGGTCCTCAGTCAGTGAGTTAACTAGCATTTCTTAAGGAAGTGTCACCACATACATATAAGAAAGGAGAACTTATATGTCACAGGGAGACATGTGATATGCTCACAGTAGATAGCCAATAAGTAGAAGAAAAGTCTGGTTATTGGCAAGGTAAGGCTAAAGATTACTTACCAGAGCAAAGGGACCCTTACAAAGGGAGGGAAAAGGGAGAAAGAGGTTAATATCCAGAATGATGTAGTATAGTGAAGAAATGACCAGGAAGTAGCAGGGTAGAAAGAATGCTAGATTTGAAATCAGAGTTTGAGTTCAAGTCCAAGATCTGAAAAATACCACTCATGCGACTTAAGGCAGGTCACTTAAGCTTTCTGGGCTTTCATTTCTTTATCTGTAAAAATGAGGGGATAGACTAGCTGAAATTAATATTACATCTGATTCTGTATCTATAACCCTGTTTTCCTAAGATTCTTGGCCCTTCAACTAACCACTTCAATATTGCCTTATTACAATATTCATTGCAATAAAAGTTTGAGAGAAAATTAAAATTAACTAGCAATGCAGAATTAATTCATAATCCTGGACTCTAACTTTTGAGTTTATATGAACTAGCTACTCAAAATTCTTAGGGACTGCTCAAAAAAGCATTCTTTAGTCTATCTCATTATTGAGGATTTTCCCTTAAATGTAAAAATCTGGTTCATTGTCTTTCTACATAAGGTCTGCTTAAGGAAAAGCAAAATATATCTCATATTTAGTTGTTTAAAGTTGTGGGTACAAAAATATCTCTGTTTCTATATAAACTCTCTAGCAAACAATGCAAAATATGTCTGATTGCTGATATTTGAATATCCTGTTGGAGAAATTGTGATTAGTTCAGCCACTCTGAAAATCAATTTAAAGCTATGACTAAAAAAGTTGAAAATCTCTTCATATTCTTTGACCCTGTTACTAGTCCTATACCCCAAAGAGAGCAAAGAAAGAGGACTAAATGTAAATATATATGCTGCAAATCCATTGGTCTGGCCACATTGTTTGAATGCCAATACATGCCAATAAGACTATTTTAAGGAGTCAGGCTCTCACAGAGTATTCAGAGAAAGCAATACAAGAACACTCTCAAGTTCTCTCTTAAAACTTTAGAATTGATTGTATGACATAAGAAACATCGGCATAGGACCACCCAGCATGGCATGCTGTCATCAGAGAAGATGCTATGCTCTATGAGCAAAGCAGGATTGAATTGACTCAGAAAAAAATGCATAATAGTTTTTTTGTTTTTTGTTTTTTTTGCAGTGACAAAGAACTGGAATTTTCATTAGTTTATAATCATTTTAGTCATAGCTTCAAATTATTTTCCAGAATGTTTGAATCAGTTATATTCTGCATATTGTTTGCTTACATGGAAATTGAGGGATTTTTGTACTGATAATATTGTTGCTATTGTATCAATTGTCCTCTGTAATTTCATGTAATGATGGAATGTAATGATATAATGATATAAAACATTTAAAAAGTGATACTTTCAAAAAATTTGAGAAGCCATATAAATTGAAGCAGGCTAAAGTGAACAGAGTCAGGAGGATATATGATATAATGGCAACAACACTGTCTAGAATCTTTGAAAGACAAGATCAATTGATGAAATGAATAAATACGATCCAAGAGGACTAAAGATCAGGTATGCTATCTACCCACAGAAAATTGATGGACTCAAGATGAGAAAGGAGGACTGTTTTTTAAATGGCCAATGTGGAAAATTGTTTTACTTGCCTATGCATATGTGTTGCAGAGATTTGGTTTTCCCTTTCTTTTTTCTTTTGAAATGGGGTTGTGGTAGGAGGGGTAGAAAATAAGTGCTTGTTAAATGAAAAAAAAATTAAAGAATAAAAGTATTGGGGAAATGTTTCTATTATTGTATAATATTTGTGTATGTTTATATGTATATATGATATGGCAATCCTTATTTGGCAAAAAATAGTGTCTCAGATCTGAAATACTTTGTCTCCAATAAAAATCACTAGTTTTAAATTTATGAGTATCAAGACTAGTTTTGTGATTGAGATCATGCTCCTTCTCTTGCCTATCTCCAAGAAGAGTATTGAGCTGAAATAGTGACAAATTTTGTAGTATTGGAGAAGAGATACTTAGAATAAACAACAGTCATTAATCACTCTCAAGAGGTAACACTTGCTTACTATTTGCAGCTTATCTCCATCTCATCACATGTTAGTTAAATAAAAGAACATCACAAAATAGCTAGTAAACTTCTTAATCAAAGTAAGCAGCAAATGTAAAAGCAAGAATTCATAGAGATTAGAACAGACTAAAGATTATAGAAAAATAAATGAGCTCTTTGGATAGGAGTGCAAAAAGATCTCAGCTCCCCAATAAAAGAGAATTATTCCACTGAAGCACATGCACTCTTAGCAATCTCCAATATTTTAAGTATTTGAGAAGATGAGATACAGTATGAGACAGTTTTGCCACATAACTGTGACTTCAGGGTGATCTCTAATTTATCCAAATTTCAAGTTCATGCTTATTTTTCTGGACTATCTTTATCTAAAACCTCCATCTCTGAAATTTTTACTGAAGTATGCAGCATTACAAGATCAAATTTCTCTGAGCCAATCAGGAGTAATGTCTCATTCATCTAGAGCTCAGAATCACAGTCTTGTCCCATAACAAATAAATGAATCAGTCTGTGTGTGTCTGTCCATATGTCTGTCTCTTTGTATCTTTGTATCTTTGTATCTTTGTATCTTTGTATCTTTGTATCTTTGTATCTTTGTTTCTTTCTTTCTTTCTCATAATTCCCTTTCCTTTTCTGCAGAGTACCACACATCCCCAGAAAATTTGGCTGACATCACTTTTCCTTGAAACTGAAATTTCCTTGAAATCATTAAGTTTCTTGGGAAAAAATAATGCATTATATTTTACCATGTGATTAGTTCTCAACACCATATATTTGAGTAAAATGATAACATTCTTATTGTCTTGAAATGAAAATGCTTATTTTTACACTGAAGGAACCACAACTATTATTTTTATCCAAAAATACTCTGGATGCTATGTAAGAATTAGTTCTGTTTCTAGGTTAATAATAATTTTAAAAGTTGAAAATAAAATCTACATCCTTAATACATAGACTGGTAGAATTGTTTGTTATTTCTATCTTATAGTTTGCAAAGAATGTTCTATATAGAGTTGTATATCTCATAAAGCAGCTACAATAATATTATAGATATTAACCTCTTCTGGAGACTCCACTGGAAGAGAACCTACATCAGATATGGAAATGACCATTGATCCTTCACTAAGCCTCCTCCCCTGCCACCAAGTATCTTACATAGTCTTTAAGATTTATAATGCTATGCTAAATTTTGGCCCTTAGAATCACTAGAGAGTTAATATGCCTTCATAACGGACTTGAACAGCTCACATAGCCCATAATAATAGTTATTATATAAGTGCAAGGAAAGCACTTGGCAAATGATAAAGTATCAGGGAATTGTAAGCTACCATTATCCCTCCAGAGCATGTTCAAATATTAGCTCTTCCACACTGTAGAAAGATGAACCAAGAACTTTGTGTTATCATCTTTTTTTCTAGGAACTTACACTAGGAACTCAAGTAGAGTTTATTCTCTCCTCTCAGTAAGAGGAGATTCTAGTTACTTTATACTTGTTGTTGTTCCCCAATGCCATATATATCATGCTATTTCCGTCTTTGTAATTTTTTCAATTTACCATCTCTTAAACTGCCTTCCATATCCCTCTCCACCTATGCTAACAATCCTTCAAGATTCAATGCTATTTTTTCCATGAAAGCTTCCCTAATGATATCTATCTGCAATTACAAGAGCTATCTATGCAACACAATCAATCAACAAAAAGTTACTAAGCACTGCTGTGTGCTAGCCACTGTAATAATTAAGATATAAAAAACAAGAATAAAAAATTGTCTTTAGGAGCATAAATTTTAACAAAGGAAATAATATATACCTAAACAGGACATATGCATAACAAGTACAAAAGAGATCATCTTAAAAGCACCAGCAGCTAGAGAGACAAGGGATGGACCACTGGAGAAGGTGGCACTTGAATTATAATTTTTTATAGATCGAACATATGCATGGGAAATTTTTTTTTACAACATTATCCTTTGCACTCACTTCTGTTCCGACTTTTCCCTTCCCTCTCTCTACCCTCTCCCCTAGATGGCAAGCAGTCTCATACATGTTAAATATGTTATAGTATATCCTAGATACAATATATGTGTGCAGAGCCAAACATGTTCTTGTTGCATGGGAAGAGTTGGTTTCAGGAGGTAAAAATAATCTGGGAAGAAAAACAAAAGTGCAAACAGTTTACATCCATTTTCCAGTGTTCTTTCTTTGGGTGTAGCTGCTTCTGTCCATCATTGCTCAATTGGAACTAAGTTAGCTCTTCTCTTTGTTGAAGAAATCCACTTCCATCAGAATACAAACTCATACATTATCGTTGATGAAGTCTATAATGATCTGCTCATTATATAGTATATATATATATATATATATATATATATATATATATAATGTTCTGCTCATTTACTTAGCATCAGTTCATGTAAGTCTCGCCAGTCCCCTCTGTATTCATCCTGCTGGTCATTTCTTACAAAACAATAATATTCCATAACATTCATATACCACAATTTACTCAACCATTCTCCAATTGATGGGCATCCATTCATTTTCCAGCTTCTAGCCACTACAAACAGGGCTGCCACAAACATTTTGGCACATACAGGTCCCTTTCCCTTCTTTACTATCTCTTTGGGGTATAAGCCCAGTAGAAACACTGCTGGATCAAAGGGTATGCACAGTTTGATAACTTTTTGAGCATAGTTCCAAATTGCTCTCCAGAATGGCTGGATGTGTTCACAATTCCACCAATAATGTATCAGTGTTCCTGTTTTTCCACATCCCCTCCAACATTCCGTATTACCTTTCCCTGTCATTCTAGCCAATCTGACAGGTATGTAGTGGTATCTCAGAGTTGTCTTAATTTGCATTTCTCTGATTAATAATGATTTGGAGCATTTTTTCATATAAATAGAAATAGTTTCAATTTCATCATTTGAAAATTGTCTGTTCATATCCTTTGACCATTTATCAATTGGAGAATGGCTTGATTTCTTATAAATTAGAGTCAATTCTCTATATATTTTGGAAATAAGGTGAAAGTGTACTCCTTTCTGTCTCCATTTAGTTTTCTCCAAAGATCTATCATATCTAACTTTTCTAGTATACTATTTACCTCTTTGACTTCTTTCTTATTTATTTTGTGATTTGATTTATCTAATTCTGAGAGTGCAAGGTTGAGATCTCCCACTATTATAGTTCTGCTGTCTATTTCTTCTTATAGTTCTCTTTTAAGAATTTAAATGCTACACCACTTGGTGCATATATGTTTAATATTGATATTGCTTCATTATCTATGCTACCCTTTAGCAAGATATAGTGCCCCTCCCTATCTCTTTTAGATCCACTTTTGCTTTTGCTTGATCTGAGACCAGGATGGCTACCCCTGCTTTTTTTACTTCACTTGAAGCATAGTAGATTCTGCTCCAACCTTTTACCTTTACTCTGTATGTATTGCCCTGCTTCAGGTGTGTTTCCTGTAAACAGCATATTGTAGGATTCTGGCTTTTAATCCATTCTGCTAACCACTTCCTCTTTATGGGGGAGTTTACCCCATTCACATTTATGGTTAAAATTACCTAAGTATTACTTGCCATCTTGTTAACTCCTATTTATGCTTTTCTTCTTTCCGTCCCCCTTGCATCCCTCCCTAGTATTAAACTTGTGAAAATAGTGTCCAGGCTCTTTTTTTTTTTTTTTCATCATATTTTTCAGGGAGTCCAATAATTCTCAGATTGTCTCTCCTAGATCTACTTTCCAGGTCTATTGTTTTCCCAAGAAGGTATTTGATACTTTTTCCATTGTTTCATTTTTTTGGTTTTGGTTGACTGATTCTTGATGTCTCCTCAAGTCATTCAATTCCATTTGTTCAATTCTGATTTTCAATGAAGTATTTTCTTCATTCACTTTTTTATATCTTTTTCTAATTGTCCAATTGAGTTTTTAAGTGAGTTGTTTTGTTTTATGACTTTTTTTTCCATTTTGCAGATTTTATTTTTTAGAGAGTTATTTTCTCCAACTCACTAATTCTGTTTTTCAAGGATTTGATTTCTTTTTTTTTTAAACAAAAATTTTTAATAGGCATATGTTAAAAATTAAGATAATACAAAATTATTAATAGGCACACATTAAAATTAATACATAACATATAACACAAAGATTGTTAATAGGCACATATTAAAATTAACACATAATATATAACATAAAAGTGTTAATAGGCACATATTAAAATAAACATATATAACACAAAGGTTGCTAATAGGCATATTAATAAGGGCATTTTGGGTGGCACATTGGCTAGAAGGCTGGTCCTGGCATCAGGAAAACTTCTCTCTGGTTGTTGCTCAGTTGTGACAGCCTTGTCCAGCCCTTGTTGTCCCCATTTGGCCTTTTCTTGGCAGAGATCTTACCTAGTGGATCCAGTGGATCCACTTTGTCAAAGGTAAAATGACTTGTCCAGGGCTAGGCAGGATGTGAGGCTATATTTGAATTCAGTTCTTCTTGACTCCAGGTCCTGTGCTCTATCTCTTTTTTTTTTTTTTTTTTTTTTTTGTGAGTGGGTTGGGGAGGAGACATTTATTTGGTCACTCCAAATACAGGATTTGGAGGCACAGGAGTCAAGGGCATGTTACAGTGTGCCTGACCATGGGAAGCACAATGGCAAGTGAAAAGAACATCGACTCTGAAGATAGAGGACTTGAATGAAACACTTGAGTCTTGCAGTGTATCCTTCAATTTCTCATCTTTGTTGAAGTAGTTGTAGGAGGAGTTGGGTTGAACTGTATTCTCTTACTTTACTATGTTGTCTAGTTTCTCTTTTTTCTACTTCTCTTGATTCCTGTTGTTGGAGATCAAATTTTTTGTTTAAGTCTGGTTTTTTCCTTAGAAACAGATGGAATTCCTCTGTTTCACTAAATGTCCATCTTCTTCCATGGAAAAAAATATTCAGCTTAGCTGGGTAGTTTATTCTTGGCTGCATTCCAAGTTCTTTTGCCTTTCGGAATATCTGATTCCAGGCCCTTCGATCCTTTAATGTTGAGGCAGCCAGATCTTGCGTGACCCTTATTGTGGCACCTCAGTATTTGAACTGTTTTTTTCCTGGCTGCTTGTAAAATTTTTTCTTTAGTCAGAAAATTCTGAAGTTTGGCCACAATATTCCTCGGAATCTTTATTTTAGGGTCTTTTTCAGAAGGTGTTCAATGAATTCTTTCAATGCCTATTTTCCCTTCTGGTTCTATTACTTCTGGGCAGTTCTATTTGATGATTTCCTGTAAAATAGTATCTAGGCTCTTTTTTTCATCATAATTTTCTGGTAGTCCGATGATCTTCAGGTTATCTCTCCTAGATCTATTTTCCAGGTCTGTTGTTTTTCCAAGTAAATATTTGACATTTTTTTCCAATCTTTCATTTTTTTGGCTTTGCTGGACTGATTCTTGATGTCTCAATGAATCAGTCATTTGTATTTGTTCAGTTCTGATTTTTAGTGAGTTATTTTCTTCATTAGCTTTTTTTACTTCTTTTTGTATATGTCCAATTGAGTTGTTTTGCTCTGTGGAATTTTTTTCCATTTCACTAATTTTTTTTTTTTTTTTTTTAGGGAGTTATTTTCTTTTTCCAATTCGCAAATTCTGTTTCCCTGCACTTCTTGGGAGTTTTTTATCTTTTCCAATTCACATTTTAGGAAGTTGTTTCTCTCTTGCATAGCTTCTCTTTCCTTTCCCCATTTCTCTTCTAGTTCTCTTTTCAGGTTTTTAATAGTCTCTTCTAGGAGAGCCTTTTGTACTGGGGACCAATAATTGTCTGGAGACTGTCTGCTCTTAGTCTCTTCAGGGTTGAAAAGCTGTTCTTTTTCTGTGTAGAAACTATCAATCATTCTTTTGATTTTTTTTACTCATTTTGTTAAAGACTGTAAGGTTTGCCTTCAGAGCCAGGAGGTTACCAGCTTCCTCTGCAGAGCAGTGAAAGGTATATGGACAGGGTAGCTGTCCTGCCAGCCGGCTACAAAAAGCAGGGAGGTACTGGAGTGCTCTGGGAAAGAGTTCTCCACTTGAAAGTAACTCAGGCCGGCAGGGCTGGGCTGGGAAAGTGCCCTGCAAAGAACCCCCACTTTGTGAGATAACGACTGCCCTGGGGCTAGACACTTAGCAGTGAGAGTTTCACTGCCCCAAGCCAAACCCTGCCCTGGGGCTGTGGGTATTAGCAGCTGAGCAGTGAATAGATTTGCAGGGACCGGAAGTGTCTGCCCCGAAGCACAGTCAGCTGGGGAGGGTCTATTGCCCCAGGCTGAGCCCCCCACTCTGCCAATCAGAGGCTGCCCAGGCTTTGCCCCATGCCGTGCAGATTTGTAACTGCCCCCGCAAAAGCCCCGAACTGCTGGATGTGGCCGAAGGGCTGCGGTAAAGTCTGCCTGAGTCACTTCCGGGTTTGAGGGGTTACAGCCAGATCTCATTAGGTTCTGGCATTTTTTTGAGGACCCTTTGTTTCAGGCATTAATTTCTCTGCCAGTTTACTGCTTTGTAGTCAAGGCAGAGCAGTTAGCCTATAGCAGAGTCATCTCTATAACTTCTCTAGCCACAGAGATCACCCCCGCCCCTGGTCTGCTCAGGACGCTAGCCTCTCGCTGCCTGTGCTAGTCTGTTCCTGGCCCCTCAGGACAAACCTTTCCTGGTGAGCTTCCAGATTGACTTAGGCTGGTAAGTTGTAGTGCTTCTCATCTTCATGAATTTAAGCAGTGAAGAGTTATTTTTGAGGCTGGATTAAATAGTTGGTTATGAGGGGAAGGAGAGGAGCTTAGAGAGTCGTGTGTGCCTGCTCCGCCATCTTGGCTCCACCCCCAGAAGTCAAGGATTTGATTTCTTTATTCACTATATCTCTAAATGAGTCAGATGACTTATCCAGACTCTCTTGTCAAGCTTCCCTTTCCTTTTCCCATTTTTCTTCTAGCTCTCTTGTGAGAGCCTTTTTAATTACTTCTATGAGAGTCTTATGTGTTGAGGATCAGATCATATCTCCTTTGGGGGTTAATCTGGAGATAGTCTTTTTTTAGTCTCCTCAGGGTTTAAAGTCTGCTCTCTATCCATATAGAAGCTATCAATGGTTAGGGCCCATTTAGATTTTTTGCTCATTTTGTCAGAGAAGAATCAAAGAAGACAAACTAGCAAAACAAAAAAACAAATAACAAAAAACAAATGGGGAGGGGCTGGATGGTATTACCAAGCTTCCTCTACAAACTACGAGGGAGATGAGAGGGGCACTAGTAGGATTGCAGTGACTGTGCTGCATCTGCACTCTGAAACTCTGAGATTCTGAGAGTGTGCTGAGACACTGTGGGTGGGTATGGCCAGATCCTGAGAGCTGCTAGCTTTTCGGGGTTATAGTCTTCACCCCCTGTATTTTTAGCTTCTCTACTTGTCTACTGGCTTGCTGCCAGGGCAAAGTATCCAATACTGTAGTAAAACTCTCCCTGCAGAGATGACTGAGATCACATCCCACCTCTTCTCAGTGTGAGCTGCCTGCCATGCTCTCACTGCCCTGCTTGCCCTCAGCCTGTGCCCAGTTTAACTGTCCCCACCTTTGAGCAAAAAACAGACCTTTTCTGGCAAATTTCAAGGATGTCTTCTGTTGGTAATTATTTGTGTTTTCTTTTTTTTCAGTCAAAAACTAATTCCAAGGCTTGTCATGAAATAAATTCTCAGAGAAAATGCAGAGCTTAAGTAGATGGGTGCTTCCTCTCCACCATCTTGGCCAGAAGTGATTTGAATTGTATCTTGAAGGAAATTAGAGTGTGGAAGTATGGAGTGAGAGAAACACAAGTAAAGAGGATATATTCTATACTTCAATGAGAAGGCATGGACTTGAGAGATGGAAGAAAATCCTGTGAGGAAAAACAAAAATAGTATCTCTAGATCATAGAGATTACAAAGGAGGAGATGTATATTTGAAAACCAGAAAGATAGAAAGAGGCCAGATCGGGTAGATTTTTAATCCTAGAAGTGAGAAACAATTATTGGAAGTGAGTAGAGGCTGAAATATTCAGATTTGTCTTTTAGGAAACT
Source organism: Antechinus flavipes (assembly GCF_016432865.1). Taxonomy (NCBI): domain Eukaryota; kingdom Metazoa; phylum Chordata; class Mammalia; order Dasyuromorphia; family Dasyuridae; genus Antechinus; species Antechinus flavipes. The sequence continues at coordinate 232,518,179 of NC_067400.1, forward strand.
CATATTTATGATGATGTGAGAGTTGCACTGAAGTGAGGCAAATTTGAGACAGGGAGACCAAGAAGGAAGCTGTTGTGACATTCCATTTAATAAGGCCTAAAATAGAGTTGTAATTGTGTGACTTGGGAGAAGGGGAGGGATGTTGTGGAAATTAAAATGACAAGATCTGGGAATTGATTGTATTTATTATATAAGAATAAAGAATAGAGAGGCAGCTACATGGTGCAGTGGTTAGAGCACCAGACCTGAAGTCACTTAACCCTTCCTAGCCATATAACCCTGCACAAGTCACTTAACCCCAATTGCCTCAGAAAAAGAAAAAGAAAGGGAAAAAAAGAGTAAAGAGTAGATTGTGACACAGAGGTTGAAAATTTGACTGGCCAGAAGGATGATGATGCCTTTGACAGTAATAGAGAAGTTCAAAAATATTGCTTGGGCTACCAGCACTTAATGAATTTCATTTTTGATATCTTGAGTTTGAGATATCTAAGGAACAACAAGCATATTTACATCCAGATAGATGTACACTGCTTTATACAGATCATATTAACTCAATATCTATTCAGCTGAGTTTTAAGCTCCCTTGAGGCAAGATGTATGATACAATGCAAAGAAAATTGGTTTGACCCATCTGGTTCCTGAAGGTAAGAAAATCAACTAATATTTCTGTGCCTTAGTTTACTTACATTAAAAAAAATCTGGATGATAAGGTAGCCTGGAGTTCTTGTGGTGTTATAATTTGTATATAACTTACCTCCTCCATTTGGCAAAAATTCTATAGGGACATTATAATCCCATAGTTTCTAAAACCATGATTTATTCATTATAAGCCCTCAATAAATACATGTGAAATAAGTGCTTTCTTAAGCCCCTTTATTTCGCTTGTAATTTTTTTCAAGAATATTTACAATTATCTAGCATATTAAGACTTTAAAAATCATTCTTCCCAAATGAGTAATTTAAATGTGACAATATTTAAGCAATCATAAATATACAAATATATGTATTATGTTTATATACATATATGTGTGTATATACATGTATATGTGTGTGTGTGTGTGTGTGTGTGTGTGCATATATACACATAAACAAACCTATTTTATAGGTGAGCAAACTGATGGTCAAAGAGTTTGAGCAATTTACTACTTTAATACAATTACAAGATCTTCATTCCGAAATTTTAAACCAGGTCCCCTAATTTTTAATGTAGGACTCTTTTCCTATCTACTAATGATTTTACACATATACCTTTTTTTTTCTTGATCTGAGATCTTGATCTAAGTCCTTATGATTTTTCAACAGTGGAAAGTTCTTACTATTCACCAAACAGGCAATTTGGCCTATAACTTCTAGACTTAGAAAATTGTTTAGAATTTTAAGAATTTCAGCAACTTATCAGTGTCCATATATATATATATATGTTTAAGGCCAGAAGTGAATTCAAATTTTTCTCATTTCATTTCTAACTCTCTATTGAGCCATATTGCTTTTCTGCACTATCTCTTTAATTAAGACAATAGTCAGTCATCATCTTTCCTTTGCATATTTAAATGCTACCAAAGGAATAGACAATCACAAGAATCCAGTAAGTAGCTACCATGAATCTATCTTTGTGTTACAAAGAGAGAAGAAAATATATTTGGTATCTTCTCATATAATGTTGAAAATCAGACTTGATGTACCCCAAATAGCAAGAAAATCATATAAAATCAATATATCAGCAAGTGTTGTCAGAAACTAAATTGTTTCTGAAAGATAGTACAATTGCTTTGGATTTTGCATAATTTTGTAGGGTGGTAGATAGATCGACAGAGATGATGTCAGTTAGCAATAAATACATAGTAGGAGGAACTTGTTTATGACCATTTATTAAGATTAGAAAGGAAATGTGGGACTTATTTTCTTTTCTCTCTACTGCTGGCCTGCTGCATAGCCTGTATATTGGCCTTCTTCCAAATTAAATGGGCCAAAAAAGTTGTATAAACCAAAAGAAATGGACAGGGCCAAAGGAATTTAATAGGGAAAAAAAGTTCTAATTTCTAAAATTTCAGTAATATTTAATTGACTGTTACTATCAAAGGGGAAATGATATAATCATTAACATTAACATCAATGGGCCAATCCTTAATGGCACTTTTTAACATATTGCAATTGATTTTTCCTTGCAAGAAAAATGTGTATAGTTGAAAAATTCTACTATATTTCCATATATTATATTGGCTTGAAAAATATGGGGTTTAGTGTTTTTCCAACAAACCTATATTAAAAAATAAATATTATATTGTGAGCTATATTTTGCCTTCCAGAACTTCTAATCATAAGTACTTTATTTCATTTTTTAAATAAACAAAACACTTTATTAGACTGTTAACTTTGGATTCATAAGACCATCATCTTAGGGATAGAAGGGATATTTGAGGTTGTTACAGATTATAGATAAGACAGTTGAGTTCTAGAGAGGTCAAATGATTTGTCCAAAGATCACAGAATTAGCAAGTGTCTGAAGTAAGTTGTGAACCCAGGAACATCCTATCTTTCTGACTCTTGGTTAGATCAGTGTGAACTCAAAGGCATTTTGTGGAGTTTGTAAATTTATAATTGTGAATTTATAATATTTGCATGATATTTATCAATACCTCCTTGATCCTTTAATATTGTGTTGACACAATAATGCTTTTTTATTTTATTCACTGTTTTGAAATTATGTCACATTTGTACATATACTATATACATTTCTGTATTATACCTCTTCCTTTCCCAAATATTGGAAAAGAAATGTGTGATTTGTGGGATGAAGTAATCAAAAGCAAACACTTTTGAGAAGATTCAGGGTAAACAGAGATAAAATAGAATAAACTGGTAGAAATACAGTTAGCAATAATAATTGTAAAAATAATTTTGAAGAAAGTTTCTCTGATAAAGGCCTTATTTCTCAAATATATAAAGAACTGAGTCAAATTTATAAAAATTAAGTCATTCATACAGTTGTCAAGTGATCAAAACATGGACAAATTTCAGATGAAGTAATCAAAGGTATCTATAATAATATAAAATATTCTAAATAAATTCTAAATTCTAAATAGGGAAATGAAAATTTAAACAATTTTGAGGTGCTATCTTATACCTATTAGATTGCCTAATAGGACAAAAAAGGAAAATGACAAATGTTAGAGGGGATATACTTGAAATGAAACATTAATGCACTACTGATGCAGTTGTGAACTGATTCAACCATTCTGTAGCAATTTGGAACTATGCCCAAAGGTCTATAAAACCATACCCCTCTTTTCTAGTAATACCACCAGTAATACTGTATCCCAAAAGATATTTTACCAAAAAAAAGGAAAAGAAACAATAGATACAAAAATATTTATAGAAGCTCTTTTCTGCAGCAAAGAATTGGAATTAAAGGGATGACCATCAATTGGGGAATGACTGAACAAAATGTGGTATGTGATTATGATGAAATACCATTGTTCTATATGAAATGATGAGCATGATGCTCACAGAAAAACCTATAAAGGCTTCCATGAGCTGATATAAAGTGAAATACACCATGTGCAAAGTAACAGCAATATTATAAGATGATCAGTTGTTAATGACTTAAACTATTCTCAGCAATGAGACAACGCTGAGGACCTTAGGATGAAAAATGTTATCCATACCCAAAGAAAGGACTGTTGTCTCAATATGAATTGAAAGATACTATTTTTACTTTGTCATCTTTTCTTGATGTTTTTAATTATTTGGTCTGTTTTCTTTCACAATATGACTATTATGGAAATGTTTTACATGGCTACATATATGTGTGTGTGTGTGTGTGTGTATATAACCTATTATCGAATTGCTTGCCTCCCTCAATGAGAGGGAAATGAGGAGGAAAGGAGAGAATCTGGAACTAAAAGTTTTTAAAATGAATGTTAAAAATTGTTCCTGTAACTGGGAAAAATAAAAGACTACATTTTTAAGAAAATGTGTACCTTACCTTCTTTATGTAATTTCCCTGCAGTGGACTGCCATTATCAACACATTGGAGATATTAAATATCTACTATTTTCTAGCATTGTGTGCCTACAAATACAAAAATGAAATAGTTTCTTTCCTACTGAAGCATATATTTAATATTTGAACCACATGCATACATCATCCTTGTAGACTATAGTGTAGATACTAGAAACTGGATTGTGGAATAAATTAGAATTTGTTACTGGTATAAAGAAAAACTCCAGAAATTCAGGCTGAAAACATAATTAATAGAAAAAAATATGATGAGGAAATATTCTGGGAAAAGAAAACTCAGGATAAAATTTCTAAAGAATAAATCAATATTATTTTAAGTACATAAAAAATCAAGCAGATGGGAAAGAATAAAATATATAGGTCATTAGGGCAGCAAGGGTAAATAAAAGAAATGAACAAAAAGTTAAATTAAGAAAAACTTAATTTGAGTAATTGGAAAGGAAATAAACATCTTTAAACAAAAAGTTCAAGTAAATGATAATAAAATTAAATAAAAGAGAATTCAATAATTTAATGAATTATTACATAATTCATTGAATTATTAGATCCAAATTAAAAGAATATAAAAATATGAAACCTAATGTCAAAAACAAGTGAATTGGAAAAAATAGATGAAGGGAGATAACTTCAGAAACATTGAATTACCTATGAATCATGAACAAACACACACATAACACACACAGAGACCTGGATATCATGTTATATGATGCCATAATGATGGAAGAAAACTGTCCTCTGTTAAAAAAAACAGGCTCTGTTAAGGGAGGCTCAGAGAGCCTTCACAGCCTGTTCTGACTACAGTCCTCTTCTCCATTTGAAAGTCTGCCTCCATGATATTTCACAAAATCAACACCTGTTACAACCATCTAGAAGTAATAGTGCTGCTTGCATTCCTCAGTGTGCAGACCATGCTGTGTGTGTGTGTGGGGGGGGAGTGGGGGGAGGGAAAAACAGCAAAAAAAAAAAAATGGGGAATTGTTAAAGGACGAGTCAATTCTCCAAGAGTCTCCACAGTTGTGGATCATAACATCTGAAGGAATTGCAAGGTAGTCTTTGCTGACACAAGTGTTGTGGACTGGAAATGGGATAAATTGGAGGCAGAGGGAAAAGGAGAGAAGTCAGACAATGCAACCAACTCTCAGTCAGAGACATCAGAGAACAGCAACTGCCTCTCACTCTCATATCTTCCTCTCACAAGAGGAGATCAATTCTACAGTCTGGTTTGGATCTCCAGCAGTCACTGTCATATGACTCCTGTGTATCCCAACAGTTCTCCCATGTTTCCAACAGTCCTCAACAATTAGAACATAAATGCAAAATAGAAAAAAAAATATATCTAGGCAAACTCTAGAACTTTTGGGTAAAAAAAAGTAAAATAATATTAGCAGATAATTAGAAAAAGATACAGTATGAGAGATTGACATCCAGTATCACACAAGATTATATAGCAGAAGGCCAGAGGAACTTAACAATGTAATATCCCAAAAGAAAAAAAAAGATTATGACCAAGAATATTTTAATTCTGGGAAGTCATGTCTAATCCTATAGGAAAACATATAACCCTTTATGCAGGATTTATACCCATTCAACTATTGGGCTGATTACTTGCTCCAATATACTATTATTATTACACTATTATTATAAGTAAATGCAGAAATAATCAGTATATCCCAGCTAACACATACATAAGCTTAGTCATACTTGCTTACTAATGCATTCCATATCTTTGAGGAAAAGATTGGAATTTTTTCAAATCTAGCATGGAGTCAAATGAATAAGGGAATCTCATATATTCAGATTCTAATCTCCATTCCTTGAGGTCATTGGTTTATTCAAGAACATTGAAACGACTGAAGTAATTTCCCACATTTGTCTCCTTGTGATGCATAAACCTTTCCTGTTGAATCTCTGTTAATCTCAAAAGGATGAAATTTTAACAAGTTCTTTTAATGCATAATCACTGTTAAAATATGTTGAAAAAGTGTTAAGATATTATTTTGGCTTAAAATAAAGCTGGCTTTCTATGAGAAAAAAAAAAAAAAAAACCAGGAAACTTTTCACTCACCACTAATCTACACACTCTCACAGACTGTTAAACTGGCAGTTCAACAGCAAATTTGCTGCAAAATCTAGTTTCCTTTCTGTTTTTCACCCTCTCCTTTCATATCAAAGAGGGTAGCAAAGTATCAAGGTCCTCTGAAAGGATTCAACTCTTACATTGTAGATGATGCAGATACATCCATCTTTCAATGTTAACTTGTTTTTCTTCAGGCAATGACAAATACACAATTGAAGTTTTTTGGTTAGTTAACTCTTGCTACTAATTTCTTCATATAGGTCTTTCAGGACTGCCTTTTCCACTCATTACTGAGATTTCTCACCTGATCATTCTTGACAATTCTAGGCAGGGTCTTCACTAATTTCACTGGCTGAAATCAGTAACTTTTCTGTTATGATGAAGAAAGAAATCACTAGTTCCCCTTTTTATTAGCAATAAAAGCTTATTCAGTAATCAAAATTAGCTATTCTATATCTATATCTACAATATATGTAGATATATTCCATGTATCTATATTCTATATCTATTTGTCAACCTATCAGGAGCAAAGTTTCTTGAACTTTCTGAACTGTGGATTGTGACCCCATATGGAATCTTATAACTGAATTTGGGGCTGTGAAATTATGATTTATTATCAGTAAAAGTTTAATCTGTATACCTATTTTATATATCTTTATACTCAAGGTTGTATCGAAATTTCTTGGGCAAAAAAGGGTTGCTATTGGGAAAAAAAATTAAGATGCCTTGATCTAGCGAGTTTTTTTCTTTTTTTTTTTTTACCTTTTAAGCCTTAACAAAAATTGTCTGAAGGATCACAATGTCCTACAATCACTGACTTTTCTTAATCCTTAACCTGGTCCTTTAAAATGGTCTTGGAAAACTGTTTCTTCTCATTTGAATTTTATACTTTTTTGATGATGACTTTTGTAATTTCTTTTACAAAAATACTTTTATAATTTCTGTCATTTAGTCATCAAACTATTCACTTATGAAAAGGAAATCATTGTACATTCTTTATATTAATACAAAAGTCCATTTTCTGCCATTTTGATAACCCATGACACTGTGAGCTAGGCTAAGTTCTTATGCCCTAAATGGAAGAGAAAGTAAAATTGTTTCTTCTAAATTAGTGTTTAAAATGCAACCAAAAAGAGAGAAGCTCAAAATCTTGATGTGTTTTAATTCTCTTTTATTTTGATTTAAGAGAGTAAAAAAAAAAAGGTAGGAAAAAATAAAATGTTATGGGGAAAAGGGCTGAAACTTATTATTTCTCATAATTAGGGCATATCTGATTTAGTATACAAAAGAATGGGGGTTTGGATAAAAAATAGGTATCCGAAACACACACAGGAACTTGAATGTACCCTTTTTAGAATTACACAATTCTAAGGTGAAAAAAAGATAGATAAGAAAGAAATTAAGGGCCTGCAGAAAAATTGGGAAAATTAGATAGCATTATTCTTGGGTAAGCCTACATCAGATAACATCAATGATAAATAGCATCAGAACAAAATGAAATTAATGCTATTAAATATATTAAACAACTTTAATTCATGATATTTAGATAAAATGCTATTCCTCCACTCCAGTACTCATCATGATAATCATTATATTAGGTCATAATGTTGTCAGCATTGGGCAGTGGGAATTTTTCTAAACCCATTTGCCATACTTCCCTGTATCCAGGATTTTTTCAGCCTCCAGGTAATATGGAGGTAAAAGCAATGATTCATCTCTGTATCAGCCAAATGCTATACTGATGATACTTTTTTACTCTTCAAGGGAAACCAGTCCAATTTACCAAAAAACAGGGGCTGTTCTACTAAAATTACAATATTTTAATAAGAATTGAATGAAAATCATAAGGAATTCGAACATTTCTCCACTTGTATTTCACCTTTGGCCATATTTTAAGATTTTAAGAAATCACAAAAGGAGCAAAATAGAAAAGATCAAATGGTAAGTAGGGAAATTCCAATCTGTACAAAAATGAAACTATGTGGAAAAACAGAAATATTATGCATATCCTTTACTACAGATAATTCAATAAAAATCAATGTGATAAATTTGAAGGATTCATACTCAGAGACTAATATAATCCCAAAGAACGATTAAATAAAAATAAATCATAGTAACCATAAATAATGCTATGAAAGAAAATTCTAACTATGAGACAATAAACCTAAAGTTATGAAATATAATCAAAGAAATGCTTTGGTAATCAGGTAATAGAGATGCTATGATTTTTAGCTCTAAGTGCTTTCAGCAACAAAGAAAGAAGAGATCAATAAATTGGACATACAACTAAGTAAACATGATATCATATAGTATATTCAAAAGGTTAAGAATATCTGGGTTAAAATCCCACCTCTGACACTTATTACATACGTGATATGGGACTTAACATCCCAATATCTCAGTTTTCTAATCTGTAAAAGTGATTGTATTACATGGTCCTTGAGACTCCTTCTAGTTCTAGATCTGATGAATAAAGCAACAGACCCAAAATGAATGTTAACACAAAAAATTAAAATTCTGAGAATCAAAGAAGAAAAAAAAATTTTTTTTTTGCCAAAGAACAATTAAGTTGATAAATAAAACTAGGAGCTATTTTTTAAGAGAACACTATTGATAATCTAACGGCTAATTTAATTTTTTATAGGAAAGCAAAAAGGCCATAATCAAAGCTAAAAAATTAGAATTCACCAAAAATAGGGAAAAAAAGTTAAAAGAAATTTTTTGTAAAATATTTCATTAGATTAAAATCTAACAAGATTAAATACTTAATAAATATTTACAAAACTATAAAATAAAATATTCAAAATGACAGGGAAAGTTATAGGACATTTAAATAACCCAGTTACAGAAACTACAATTGAATGTCATAAATGAATTCTCAAAATCAAAAAAGGGCCATTTGGAATTAAAAGTGAATTATAAAACTATAAGAAGTACTTAACACAACAGCATAAATTATTTAAACAAGAGAAAAAGAGCATTTTATCAAATTCCTTCTATGAGAAAATGAGTTTCTGGATAAGCAAACCAAAGAGTAATAAAACTGGGAAAGAAAACCTACAAATCACTTTTTCTACTGATTATTATGTAAAAAATATTTAATTCCATTATTTTCTAAATAGAAAAGAGGCCATAACATTAAATATATATTTAAAAACTATGATTACTTTGGATTTATACTAGGAATTCAGATTTGTTTTAACAATATGGACAGAGGGGACAACTAAATGGCATAGTTGATAGAGCACCAGCCCTGGAGTTAGGAGGACCTGAGTTCAAATGCAGCCTCAGAAACATAACACTTCCTACCTATGTGACCTTGAGTTAAACTGTTATTTAACTCCAATTGCCCATCAAAAACAAATAAGATAATAAGGAAAGGGGAGTAAATAGATCATAATATAATAAAAATTATAATAATCATATTGTTGTATCAGGACATAGCAAAATGTTTTTGAGAAAATGCAAACCTTATTTATGGTAAAATCACTGAACAGTATAAGAATAAATGATTCATTTTTTAATATGGTAAATATTGTCTTCATAAAAAGAAGAGCCAAAATTATCTGTAATAAGGAAACACTAGAGCCTCTTTCAATAATCAAAAGTAAATCAAGAATGGCACTTTTTGCAACTTTTTATTTGAAAACATTCAAATTAAAGAAATGAATATTGGCAAATGGGAAACAAAATTTTTGCTATTCATGTGATATGATGTTTTCTTTAAAGAACATTAGATATTCAATGAAGAAAATAACAATTTCAATAAAGTATCATGATACAAAGTCATAATCATCAGCCTCTCTCTCTATATGTATATATATATATATTAGTAATAAAGCCTAATGAGAAGGATAGATAAGAATCCATTCAAATTAATTAATAAAAATATATAAAACATGGAAGAGTCATAATATGAAGGTACAATGAGACATTTCATGAATTAAACTACAAAATATTCTTTACTGAAACAATTGAAGAGAAATTAATTGTCATGGTTGATATGCCAATATAACAAAAGTAATGATATTATTTAAATTAATTTTTCAGATTACAGTCATTTCAATCAACCAATGAATTAATTTTACAGCTAGACAAAACAATAGCAAAATTTGTCTAAAGGAATAAAAGATAAATATTCTAAAGGGAAATAATGAGAAAAAAATGAAGGTGAGCTAACTTTTTAGAGGAGGTTTTTAAAAAGGCAAGTTGACCAGTGTAACAGATTAAATAAACAAATACCAAAAATTGTTAAACCGAATAACATTGTGTTCCATAAACTCTTTCCTGTAGGTAAGAACTCTGTATTTGAAATACAAAAAAAACCTAAGAAAACTCAAAAGCTTCTTATACCATATGTTACAATAAGATCTAAATGAGCACAAGATAGAAACATCATTTAAAAATATAGAGAACATGATATCTTTGACAAATATAGCTGAGAAAATAATTCATTAACCAAGGATAAGAGGTGGATCATAGAAGATAAAATGGGCAATTTTAATCACATAAAATGAACTTTAACACAAGCAAAATCAATGCAATGACATTTAGAATTGAACCACTTAAAGAAAAGATTTGAAACAAATATTTCCAATAAAGATCTTATATCAAGGGTTCATAGCTAATTAAGACATTTATGAGCAAGAGCCATTTTTCAACTTATGAGTGATGAAAGGATATAAACAAAAAGAAATGAAAGCAATGGATAGCTTTTGTGTGAAAGAATGTGAAGGGAGGCTCTAATTAACTAAGAAAAATGCAAATAAAAGCAATTCTGACATTTCAACTTAAACCTATCATATTGATAAAGAACACAAAAGAGGAAAACGTCAAATGCTAGAAGTTTTGTGGGAGATCACTAATGCAATATTAGTGGCATTATAAATGTGTAATTATTCCCTAAAAGACACTAATTTTTGATCCCATGATACCAGTACTAAATATATATTCTGGCGGAGTCAAAGATATGGGGAAAGGACCATATGTTTAATATTAATAATAATATTGGTACTTTGTGTTTTAGTAAAGACCTGGAAATAAAGTATGTGACCACCATGTGGAAAATGGGAGAACAAATCCTGGTATATACATATAATGTAATATCATTACACTTTAAAACAATGAATGTGAAGGATTCAGAAAAAATAAGGGGAGGGGAGAGAGGAAGTGTTTGACAACAAGTGAAACAAGTATAACATAAGATCAGTTTAGCCTATTACTAGAATAATGTAATTGAAAACAAATTTGAAAGGTTTCAGAGATTTTCTAAAGAATTTCAATAAAATATTCTATACTTCTCACTAAAGGGCTGAGAATATTTTAATGTTCCAGTGATGATTCAGAAGAGACTTTAGTCAAGTGTTGTCATTTTATTCAGGGATTATTTCTCCCCCCCACACACAATTATAATGATAGCATTCTGGAAAGCAATTGATACATATCAGAAACCTTGGCCAAAACCACACATCTACTAGTAAATGATGATGAATATGACCTGTTTAGGGAAGATAAATGAGAGAGATTCTAAGAGAGAGGAAAGACAAACAGAAAGACACATACACATACACAAACACACACAGAGAAAGAGAGAGGAAGGGGGGAGGGAGGAAAGAAGAAGAGAAGGAGGAAGAGGAAAGGAGGGAGGGAGAGGGACAAGAAAAAAGAGAATATTGGAAAGGGAAAGAAAGAGAGGAAGAGAAAAAAGACAGTTGAGGAACATTTAGATAGAAGATCAGACACAGAGACAGAAAGAATGGGGAGAGTGTTAAGCAATCTTAATAGTGGAAGACTCCCAGAAATTAGTGGTGGTAGTAATAATGGTAATGACTTAGCAATTTTATAGATTCCATAAGCCACCATCCTGGGTTTCTTGTTATGTCCCCAATGGGTATTTGGATATGCTTTGCTTCCTGCCTTGTCTCCTTCCCTGAGGGCTTTTCTAAAAGAGACATCAATGGGATGTTGGGATGTGGGAACTGGTTTATGATTATCTTATTTAGGTTCCATTTTTAAAAATAATTGATTTTTATTTTCAAAAATATATGCAAACATAGTTTTCAACATTCACCCTTGCAAAAATCTTCTATTCCATTTTTTCCCTTCCTTCTCCCCACCCCTTTCCCTAGCCAGCAAGTAATCCAATATATGTTAAACATGTGCAATTCTTCTATATATATTTCCACAATTATCATGCTGCACAAGAAAAATCAGATCAAAAGGGGGGAAAATAAGGGGAAAAAAGCAAGCAAAGAACAACAACAAAGGTGAGAATACTATATTGTTTTTTTTTTAATTTTATTTTATTTAATAATAACTTTGTATTGACAGAATCCATGCCAGGATAATTTTTACACGACATTATCCCTTGCAATCACTTATGTTTCGTTTTTTCCCCTCCCTCCCTCCTCCCCCCCCCAGGATGGCAAGCAGTCCTATATATGTTAAATATGTTGCAGTATATCCTAGATACAATACATATTTGCAGAACCGAACAGTTCTCTTGTTGCACAGGGAGAATTGGATTCAGAAGGTAAAAATAACTCGGGAAGAAAATCAAAAATGCAAATAGTTCACATTCATTTCCCAGTATTCCTTCTTTGGGTGTAGCTGTTTCTGTCCATCATTTCTCCAATGAAACTCAGTTAAGTCTCTTTGTCAGAGAAATCCACTTCCATCAGAATACATCCTCATACAATATCGTTGTCGAAGTGTAAAATGATCTCCTGGTTCTGCTCATCTCACTTAGCATCAGTCCATGTAGGTCTCTCCAAGCCTCTCTGTATTCATCCTGCTGGTCATTCCTTACAGAGCAATAATAGAGAATACTATATTGTGACCCACATTCAATCCCTATAGTCCTCTTTCTGGATGCAGATGGCCCTCTCCATCATGTCTATTGGAATTGGCTTTAGCTTCCTTTATAAAAGTGATCTTGCTAAAATGGCTACCAGAAAGAGTTTCATGATCATCTGTAGAGGGTATGGAGGTTGATAGTTGGTGGTATAGAATATACAGTGTTAGCAGTATGGAGTAGCTCTTTGCTACTTCCTTCCTTCCTTTCCATTCACCATTCACTTCTCCTAGTTGCATGTAATTCTGATCCCTCCTCTTCCTGCCACTTCACTTTCTCCCCTAGTTTAAAGGCACCTTCCTCTTTGGGGGCGTGTAGGTAAATATTCCAAGTTGTAGACTATTGAAAATTATTCATAATGACAGAGATTACAATTTTAGCATTTAAAAAAATCCCATCTAGATCTTTTTTTTTCTTGTTAGTTATATTGAACAGAGGCACTTGACAAAGAAAAGTAAAAGGTGTAAAAATATTATTTCATCATCAATGATTGTGAAGTGATTCTTTAAGATGATTGACCTATGCTCAATAACACATAGAAATTGTAAAGGATTTTGATGGTAAGTTGTTGAGAAACACAGATTCAGTCACATTTCAAAGGAAGTTTGAGTCCAAAGTAGAATTCTACATGATTTACACAGGAAATTTGAATCAACACTACAGAATACAACTACCTTGGCTATATTCAAGTGTGATAGATAATAGCTAAGGACTTGCTAAAAATACTAATTGGTCATGAGATGTTAATCTTCCTTCTGAACTATTACTGAATAGCTTGTTTATTTAGCTGTTCTGATAGGGTCCTTTATTTTCAGTGATAAAACTATACCCTAAAATAAGAGTAATAGTATACATCATAAATAATAAAGTTACTGTATAGTTAGATGGATCTAAATTTTCTGAAATTCTGATTAGCTAGGGATATGAAACCTTTGATAGTTATATAACCTACTGTAGGAAAATCATTTAAAGATGTTTGATGAAAATGAGCATCAAATCTTTCATGCCTTCCCTATATTTTTTGAAATAATAAAAAAGATCAGGTGAAGATTATTTTCATAAATATTTCTTAAAGAGGAGATAAGAATTGGGTCAGTTGTTTTGATCACCTTGATTGAATTTTTTTGAAAGAAAACTGTCCTCAATGCTTCCTCCATAGAAGTACTTCTTTCCCCTCATTTAGATAGATAGAAAATTGGTACCCTAACATTTGCTAACTTATGTCATTTGTAGTACAAATTTCTTTTGTGTGTTCTTGGAATGGTCCAATTCTTTTTCTTGTCTTCATCTTGTTGTGTCATCTCCACCTCCTTATATAGCACTTTGGAGGCTGAGTTGTTAGAGTCCAAATGTGATAATTCCTCTGTCATTGATGATAAAACTTGTTATAACATTTTAGGTAAATTCTTTTTTTGGACTGCGATCCTACTTCCAGTTTCATCTATATATTTACAGATTATTTTGGAATGATAAAAATTAGGAAAGTCTCCTTCCTAAATTCTGCAGTCTTGTTTTCCCCTCCACTATTCATTTTTTGAGGGAATGAATGGATAAAAATCCCATTTATTAAGGGCTTATTATGTGCAAATAGCTGAAGGGTACAAATAAATAAGACCATTCCTACTCTCAAGTAGAAAACATCCACAAAAATTTTACAATAGTTTATCACAATATAGAGATGACCCTGTGATTCTATAAGGTATACCAATAGACTACAAAGTGTACCAATTTCTATTGTGTTGGAAAAGCTGATTCCAGGATCAGACTAAACAGAATCTGATGTCTGAAAATGAGTCTTATGTGGAATATATCACTAGTTCATTCATTAGGTAAGGAAATTGTCATCCCAGTTAATCATTGTGCTTTCAATGGACTGGTGACAGTGGAGGAAAATAATTTGAATCTAACGTTCCCTTTCTGGAAGCAAAAGGCAGGAGTTACAAAGATGCAATGTTCAGCTCAACATACAAGTAAAAAATGCCACCTTAACAATTAGAGCTATCCCAAAGTGGAGCTTTATAAGGGATGCTTACATAATCATTTTCTTGGGTATTTTTTTAAATTTTTATTTAATAATTACTTTATATTGACAGAATCCATGCCAGGGTAATTTTTTTTTTTACAATATTATCCTTTGCACTCGTTTCTGTTCCAATTTTTTTCCCCTCCCTCCCTCCACCCCCTCCCCTAGATGGCAAGCAGTCCTTTATATATTGGATATGTTGCAGTATATCCTAGATACAATATATGTTTGCAGAACCGAACAGTTCTCTTGTTGCATAGGGAGAATTGGATTCAGAAGGTATAAATAACCCGGGAAGAAAAACAAAAATGCAGATAGTTCACATTCGTTTCCCAGTGTTCTTTCTTTGGGTGTAGCTGCTTTTGTCTGTCATTTATCAATTGAAACTGAGTTAGGTCTCTTTGTCAAAGAAATCCACTTCCATCAAAATATGTCCTCATACATTATCATTGTTGAAGTGTATAATGATCTCCTGGTTCTGCTCATTTCACTTAGCATCAGTTCATGTAAGTCTCGCCAGTCCTCTCTGTATTCATCCTGCTGGTCATTTCTTACAGAACAAAAATATTCCATAACATTCATATGCCACAATTTACCCAGCCATTCTCCAATTGATGGGCATCCATTCATTTTCCAGTTTCTAGCCACTACAAATAGGGCTGCTACAAACATTTTGGCACATACAGGTCCCTTTCCCTTCTTTAGTATTTCTTTGGGATATAAGCCCAATAGAAACACTGCTGGATTAAAGGGTATGCACAGTTTGATAATTTTTGGGGCATAATTCCAGATTGCTCTCCAGAATGGTTGGATTCGTTCACAACTCCACCAACAAGGCATTAGTGTCCCAGGTTTCCCGCATCCCCTCCAACATTCATCATTATTTTTTCCTGTCATCTTAGCCAATCTGACAGGTGTGTAGTGGTATCTCAGAGTTGTCTTAATTTGCATTTCTCTGATCAATAATGATTTGGAACACTCTTTCATATGAGTGGTAATAGTTTCAATTTCATCCTCTGAAAATTGTCTGTTCATATCCTTTGACCATTTATCAATTGGAGAATGGCTTGATTTCTTATAAATTTGAGTCAGTTCTCTATATATTTTGGAAATGAGGCCTTTATCAGAACCTTTAACTGTGAAGATGTTTTCCCAGTTTGTTGCTTCCCTTCTAATCTTGTTTGCATTAGTTTTGTTTGTACAAAGGCTTTTTAATTTGATGTAATCAAAATTTTCTATTTTGTGATCAGTAATGGTCTCTAGTTCATCTTTGGTCACAAATTTCCTTCTCCTCCACAAGTCTGAGAGATAAACTATTCTATGTTCCTCTAATTTATTTATAATCTCATTCTTTATGCCTAGGTCATGGACCCATTTTGATCTTATCTTGGTATATGGTGTTAAGTGTGGGTCCATGCCTAATTTCTGCCATACTAATTTCCAATTATCCCAGCAGTTTTTATCAAATAATGAATTCTTTTCCCAGAAGTTAGGGCCTTTGGGTTTGTCAAACACTAGATTGCTATAGTTGACTATTCTGTCTTGTGAACCTAACCTTTTCCACTGATCCACTAATCTATTTCTTAGCCAATACCAAATGGTTTTGGTGACTGCTGCTTTATAATATAATTTTAGATCAGGTACAGCTAGGCCACCTTCATTTGATTTTTTTTTCATTAATTCCCTTGAGATTCTCAACTTTTTATTGTTCCATATGAATTTTGTTGTTATTTTTTCTAGATCATTAAAATATTTTCTTGGAAGTCTGATTGGTATAGCACTAAATAAATAGATTAGTTTAGGGAGTATTGTCATCTTTATTATGTTTGCTCGGCCAATCCAAGAGCACTTGATATTTTTCCAATTATTTAAGTCTGACTTTATTTGTGTGGAGACTTTTTTATAATTTTGCTCATATAATTCCTGACTTTCCTTTGGTAGATAGATTCCCAAATATTTTATGGTATCAACAGTTATTCTGAATGGAATTTCTCTTTGTATCTCTTGCTGTTGGGTTTTGTTGGTGATGTATAAAAATGCTGAGGATTTATGGGGATTTATTTTGTAGCCAGCTACTTTGCTAAAATTATGAATTATTTCCAATAGCTTTTTGGTAGAATCTCTGGGGTTCTCTAGGTATACCATCATATCATCTGCAAAGAGTGATAGTTTGGTTTCCTCATTGCCTACTCTAATTCCTTTAATATCTTTCTCGACTCTTATTGCCGAGGCTAGTGTTTCTAATACGATATTAAATAATAATGGTGATAGTGGGCAACCTTGCTTCACTCCAGATCTTACTGGGAAAGGTTCCAGTTTTTCCCCATTGCATATGATGCTTACTGATGGTTTTAAATATATGCTCCTGACTATTTTAAGGAAAAGTCCATTTATTCCTATGCTCTCAAGTGTTTTTATTAGGAATGGATGTTGGATTTTATCAAATGCTTTTTCTGCATCTATTGAGATGATCATATGGTTTTTGTTTGTTTGGTTATTGATATAGTCAATTATGCCAATAGTTTTCCTAATATTGAACCAGCCCTGCATTCCTGGTATAAATCCTACTTGGTCATAGTGTATTATCCTGGTGACGATTTTCTGTAATATTTTTGCTAATATTTTATTTAAGATTTTAGCATCAATATTCATTAGGGAGATTGGTCTATAATTTTCTTTCTCTGTTTTCAGCCTACCTGGTTTAGGTATCAGTACCATGTCTGTGTCATAAAAGGAGTTTGGTAGGACTCCTTCAATCCCTATTTTTTCAAATAGTTTATTTAGCATTGGAGTTAATTGTTCTTTAAATGTTTGGTAGAATTCACATGTAAATCCATCTGGTCCTGGGGATTTTTTCTTAGGGAGTTGATTGATAGTTTGTTCTATTTCTTTTTCTGAGATGGGACTATTTAGGATATTTACTTCTTCCTCTGTTTTTTTGGGCAAGCTATATTTTTGGAGGCATTTTTCTATTTCATTTAAGTTGTCGAATTTATTGGCATAAAGTTGGGCAAAATAACTCCTAATTATTGCTCTAATTTCCTCTTCGTTAGTGGCGAGTTCTCCCTTTTCATTTTTAAGACTAACAATTTGATTTTCCTCTTTCCTTTTTTTAATCAGATTTACTAAGGGTTTGTCTATTTTGTTGGTTTTTTCATAGAACCAACTCTTAGTTTTATTAATCAATTCAATAGTTTTTTTTTTTTTTACTTTCAATTTTATTGATCTCACCTTTTATTTTTAGAATTTCAAGTTTAGTGTTTGACTGGGGGCTTTTAATTTGTTCCTTTTCTAGCATTTTTAGTTGCAAACCCAATTCATTGACCTTCTCTTTCTCTATTTTATACAAATAGGCCTCTAGAGATATGAAATTTCCCCTTATTACCGCTTTAGCTGCATCCCATACATTTTGGTATGATGTCTCATTATTATCGTTTTCTTGGGTGAAGTTATTAATTATGTCTATGATTTGCTGTTTCACCCAATCATTCTTTAGTATGAGATTATTTAGTTTCCAATTATTTTTTGGTCTACTTCCCCCTGGTTTTTTGTTGAATATAATTTTCATTGCATCGTGGTCTGAAAAGGATGCATTTACTATTTCTGCCTTACTGCATTTGAGTTTGAGGTTTTTATGTCCTAATATATGGTCAATTTTTGTATAGGTTCCATGAACTGCTGAAAAGAAAGTGTATTCCTTTCTGTCTCCATTACATTTTCTCCAGAGATCTATCATATCTAACTTTTCTAGTATTCTATTTACCTCTTTGACTTCTTTCTTATTTATTTTGTGGTTTGATTTATCTAATTCTGAGAGTGCAAGGTTAAGATCTCCCACTATTATAGTTTTACTGTCTATTTCTTCTTGCAGCTCTCTTAATTTCTCTTTTAAGAATTTAGATGCTACACCACTTGCTGCATATATGTTTAATATAGATAGTGCTTCATTATCCATGCTACCCTTTAGCAAGATATAGTGCCCTTCCTTATCTCTTTTAATTAGATCAATTTTTGCTTTAGCTTGATCTGAGATCAGGATGGCTACCCCTGCTTTTTTGACTTCACCTGAAGCATAGTAGATTTTGCTCCAACCTTTTACCTTTAACCTGCATGTATCTCCCCGCTTCAGGTGTGTTTCCTGTAAACAACATATTGTAGGATTCTGGCTTTTAATCCATTCTGCTAACCACTTCCTCTTTATGGGGGAGTTTACCCCGTTCACATTTATGGTTAAAATGACCAATTCTGTATTACTTGCCATCTTGTTAACCCCAGTTTATGCTTTTCTCCCTTCTTTCCCCTTTCCCCCCTTCCCAGTATTAAGCTTGTGAGCACTACTTGCTTCTCACAGCCTTCCCTTTTTAGTATCCCTCCCCCTGCCTTAGAGTTCCTCCCCCTATCTTACCCCTTTCCCTCCCAGTTTCCGTATTCCCTTCCGCTTAGCTTATTCCTTCCCTTTTCACTTTTCCCTTCTCACTTTTCAATGAGGTGGGAGAAGTTTCACCATAGATTGAATATGTCTTAAGATTTTTCACTTAAAGCCAATTCTGAAGGCAGTAAGATACCCACTATATTCATCCCCCTTCATTCTTTCTCTCAGATATAATAGGTTTCCTATGCCTCTTCATGAGATGTACTACCCCCACTTTACCCTTTTTCTGGTACAATGTCCTTTCCACATCAATTTCTAGAACAAGGTATACATGTATTCTTTATACATCTATATAGTCAAAATATAGTTCCCAAGATTAATCTTTACCTTTTTAGATTTCTCTTGAGTTCTATATTTGTAGATCAAACTTTTTGTTAAGTTCTGGCTTTTTCATCAGAAATAGATGAAATTCGCTTACTTCGTTGAATGTCCATCTTCTTCCCTGGAAAAAGATGCTCATTCTCGCTGGGTAAGTTATTTTTGGTTGCATACCAAGTTCCTTAGCCTTTCAGAATATCATATTCCAGGCTCTTCGATCTTTTAATGTGGATGCTGCCAGATCCTGGGTGATCCTTATTGTGGCTCCTTGATACTTGAATTGGGTTTTTCTAGCCGCTTGCAATATTTTTTCCTTCATCTGAGGGTTCTGGCCACTATATTCCTTGGTGTTTTGATTTTAGGATCCCTTTCAGTGGGTGATCGATGAATCCTTTCAATGTTTATTTTTTCCTCTGTTCCTATGACTTCTGGGCAGTTCTCTTTGATAATTTCCTGGAAAATAGTGTCCAGGCTCTTTTTTTCATCATGTTTTTCTGGGAGTCCAATGATTCTCAGATTGTCTCTCCTGGATCTGTTTTCCAGGTCTGTTGTCTTCCCCAGAAGGTATTTCACATTCTTTTCCATTGTTTGATTTTTTTGGATTTGCTTGACTGATTCTTCTTGTCTCCTTGAGTCATTCAATTCCAATTGTTCAATTCTGATTTTCAGTGAAGTATTTTCTTCACTCACTTTTTTAAAGTCTTTTTCTAATTGTCCCATTGAGTTCTTTTGTTCTGTGGAATTTTTTTCCATTTCGCCAATTTTGTTTTTTAGAGAGCTATTTTCTGTTTCCAGTTCACCAATCCTATTTTTCAAGGATTTTACTTCTTTATCCACTCTCTCTTTAACTGACTTCTCCAGGCTCTTTTGCCAAACCTCCCTCTCCTTTTCCCATTTTTCTTTTAGCTCCCTTGTGAGAGCCTTTTTAATTACTTCTATGAGGTTCATCTGTGCTGAGGAACAGATGATCTCCTCCTTTGAGATCCCTTTGATGATCCCCCTCCTTTGGGGATTCACCTGGGGACTGTCTGTTTTTAGTCTCCTCAGGATTTAGAGTCTGCTCTCTATCTGTATAGAAGCTGTCAAGGGTTAAAGTCCTCTTCAGTTTCTTGCTCATTCTGTCTAATAATCAAAGACAAACTAGCAAAGAAAAACAGAGAAAACTGGAGTTTTTCTTTGGGGGAGGGGCTGGGTGTGTTACCGAGCTTCCTCTCCAGACTGCGGGGGGCAGCAGTGAGGCACTAGCCCGACTGTGCTGCGCCTGCGCTCTGATATCCCAGAGCATGCTGAGTCACTGTGGGGGGGGAAGGGTGGGTGGCCAGGTCCCGGGAGACTCCAGCTGTTTGGGGTTGTATTCTTCACCCCCGGTGTTTTTAGCTTCTTTGCTGGGCTGCTGACTTGCTGCCGGAGCAAAGTATCCAAACCTGTAGCGAAGCTCTCCCCGCAGAGACGGCTGCGATCACTCCCCACCCCCTCTCCAGTCTGCTCCTGTGCTCTCACTGCCGCTGCCCTCAGCCTGCGCCCGATCTAAAACCGTCCCAGCCCTCCAGTAAAGACAGACTTTTCTTGGCGAATCTCAAGGATGGCTTCTCTTGGTAACTCTTTGTGGGTTTTTTTTTTACTCAAGCATTAATTCAGAGGCTTGTAATGAAATGGATAGTGAGAGAAAGCGTGGAGCTTACACAACTTTGTGCCTCCTTTCCACCATCTTAACCGGAAGTTCCATTTTCTTGGGTATTTTGAAGTACACCAGTCTTTGTAAAATATGACTGCATGGCCAGTAAAATCTATTTCAAATCAGATTCTGTTATTCTATGAATCTCTCAGTTTTTAAACTATCTAAATAAAAAAAGGATGTAATGATTGCTACCATAGATGTGAGATGTTTATCTCATGATCAATGAGTTGATATATAATTCAATTCAATCAGCCAGTCTTATTAAATATCTATTAAGTGCTAGGCAATGTATTAGGCACTAGAAACTGGAGAAATTAAAACTATGCTATATCACTTAAAATTGATCCTACTTTACAATCAACCCACTTCCCCATATTGTCAAATTTCATATCTCAGTTAAGTTAAAAAATATAGTCCCTTCTAGTCCAGAATTAAAAGTGAGGGTTGAATAATGTGATCATGCCTAACCCTCCAGGATATTTGCCTACTAATCAATTTAGCCTGGGACCTTTATTTTGTTTACCTGTATATGGAAAACAATACAGGTAGAGCTGCTCACAATAGATAATTCTACCCTGTTCTCTCTCCGACTGGGGAATGGCTAACTAGGTGGTCCTGAAAGGGGTGGTTCTGATTTTCTAGCAAAGATTATTAGGGGCATCTGAATCCCATAAATCAAACATTTCTTAATTGTCAGGATGTCAAGCTTACTTGTACTTGAAGGCTATCCAACCAGAAACAGCTGTAGTCAATTATGACATTCTTCAACCACCTAGAACACCTCCATTCCTGCCACTCAATGAAGAGGATTTTTCTTTTTACTTCCTGGTCATTGACCTAACTGTGAAGTCCAATTTGACCCACTTTTTTAACAGGCACATATATCACTACTGATAAATTAGTATCTTGCTAGTAGAAAAAAACGCTTCAGTTTGTCTCAGTTTTATTTTGCTTGCCATAAGATCCAAAATCAAAAATGAAACAGTTCTCATCTTCTTATAGATTCAGAATGTAACAGGACATTAATTATACTGTGTATACACAGTAATTTTAAGAAAAAAGGAAAAAAAGGGGAAAAATAAAAAAGGATAAAAAAATAAAAAAAAATTTACAGAAAAGAAAAAAAGGAAAGCACTAGGAAGAATCAGGAGATGTTTCATATAGGTGTTGGGAACTGATCTAAACCATGAAGGAAAATTCTAATGATTCCAAGAGTGAAAAGGAAGAGGGAAAATTATAGGCATGTGTGCAAAAGAATAATGTGTAGCAAGTAGATTAATTGCTTTGAACAAATAGTACATAAAGTTGTGAAATAAGCGAGGAAAGATAAGTTGGAACCAGATGGTAAAAGGTTTTAAATTTTAAAGAGAAAAGTTTGCAATTTATCCCAGAGGCCATAGGGAATCTATTGACAATTCATAAGTAGTAGAGTGAATTGGTCAGATAATTTATCCAATAGTGTGGATGCTAAAGGAACCACAAGTTAAAGAAGAGAGAGAGGAGACAAGGAGAACAATTAGAAGGATACTTCAATAGTACAGATGAGAAATAATAAAATACTAAATTATACTAATAGGGAGAGATTCAAGAGATCTTCTAGAGGAAGAAGCAAGAAGATGAGTAACTTATTGTATATAAAGGAGAAAGAAGAACTGGAAATAATCTTGAAGTTGTGAACCTCAGAGACCAAGATGAATGATGGTGTCCTCAACAGAAATGACAAAATTAGGAAGAAACATGAACTGAGGGAGAGAAGGGTTGAGTTCCTTTTTGCCCATGTTAATTTTTAAGATACTTCTGAGAAACCTTCACTCAGGAAGTCTCAAACTTTTCAACACTAAATTTTCAAATGATCTATTCCTAGTAACTGTCTTTATCACTCCTTGAATTCAAAGATCTTATTACTGATTGTCCTGGTAAAGACTTCTCATGAGTAATGATAAATAATTGTCAGGTCTTTAGTATGGCATACCTCTTTTTCCTCCCCATACTGATTTCCACTATAATATAAAGGCAATTTTCATATTCCTATAATTATTTTAGCTGTTTTCTATTGTATTTCAGATGTAGAAACATTACAGTTTAGTACTGAGGTGGCATAATGGATAGAGTGCTAGGTCTGGAGTCAGGAAATCTCATCTCCCTAAGTTCAAATATACCTCAAAAACTTAGTAGCTGTGTGACCCTGAACAAGTCACTTAACCCTCTTTGCCTTGGTTTCCTCGTCTCTAAAATAAGCTAGAGAAAGAAATGCCATGTCCAAATATGGAATATATATATATATATATTATAGGTCTTTAGAAGAATAGCCATAGGTTATATAATATAATAAATAAGACAATGTCAAAGAATGTTCCAAAATCTCCTCTGTTCTTTTGTCACATATCAAAGAGAACCACATAAACTAATAATGAGAACCTATAAATATTCAAAATAAATATTCATATTTTGGCACTATTCAAGATTCTTTGTTCTTTCCAAATTAAGGAAAAAATCCCTATTTGCATTTCACATTGAGATATGTTCCTTCCTTGGGAAGGGAACTTTAAAAATCAGTTCCTTATTTTTATTGTCTTAGTAATAAAAATACATTCTATTTTTGCCTCTTGCTCTCAAACAAATATTACCTGAGATTGACTCTCAATTATTTTTGATTATGTGTGTCATCAATGGCTACATGATATCAGGGAATAAGGTAGATCTCATCCAATTTGAATGCAGCCTGAAAGAAAGCTTTATCAAGTTCAGTACTTTCATATTATAAGTAAAGAGTTGAACCACAAAGCTGTTAAGTGTTCTGTATAAAGTCAGGAATAAGTGGCAAAGGCAGGAATTAAATTTAGGGCCACTAATCTTTAATCCAATGCTATTTACTCCTCCCCTTGTGCTTTATTCTGACTCAAAGATTATTCCCAATAAAGTAAAAGATAAAAAAAAAAAGATTTCAAATGTAGGCTTATATGTCATTGGAGGGGCAGGAAGTACTTCATTTCTGATAGATTCATTACAGCAACTCATGAAACAGTGTAATATAGACTTGGAAGGCCTGCTTTGACTAAATAAATAACTTATCTGTGAAGTAGTAAATTTATTATGGATATATATATATACGCAAATATATTTAGATCAAAAACAAAGATAATCTTCAGAATTATGTTATTAATAATTTCTAATATAATAGGATATAACATGTATATAGTTATAGTTTTTATTTTAAAATTTGAATGCTATATTTGGAAAAAAATATATATATTGATATTTCCTACATACTGTTGATGATTTTAGATTACTTTTGGCAATTTAATCATTAAAAAGGATTTCTAGAATAAAAGGATTTTAAAACTATTGACTCTAATAACATTTTGGGACTTTAATTTTGATGCCAATTATTTAGGCTATTTCTGTCCCATTTCTCCAACTAATTGAAAATTGACTGCATGAGGTTACCTTTATTTGGAGACTATTTTTTACACTAATATTTTTAGCCTACTGGTATTTGGAAAATGATTCTTTTGCAATATTTTAAAACTATTATTTTTTGTGCTTTCAAATATAGTTGTACTAATTGAATACATGAAATTTCTTAGCTAGTAAAGTCAATGAAACAAATCTCTGGTATTTCCTTCATGCAGATTCACTGCAACTTTTAAGTAAAAAATAAAGATAAAATTTCCTAATATTAGTTTAATTCAACAAATATTGATTAAGCACCTCTTGTATGCAAGGCATAATACACTTAGAGAGACATAAAAGTGATATATGGCATAACTTCTGTTCCCAAAGAGCTCAAATATAGAAAGGAGGTGGATGTTGGCAACGATCAAAAGCTGTAAGGAACCTAATAGACTATCTAATGCAACAGTCATTTTACAGATAAGGAAACTGGTGTTCAGGAAGTATAAATGACTTCTTCAAAGTCACATAGGTAATATTAAAAGTGTGCTATGAACCACAGTCCTCTGATGTAAGAGCTAGTGATCTTTCTGAGAAGATGTACTGAAAAACTCCAGAAAGACATTTTTTTTTAAATTAGATATCCTAATTTCACCCTGGGTGGAAGTGTTGGAGCTGATCACAGGATCAGTCCTCTCACTGGCAATGAAGTTTTAATCTCCTATTTTCTATTTTGGGGTAATTCACCTTTAATTAAACAATCTGGTAGACTGTGGTTCCTACAAATTTACTATGTTAATTTAGAATTTAGTTTGGATTCTTTAGTACAGAATTTGGGAGTTTAAGAGACCTGCCAGCCTCAGCCTCCCCAGTAACTGGGACTTCAGAAACATTCCATTATTTATTTTTTTTTAAAGGAAAAAAAAATAGTTTGCAAACTATAGCTCAGAGAGCTATATTTCAATTCCTGGAGAAATTTAGAAAATATCATGAAATATAGGGTTATTAAATAGCTACAATAGAAATGTGTGACAGAGAAGCATTGTGGTTTCCTTCAGAAAAGGTCATTCCAGCTAATCCACACTCACACCCTCCTCAACCTCACCCCACCCCATCTTTTTTATTTTAACCACATTAATAAACTGGTTGATCAGGGCAATATTTCAGATAGAATCAACCTAATTTTTAAGAAAGTATTTCTGAAAATTTCTCATTTTATGTGAAAAAATGGAAGACATGGACTAGATAATAAATCAGATGGTTTCAGACTGGTTGAATGAGAGTAGTTTTAAATGGTTCCATCTTAATTTGAGGAAATATTTCCAATGGAGAATTCTAAAGAGCTCCAGAAATATATGTCACCCTGTGCTGTTTACCATTTTTATAATCATTTCTGTAGTACCATATCTGAGATGTTCTCCCAACTAGAACTTGTAATGTTGAAATGTGTCTACAGAAGTTGAATGCTATGACAAGTTTGAAGGGTTGCCCTATGGGGCCATTCATACTCTTTTCATATATATATATACTATATTCTTAAAATTATAACTCAAGACCTTCTACTTGTGTTCTCCATGAATAATTATCCAGTAGATAAAATAACTTTTAGGAAAGTAATTTTCTAAGAAAGCATAATAGAAACAATAGCTACAAAATTTCTCTCCCAAGGAAAGCTGGAATACACTGTCACAAATATTCATGACACCTGTGGGAAGAATGAGTATTGTACATAATGTTTGGACATCTGTTTGCTAAGATAACTCAAAATTAGGTCTACAGGGAGAAGAATTCTTTCCTCTACAGAATTTTCACAAATCTTTCCCTTTGATGCAATAGTTTTGCTGGACAATTTGTTTAACTAGATTCATAGCATCTACCTGCCTTCAAAAATTAGCTCTCTATTGCCAGTTCATTTTTTGAATTTGTAGCTACTTGATCACTCAAATGAATGTCTTTATATTTGTGTTTGCTGGAGTACTCATCTTTGCTTCATCAGTTGTGCATTGAATTTTCTTGAATCCAAAATGATCGATGTAGTATCTACCTTTGCACAAGTTGCCATTAGAGGTGGTTAATGAAGGTGAGAGGTAAATCTCTTCCTCACACATAGGAGTCTCCTCAACACAATGTTTTAGATCAACTTCCTTAAGCTTTTCAGAGTTTATCTCTGAAGAGCCCTCCCCTATGGGTATTATTAATTTCTTTCACTCAGATGCTCATAACTTCTAAAAGGATTAACAAGTATCATTTCATTTTTATAGTTAAATATCTTGTTATTGTATTAAAACTCCATCATCTTTGGCTAAGTCCTGCCACTACATCAACTAAGCTGGGGGAAGGAGGGTTTGCATCCACCTTCCTTACACATAGCTGAAAGTGAAAATTTCATGCATTGTAGTTGATGCAAATGTGGAGGGCCAGCTAACACTGTGTAACAAACAATTCATGATTTTGGACATCATGGTCTTATACTTGGGTTTTAAAAAATCACCTCCACAAATTCAAGATCAAAGAAATATGGTTTAGACCAAGGTTTCTTAAACTTTTTCCACTAGTGACTGATTTTCACTTGAGAAATTTTTAAGTAACCTATATATAGGTATATAAAAACCCAGCATTTACAAAGTAAATGAAATGTTTACTGCTAATAAATCATAAAGAAATTTATTTTAAAACACTTCTTTTAAATAAATATAATTTTACCATTTATTAAAGATGAAAACAAATTTGTATTCTAAGGAACGGATGTGCTTATTTTTACATAATTAAATCTCGGAGGAATATTTGATACCTTTTATGTTGTCAAATTTTTCATGACCCCCACATTCAGTTGTCTGACCCCATATGTGATCACAATCCACAGTTTAAGAAGCTTTGGCTTAGACCACACACACAAAGAAATCTATTTATTTTGGTGCATTAACAATCAATTTATGTCAGCAATGGGAAGTGGCATCTAAAAGAAGCTAATTAATCTTGGATTATAGTAAATGAGACATACCTACCAGGAACAATGTAATACCCTTGACTTGGCTCTGGTCAGACCATACTTGACATATTGTGTTTAACTTAAGAAACATATCCAGAGGAGGTCAATTAGGATGGTGAAGAGTACCCTTTTAGCTCATGTCATATGAGAAAATACTCAAGGGAGTTTTTTTTAAGTCTAAATGTATTTGAAAGACAACTAATTAAAAGAGGAATAGGACTTGTTTCATTTGGTCTGGGAGAATAGGAGTAGTAGATGGAATTTCTAAATATGAAAATTTAGTTTGGGTATCAGGAAAAAAACCCATAATAATTAGAACTTTAAAGTGTAATGGGCTGGCTCATATGGTAGCAATTTGCCATCCTATACATATAATCCTGTAAATACAGGATGGCCACTTGCTGAATATATTAAAGTGGGGATTTCTTTTAGGTATAGGTTAGAATTTAGAGCTATAGAAATTATGTTAAACTTTCAGATTCTATAATGCTAAAAATTCAGTTAAATTATGATGACTCCTGACTGCCTAGATACTACCATTGTAGTGCCACTTTCTTTCTATCCTACAATTCTATCAAAAGATAAACTATTATGTGCTTCCTGTGAGTCAACAATCAATGATTATGGAAATCAGACAATAAAATCTCTCCAAAGGTGTTAACAAATTAAACATTGCCTTCTTATTAGGTGATGTGATGGTTGAATGGGGTTATTTAACATATTAGTAATTTCAGGGAATTTGGGAGAGCAATTGGACAAAATGATTTATTTAGTTCACTTTTGAATCTTTAGTGTTAGAACTAAGCAGCCTAGGGGAAATTTGTTTTAATTTTAAATAGTCTCTAAAGAATTGCATTTGCTCATCACTTATCACAACATAGATGCAAAGAGAACATGGATATATGGAAATATGTTTAAAAGGAGTGCACATATTTACCTATATCAGATTGCTTGCTGTCCTGGGGAAGGGAGGGGGAAGATTCGGGGAAGAAAAATTTAGAACACAAAATTTTACAAAAATGAATGTTGATAACTATTTTTACATGTATTTGAAAAAAAAATACTATGGAGAACATGGATAATCTCTAATCAATGTAGCAGCATACTGGAAGAAATTTACCTGAAGAAAATTTAATACTGTGATTCTATTGCTCAATTTAAATTTTTATGTGGTGGTAGGGTTGTTCCGTATCATCTAATCTTTTTTCTCCTTAATTTGGAACTATAATGTGTCTATATGAAATGACTCATACAAACACACATACATTTGTACATATTGGTGAACACATAGTCAATATGAATATTATTTTATTTTTATTTTGCATTTCCCTGCATCCCCAGATGTGTTTCTTAAAAGTAAATGTATGTAAAAAATATGTTAAAAAAAAGGATGAAATAATGTATTTAGGTGACATAATCACATGTATTTGAATTTTAAGAATAAATATTGTTTCAGAAAAGTGAAAATGCACCCATTCTACCCAGCAAATAATTAAAGGAATAAATTTATCTACCTCCACCCACCAAAATGTGACCCTTTCAGTTTGTGTGGGATTTCCTATTTCAGATATGCAATTGTTGATTTCAGTCAATAAGGTTTAAAATTAATGCACAGAGAAACGCCAACATGAGAACAGGACCCCAAATTTAGATCCTCACAATAGTCTCAAAAAGTAAAGTTTAAGCTTTATAAGAAAAGAGAGTCAATACTGGGGAAGCTGGGTGGGATTGCTATAATCTATTATTAAACATTCATTGACTAGCTGCATTGCCCTAGGGCTGTATAGAACAGAGAATCAGACAAGGTTTCTACTTTGCAACAATAAAATTATACAATCTTATCCCTCGGTATTAGGGGAAAGATTCACGTTAATGTCTGTGGTTGAATCTTGCAGTCACTTAAGATTTTTTGGTCCAACGACTAAACGGGAAGAATGAAGTACGGTCTTCACTAGGAGATGAAAGGATGAAAGGATGAGGGGTCGGGGGAAAAGATACTATCGTATTGCCCCACTGACTTTTTGGTGGTGAAAGGGGGAGGAAAGGACAAAATCAATGTGGGGTAAAGGGTGAATGATATTCCATTTACTATAGACTTATCTTCTCAATGTGCAGTCTGAATTTCTTCCCATTAGCGATCCAGAGACTGTGTAAGGATCTGATGGGGATGGGGATTCCCTCCTGGACAGTAGTCCACTTCCGGAAGCTCCGCTGGGGGATAAGGAAGGGGAGTCGCTCCCCGACCCCCAACCTCCAAACCTCAACAATATATGGGCGGCTACTAGCTTCAAGACTCCTTTGTGATTGGGGCGGGGAAAAGGCTAGGGAAGAATGAGACAATAGGGCTTCCCTTTAGCTTCACTAGAGCTTGCCCATTGGGACTATGGTTCCTGTTGCCTAGTGAGCTTGGGAAGGCGGAGTTGATTCAGCTATAGGGACCCAGAACGCTAAAGGGAGTGAAAAGGGGGTCTTAGAATCAAGTGGCTTAGAAATCAGGGAGGAAGGAGGCAGAGGAAAAGATTGGGGGAGAAGGACCTTTGGAAACAGATTTGAGGCATTATTCATTTATTTTATGTATCAGACTCTTTGTCCAGA
Source organism: Antechinus flavipes (assembly GCF_016432865.1). Taxonomy (NCBI): domain Eukaryota; kingdom Metazoa; phylum Chordata; class Mammalia; order Dasyuromorphia; family Dasyuridae; genus Antechinus; species Antechinus flavipes. The sequence continues at coordinate 232,548,557 of NC_067400.1, forward strand.
GCCTATCAGAGGTGGAGATGGGATTCGGGGGCTAGGAAGCAAGGTACTGAGTTAGTCACAGCTCGATGTCAATGGCTGCTGCTGCGGCGGCGGTAGCAACCACTGGGCAGAAGAGGTGAAAGAGGGGAGACTCTCTCTTTCCGAGAAGCCAGATGTGCAGCAACAGAGGCAAACGCCCTTGCCTCCACTATTGAGAGGATGAAAATCCTTTTGCTGATCCTTTAGTGACCAGGTTTCCTTACTCCAGCCCGAGAGTAGTTGTAGAGACACGGAGCTCTTCAAAGGCTATTGCTAGTCTCAGCCCCTCCCGCACCCTAGAGCTACAGATAGCCTTTTTTTTCTCCCACCCTCTTCCTTCCTCTTCCACTCCCCCTGGGGAGCAACGGCCAAGCTGGGGGCGGGGTTGTACGTAGAATAAGGAAGAGAGGGCGACTGGGTCCGTGTAGCCGTGGTGCCTGTGGGGGGGAGGGGAGGAGGATTGAGAGGAGGGGGGAGAGCTGGGTGCGTGGTGCAGCCGTCTTGTCCTCCTCCCTCTATTCCTCCTCCTCCTGCTCCTCCTCCTCCTCCTCCTCCTCCTCCTCCTCCTCCTCCTCCTCCTCCTCCTCCGCTCTCGGTCAGCGGCGGCGGCGGCGACGGCGGTAGCAGCAGCACCAGCAGCGGGGTCGCGGCGGCGACGGGGCCCCCCCTCCCCCCTTCCGGGGAGCGGCGGAGGGATGTGGGGCTTTGCAGGAGGAAGGCTTTTCGGCATCTTTTCGGCCCCTGTGCTGGTGGCGGTGGTTTGCTGCGCTCAAAGGTAAGCACCCGGGATGGAAGAAGAGCTGAAGCTGTTTGGTTAGGCAATGTGTGTTTGGGGTGGGATGGGAATTGGGGGGGGCTAGAGGATGCATTCTGACCCAGGATCTTTGTGTCTCTACTCTCCTATGAAATACCCCCTACCCCTGCTCCATAGTGTGAACGATCCTGGAAACATGTCCTTCGTGAAGGAGACAGTGGACAAGCTTTTGAAAGGCTACGACATTCGCCTAAGACCCGACTTTGGGGGTAAGTGGTACTTGCGCTGCTACTGTGGAATTAACCTACTACCCTTTGATATTGGAGTGTTATGGGAGTGAAGATGGTGTGTGTGTGTGTGTGTGTGTGTGTGTGTGTGTGTGTGTGTGCTTGGGGGGGGGGTATCTGTAAACTCCACTGGAAAGCAGTAGGATTTGGGGTGGGAACTGATAGATTCCATTCTTCAGATGTCTCCTCCCCTGCCCCCATCCCGAGATACAGACCAATATATACTTGCAGTACCATCGGAGGGTTTTTACTTTGTCCTGCTTTTCTGCAGGTCCCCCAGTCTGTGTTGGGATGAACATTGATATCGCGAGTATCGATATGGTATCCGAAGTCAACATGGTGAGTACCTTTCTTACTCTAGTTGTTTCCTCAACAAACGCATCCCCGGCAAAAATGTGCTCGAGGCCTCTGCTACCACTTTTTTTTTTTTTCTTTCTGGACTGACTGAGAGGTCCACAGGGGAGCTTTGGCTCTGTTCCGTGTATTCTTCATTGTTTGGCTTCCCCTACCTTCCCCCCCCCCCCCCCGTATCTTTCTTTGCTGGGTGACTGATCTGTTTGGGTTGCTTTTGAAAGCCCAGGGTAGGTGGGGTTAGGGCCAGGCTTTGTGCTGACTTCACTTTTCAAACAGATAATGCTTTAAGTTGGCAATGACTCAGGTTCTAAAAAAATCACTTTTCCCCTACTATATTTCATTGTCCACCTGAAAGGTGGATTCCTTTCAAAGTTACTTGATAATTTCCGTTTGTCTTAATTAGCTATCTTTAGAGGCTTTCGATTATAGGGGACGAAGAAAAGTGGAATGTGGGGAGATGGTTTCCAGTGTTACTTCAAGTCGGGGATTTTGGCTCTCCGTCGTTCCGGGGTGGGGGTTAGACTTCGAGAAATGGGGTGTACATTGAAATCCTGGGAACGAAACTTGTAGCTCGGACAGCCGCTGTCCGAAGTGCTGATAGTCACCCACCTGCTTCAAAACAGGCAAGCTAATGCTGCAGAACGAGTTTTCTGAAAGAGCAGCTGCTGCCAGGAGGGAAGCCAAAGGCGAATTAGGCGAAGTGTCACTTTAGGTTTATGTTCATGCTAACAGAGGTTTGAAGGGGGGAAAAAGCTTTTCAATGTCTTGACCCGTGGAAAGAGGGAGCTTTTTGCTGCTGATCTTAGCTGTCTGTGTGGAGTTGATAAAATGTTCTTCCATTTGGAATACTTTGGAAAAGCAAAGAAAGAAAAATCCTTTAAATTTCAAAAGCACTTTCTAAAATGACTTTAGAAAAAGTTAAAACCTTTGTATCAGAGACTGTTTATTTTTTCTCCTCTTAAATCTGAGTGATATGTCTTTTGGCAGAATCAATTTAAGCATTGTAGAAACTTTGATTGCAGACATACAAAGAGTTGAGTAAATAGGGAGCTACTTCCTTAGAGATATCCACCGGACTCTAGCAATGGGAATGTGTGGTTAATTAAAATTTTTGGTCCTAGGTAAACTACTTAGCTTAGTGCATTGAGTTTCTAAGAAATATTATTATGAAAATTTTCAGAAATAATTGAATATTCCAAGATTCACCAAATACTTGATTGTTTGATTGGAAGAAGTTTAAGTTATGATTTCTGGTATTTTAAAAAGACATCTGTTTACTGTAGAAATAGCTATAAATAGAACTTGAAATTCAAAGTTGAAATACAATGAACATCTTAGAGAAGGAATCAAAGGGATGGTATGAATTTCTTATTTTAATGAAAAATGGTGCATGCATATTTTTGCTTTTAAAAACCATTTTCAGTTTAACTCATATGTAATTTGGAGTTGAATTTCAAAGAACAGATTAATATATTTATTATTTCTATTCTATGATGTGCATTTTAATTTATATTTCCTATTCTCTAGAGTTATCAGTTTCATATATGATGTAACAGTGCTTGGGGATGAATAAAAATAGTGAATTGTTAACCTTAAGGTCAAGGAAAGACAAGTATGATTTTCTTTAAGCCTTTAAATCAATGTACAATATTAGCTAATAGGAATCGAAGAAAACAATCTATATAGTTCTTCTGATGAATTTTTAAAAATTGATCAGTTATTTTTACAACCAAATTATAAAGCATGCAACTATAAATGTTCCAAGTTTTCCAGGAACACATAAGACAAAGATAAAAAAAAAAAGATATGTAATATTAAACATGACAAAGGGTCTTTAGTAGATTTTTATATTTTAATCCAATTAATATATATTTTTTCAAATGTTCATATTATGCTACTTTTGCAAAATTAACATATGTGCATTATGGTATAATATACCAGAACTACATCTTTAAGCTACCTATCACATCCTTCTGCTTAAATATTTGAATGAATATTTGATTCACATATGATAAGAAGATGATAGTACTGAAGGCTGAAAGACACTTCCATAGGGCAATTCCAACAATCTAGCAATCCAGCAACTTCTTTTGAATCACTTATTGATTCTTCCATGTCATCTAGATAAATTACTTTTTTTGACCTTATATCTGCTTGTGATAGTAACTTCTATATTCAGATCCATCAACAAATGTACTTAGTACAAATCACAAGTGAATGTACATCATCTGATGATTACCTTTTGCTATAATCTGCATAGCATGAATATGTATCCACAAAATGCTTGTGAAGGTTTCCACTTTACTCAATTAATGGCAAGAATTTTCAAAGGCAAAGAATCTTTCAAAGAAAGCATGTTTCAGAGAAACATTTCAAAATGTTTCAAAAAAACAATATTTGTGATGGTATGCAAATATTCCTATTGATAATGGGAGGATTTTAGGAAAGACATTAGGTATTGAAGCCCAAAGAAGATAAAAATTAATATCTCCTTTAAATTCAGTTTTGATGAAGTTGACTGGATTTGAGCTAATGTGACAGAACATTCATCTATGCTTATGGAAGTTAAGGATTTGTAATTGAGAAGCTAGAACTTTTAATTGTGACAGATGAGTTTGGGGTGGAAGATAAGTACTCTATATAGAAAAATCCCATATTTTGAAAACCATCCATCAGCATTTTAACAGTAATCAATCATATGTCTCTTATAGTTTGTGATTCTAAGACTGCTCTTTCCTAATGCCAAGACAAGACAAGAGCTTCAAAATGAAAAAAAAAAAAGTTGCTGTGTCTAGATGATGTCAAAATAAAATGACGGCATAATCATAAATCTTAAGTTAGAATGCATCTTTAAAGTCATCTAAACTGCTACCTTATGCAGAAATCTCATCCAAAGCACCACTGACAGAAGTTTACTTATTTTCTGCTTAAATATATCCATTGATAAGAACCTCACTACTTTACAAAGCATCCCTTTCCAATCCACTTTTGGACAACACTGATTATTTGAAATGTTATTTATGTATTTGAAGTTGGGGGAGGGGAAGATTGTTCAAACCTGTGATTTTGTAGTATAACTAATACCTATTGTGGAAATCCCCCATTACTGCATTTTGATTAATCATTTACAAATTATTGTCTTAGAGAATGATCTGGGGACATTGAGAAGTTAAACAATTTGCCTATGGTCACATAGCTAGGACATATCAGAGTCAAAACAGGAACTGAAATTTTCTTGACTCCAGAGTTGGCTTTCTATCTACCATATCATGCTGCTTCTTTGCCTTACACAATGTAAAACCTAAATGAATGTTTGTGAAATTCAGTCAAAAATATTTTTATCATATTACATTGCATTTTCTCATAGTTCTAATCATTTAGTTTAATATAATCAGTTGATAACCATTTCAAATTCTTTGGTTATACAAAATATGTTGATTCCTTTCCAAAATATAGCAATCATTCAAATATATGAAAATAGTTGTCACTTCTCCTTTGCCTATGAAAACTCTGTTCTGATGTCATATTATATCATGGACATTTCTCTGGATTTTAAAGGCTACCTTTGTGGAACATAGTCTACAAATCCTACTAAGCTAGAAAGCCTTCAAATATGGACCTTTTACATACAACACAATAATAATATTATAGCTAAATTTGCAAAGGATCATCTCCAGTTTGCCTATGAGGTAATATATATGTCATGTATTGTGGAGTACTTGTGATGTGTATCAATGGAGGGAATATCATCACTCTCATGCCAATGGAATCATAAATCCATGAGATATTGGTGTATTGTGTCATATATATTTTTTAAATTTTCTGAAAGAAACTTTCCCAATTCATTCAAGATTTCTTTATGTGACACATGCTTCTAATAATTTAGTATATTGATCACCAATCTCTTAAAATGTAGTATCCAGAGCTGAAGACAATACTCTTGTTGATACAACTGTAATAATTCAGAATACATGAGGATATTATCTCACTTGTCCTGGAATAAAGTATCACTTTTAGTGCTGTCCAGAATTGTATTAGATCTTTTAGCAGACATGGCACATTGTAGCTTCCTATTGATCATACAGTCAAATAAAATTTATAGCTCTTTTTCATGAGAAGTGATGAAAAGCAGTAACTCTTCTATCATGTATTTAGTCATTTGATTTGTTAAACCTAACTTCAGATCTTACACCTGGCCATATTATACATTTAAATTTTAATGATAAATATAAAAATAAGAGCACAACCAATTAAAGCATTATATTTAAGTTAATTAACTACAATACATAAAATACCACTTTTCCTCAATTATTCCCTTAAATTTTTACCAAAATCTTTTGTCCATTCATTTACCTTATTTTTTTCTCTGGCACGATCATAGTATAAATTCTGTATAGGTTCTGCTGTTTTTTCACTTAGCATTATTTCATAAAGATTTTTTTCATATCCCTTTGTATTCTTTATATCTGTCCATATTAACTACATTATAATATTCCATTATTTTAATGTGCCACAAATTAATTAACCATTTCCATCATTGTGGGCATGGAGATGGCTAGGATTTGTTTTAATTATAAATAATGGTGCTATGAAAAACATTCAACTATTTTTTTTCTTTTTTGTAACACTTTCATGTTGTATTCCTAACAAGGGAATTGTTGAGTCAAAGAGTATAATGGTTTGAATAGCTCTTGATATGTAATTCTAGGTGGATCAAAAATGATTCTGTGAGTTTGTAATTCTTTTAGCAATGAATGAATATATCTATTTCTCCAATTCTTAACTTGCATTATGTCAAATAACTTTTTCTTTTCTTTCTAATCTGATAGATATGAGACAGTATCTCAAAGCTATTTTAGTTTTCATCTCTTTGAATATTACCAAGAATTTATGATGAGCATTTTGTTCTACTTATTATTAATAATTTTTGTTCCTCCTCTTTAAATCCTGTGTTTATGTGCTTTGAGTACTTATACATTAATTATGAGAATATGTTGTGGTTCACAAAAGTACGTGTTTAGTGACAGAATTATAAAGACAGTTATGTAAACACAAAATAAGAAAAATTAGTTGCATTTAAAAATAGCATATAGGTTAGCACTAGTCTTAAACACAAAGGAAAAACATTAGAATTAGATATAAATATATGGAATATTTTTAAATGAATTAATCCATCAATAAGATCTTCAAATTTAATTCTTTGTCAAGTATATTGCCAGAATTTTTATCTATGGCATTCTGGTCTTCTTTTTTTTCTTTTGGTCTGTTTCTGCAATTTATGAGATTTGAGGAACTCCTAATATGGAAATTTCATTTCCTGATTTAAATTGTGAAATAATTATAATTTATATATTTAGAGAGTTGTTTAGGGAAATGGATAATTAAGTAGGCTTACATATAGACACATAGCTAATATATGTCAGAGGAGGATTTGAATTCAGTTTTATTTTTTTAAATTCCAAGGCTGATCTTCTTTTCTCTAAACCATATTTCCTATATTTGTCTCTCAGAGCTTAATAATGTATGAAAATAAAAATAAAATGTGATAAGTTTGGCCCAACAGCCTGACATTTTTATCAATGTTATTATCTTTTTTTGTGTGCTCCAAAATTAACTGTTTAGGAAACCAGTATAAAGCTTTTGTTTCTGAAATCAACCTTTTCCATCTTTGAAAATTGGAACAACAATTCAATAAATATTTATTCATCTAAAAAATTATGTCCTAGGTGTTGGCTATAAAAATAGTTATTATTTGTGGAACTTATTTTGGCATAACGTCAAAGGAAAATGAATTAACACAGCTAAAATACAAATTAGAATATGATTGAGCACTTGGTGGCGAGATGTTAAAATAGAATGGCATAAGGGAAGTGTTCTTTTAATCTTTTTGAGCTTTCTGTCTTCTCTCTTGTTCTCCAAACATTTTTTATTAATACACTTATCATTAGTTTTAGTGTTATGTAGATATCATCAAGAAGCATTTTTAAAAAAATGTAACCATTCCAGAGGCTTGCCACAAATAATTACCTAGAATATAAGAATCCCATATTTCTAGCTCCTCACATATTTGCTAACCATTAACTTTTTCCTTTCCTCAAAAATAATATAGTTAATAACATAGCAAAAACAGTAAATGTTTTATGCACATACATGCATTTGTATACATAGGTGGGTCCTACCCCCAATTAAAGATTATTTAGTTTTATATAATCTTTGGATCTCTTAGTATTTATAAAATAAATCTTCTACCCTTTAAAAACTCAGTAGCCCATTAGTATTTTTTAAGTGCCTAATGGATTTAGGACAAATTGTTCATTCCTTAAAAGTAATCAGGTGGAAAATTGAAGGAGAGAAGTTATTTTTCAATAAAAACAATACATTTTTCTTAGTAATGGGCTAAAATTTTTAAATTGAAATCATGTTTATTTTTAATTGAATTGCTGACCTTTGAATATTTTTCTAGTTATTCGTTCAAAGCAGAAACTGATCCTGATAACTCTTTACATAATTAACTATAAAGTCTTCAAGTATTATCCTAAACACAAATTGTAGTAATATTGACACTTAATTTCTATGATTTAACCAAGACTTAACATACATATATATATATATATATATAATATATATATATAATATATATATATATATATATATATATCATATGATTAGATCCTACAAATTCAGCTTTACATTGATGATAACATATAGAGAGGATTTAATTTTTTAAATAATAGGTATGTTAGAAAATACTATCTTTTTAATTGTGAAGCTTCAAATACTCATATAATATAGTTCTTAAGATACTTAAAATGAAGCCATTTTAACTATTTCTTTCCAACTTATTATGTTTTTTCCTATAAAAGCTCTTGCTGTCTGCCTCATTTTGTCTGTCTTTCTGTCTCTGTCTTTATCTCTGTCTATCTGTCTCTTTGTTTCTCTCTTTCAATATAGGTAAATGTATAGCATTAACAAATGTGATTTTATGAATCCATTTAAACCAATGAATGGCAAAGAATGCATAGAATATTTTTTAGCCAAGAATGGCATCTCTATAAAGTGGAACTTTTTGGCATAATATCAAAAATATTGAAATGAAGTTAAGAAACTATAGTATGACTATTGGATTAAAACCTATACATTTTGTGTTTGTTTTCCCTAAAGAATGAATAAGGGGCTAGAGAAACTCTAGAAAGGGAGATGAAGGAACTCCCAAAAATGAAAAAGGCACATGACATTTCATTTGAAATTATAAAAATTATTAAAAAATTCTAATGTCATAGAATCTTGAAACATAAAGGTGGAATTAATACATACAAATTCTCCCAATTCTCAAAAAATAGAACTAAGGATTTCTCCTTCAAGTAAGTAGCTTCAGAGAATGTAAAAGGAGCTATATATTCATACAGCAAGTACAGATTGCAAAAAAAAAAAGAAGAAGAAGAAGAAGAAGAAGAAGAAGAAGAAGAAGAAATACAACTGAAATCACATTATCATTCCTTGGGAGATGAATACACAATGGATTATTAAATGAAGACAGAGTTTGTTTTATATATATATATATATATATATATGTATGTATGTATATATATATATACACACACACATATACACACACATATATATATATATATATATATTATATATATATATACATGTATGTGTATATATAAAATTATTATACATATATAATATAATTAACCTTTGACAGTATTGTACATAGTGCAACTTGAGCCTTTATGCTTAGATAAAATGCCAATTTGAAGTCATTCTTTTTCAGAGGCAGAATATAAGACTGGATATACCATTAGTCTGATCTAATATGTCAATTCTTCCATTTACTTTACAAATCAGTATATGTCCTAATGAAGAGAAAAAGCAAATAGTTATTTTGTCTCAAAAGATGAAGCACTTACAATCTAGTTTATTGTAGTCCATCATTCACAGAAATGCCAAAATAACCTTTTCAAATGAAAGGTCTGACCTGTCACTTCACACAATTTCAAATGTGTAGGATAAAATGCATGTTCCTTTTTAGCCTGATTTTTGAATATTCTTTACATCCTTTCTTCAACTAGACCTTTTCACTTTTATTTCATAGTTCTGTTCATTTAGTTTATCTTCCATTCAAACTCCCTACTTATATCTATCTGGTTTAAGCCTGAACTGTCATGCTTCTGCATTGGTCAGGTTTTTACCCATATCTGGAATGTACTCCCTTTTCATCTCTGTTTGTAGAAATACTTCTTTTCATTTGAGGTACAGTTCAGCTATCATCTAAAATCATGAAATGTTCTTGTTCTTCCCAGAAGAAAATCGTTTCTCTTCTCATATTTTTCTATATTTCTATTTCCCTTGATTTTTCCAGTCATTATCATAATGTATTTTACATTTAATTGTGTACTGTAACTTTGTGTTTAAAAGACTTAATCTAAGATGAATTTTAGGTTTTCTATGTGTATTAAAATTACTATCTTTGAGTATATTCATATGTGTTCCTTTTATGCCACCCTCCTTATACACTGATATACTTCATTCTCTCTTCTCCATTGTCTGTACTGTCCCTGAGGCTTTTGTTTTTGTTTTTGTTTTTTTTTTTTTTTTGTTTTTTTTTTTTGTAATTCTTTTATTTATTTATTTGTTTGTTGTTTGTTCATTCATTCTTTTATTTATTTATTTGTTTGTTTGTTTATTGCTGATGGACAGGGGTAAGAGAGAAGAATGAGCTTGGAAAAAGAGATATAGGAAAGAAGAAGATTGAGGAGTTTAGTCAATCATCTTTCCCTGGAAGCAGAGGAACCTGGTGTAATTGTAGATTTTTTAAATGTATGGCTCTGGAGAAAATTGATTGCAGAAACTTATCCATGCAAGCACATTTCAGTCAATAACCATTATTTAATTTGTACTAGCTGTCTACTTTGTGCCTAGTACTGTGTTAAGCTCTGTACCAAGAGGAGCTGAATTCCAAAAAAATTTCATGGCAGGAACAATAATGAATGAAATGAAATGAGGAGTCCACAGTTTCTGTTTCCAAATCTTCTGGGAACTTATTTACTGTCTAGCTTCAGGCAAGTAACTTAATGCTTGGTGCTTCAGTTTCCATCTTTGGAAAATAAGGATAATAATACAAGACTTGCAAATGCTTCCTAACCCATTGTGAGGATTGATAACATAATGATGTCATAAAGTGCTGAGCTTTACAGAGAAGATCCTATAAACAGGAGCAAAAAAAAAAAAATTAACATTTTTATTTTAGAAAAGTATTTCTTAGCACACTCCTGCCAGATAGGCATGAGCCAGATGCATAGAGTTTGACCACGAATTATTATGAGCATTTTAAAGGTGGAAAATTTAATTAGTTTTCTTGTTATGGGGAATAACTCTGAGATGACTCAGCAGCCTTCTAGAAAACTGTTCCTGACCCAGCTGTGTGGTTAGAAACTGCTTACACCGAAGGTATTTCAATGATGATGGGGGGGTGGGGGGGAGGGAAAGGGGATAGGAATGGAGAGGGAGATGGAGAAATGCATTGGTATGTAGAACTTCTAAGCCGTTGAATTGAGGAACTGAGACAGTAGGTGGTTTATTGAGGACATTACTTTTTCACTGGAAGTATGTTTCATGCATAAGTTATGATCATACATCAATGTTTGTGCATTGATAAGAAAGCTTATAATGAACTTCAGAGATGGATGAGCATAATACCTTATGTAATAGGCTCTTTGTGGAGAGAGGTTTAGGTTTAATATTAGAAAGAGGGAATGGGGGAACATGAAGAGGAAGCTTTTTGCCTTTCCCCTCGGGATGTTACAAAGCTTTTGCTACTGCATCTCTTTGAAGATGAAACCTTGGTAGATATTCAACAAATACTCATTGAGTTGATTTTGTGGCACAAATTTTGCTTATTTATATTTAATTAAGAGACATTTGGTAAATAAATCATTTTTCTGTTTTAAATTGTAGGCACCATTCTGGAAATGTATCTGTTTTCTTCCCAAGGCCAACTAATTTCTTTTTCTTTAGGGGTAGTAAATAAAATGAGGTCACATAAACAGCTCTTGTCTCTTGAGAAACTTGTCAGATGAGGTACTTTATAAAGCAGTTACTTTCTTTTTAAAATGGTATGATGTTGTAGTCTACAATTCTTTCTCATGACCATCTCGCTCTTTAGAGTGTGATATTCTTGAGGCCAGGGATCATATTTTTGCCTTTCTTTTTAGGCCCAATACATTGTACAGTACTAAGTTTATTGAATTTGGTGATTATTTATAGAATTCTGCTAATTAGGACAGTGTTTGGAGAATGAATGAAAGAGCTTTTTTATGACAAACACAGAATTCATCCTCGTAGTGACACAATTTTTACAATCAAAGTTACTTTATTAACTCTTAGAAAATTTTACTATTGCCCAATGCATATTCACATCAGTCCTTGGTTTACATAGAAGAACAAAAACAAAGGCAAATTTGGATTGAAATTAAATATATATCATTCATAGGATCATAGGATTTTGTGATTTAGCATTGGAAGGGATCTCAAAGGCCACCTATTCCAACCTCATCATTTTCATAGGTGAGGAAATTGAAGCTCAGAGAACTTAAGTGAATCCTCTTCCCTACACATATAGCTTACTAAGTGTTACTTATATTTATATTCATATAGCATCACATAGTATAGTATATAGATAGTATGACATGGTAAAATATATATACTATACATACATATATATGCAATATTGAAGCATTCTCTTTCTCTTCTCTTAACTGAATTCCCAATTATTAAAACATATTTCTGCTACCTTTCTTTCATTTTGAAATTCACATATTGATGGTAATAAAAGTAAATAAATAGTTGGAAAGTTTTTATTCTGGAATCTAAATAATTTCCCATCATGTGTTCACTAGCATGTTGACTTTGATAGTAGAAGCAGTGTGGCTATAGTGGATAGAATACTAAATTTGAAGTCAATCCTGCCTCTTGACCTTTAATAGCTCTATGTAACTTTGAACAAGTAATAGGATCACAAATATAATTTTAGAAGAGAACTTTAAAACCATGTAATTCAAAATCCCCAATGTATAGATGAGGGAATGAGGTAAAAAGGCCCAATCACTTTAAGTTCCAATGACTGCAATTTAGCACTCCAATTTCAATGTTCCTTTTTTCTCCCTGAGGCAACTGAGATTAAGTGACTTATTCAGGGTCAGTGAGCAACGAAGTATAGAATGTCTAAGTTCAGGTTTGAACTCAGGTCCTCCTGATTTCAGGGCCTGTGTTCTATTAGCTGCGCCTTCTAGCTGCCACAGTTTCATTGTTAGTTGCCTCACTGCTTCAACTACATTGTCAAGTAACTCCCAAGAATTTATCAACTAAGATTCTGACAACATGTCTACTCACAAATATAGCAGATTCCTTTTTTATGTTGAAGTTGAAAGGCAGGAGCAAAATTTTCCTTATAGACTAGGTTCTCTGTTAAATTATAGTGGATGTTGTTATTGATATAGGTAAAGGTGCTTTGACCAATGGCATATTACATTTTGCATAATAATGAGACATTATAACAAGGTCCTTTAGAATTTTTTGGTGTCAGTATTTTAGGTGGCTGACCCATTTTTGTCTTTAAATGCTCACAGTACTTTCACTGTTATGGACATTGAATTCAGTTGAAAGCCTGAAGCATTTCCAACAGGGTGCAATTTATGTTGCTATTTTCAAAAGGGAGAGTAGATAGTCTAATTTGCTTTAAATGATAGATTTTTGTCCCTCCTTTATATTCAGAACATTCTGTATGCAAGTGGGAAATATTTTTATTAAAAATTGTTTATTTTTAAACACATAAGTAAGCTTATCTTCCATAAAGCAGTGTCTCTTGGCATAATTAAACAGTACCTAATATATATGTGTTATACACACAGACTCACACACACACACACACACATATATCATATAATAGAAAGATTAAATATGAATCTGTTATAATTACCTGTTTACTGTTGGAGTATGAGATAGGTTTGCTAATTTCTAAAGTTAGAAAAACAAAACAAAACTTTTCACTTTATGACAACTTGATTAATTAATCCTAAATAAAGGCCAAAAGTAACACAAGAAAGCTTCTTTTTAGAAAGATGGATATTTGAATAGTGATAGTTTTGATAGTGAAGAAGGTGTAAAAATGTCTACTTTTGTTAGAGTATTATATTCCTGATATTCCTAAGAATCATTGCATGATAAAGTGGGAATACATAGCAGCTTTAAGGGGGAAAATAGCTATTTACAAAAATGATATGATGTGATAAAAATTTATTGTGTGGCCACCATGTGCCTTAAACTGGGCTAAGCATTAATGATATATAAAAGATAAAAGATAGACTTTGCCTTCAAGTAGTTTACAATCTAGTGGAGGCACACAAAACATAAAAGGAAACCTAAAAGAGGGAAATGATGATCTGATGATGGTAGTGATGGTGGTGATGGTGGTGGAATTAAAAAAAAAAAAACAGGTAGCAGAGCAGCTTTAGTTTCAAACATAAAGGAATTTGAACTTAAACTGAGGAAATTCAGGGCATCTCACTATCCTTCAAGTCTGTAATAATCAAAAGTAAGTTACTGTCAAGCTATATCTATTCAAAACTTAAATTGGCACTGGATAAAGAGTAAACAGTTCTATGGATTATTTCATTAAAATATTAATTTAGTTTCAAAACAAATAAATTTTTACACTTTGAATTTTGCTTCTTGGAACAAAATATATTGAGAATTTATCATGCATTGACATTAAAAGATAATGATGTTTGTGTTACTATGAATGCCTATATATTATACATACATACACACATTAATTAATTATACATATATATCAATATATATTAATTAATATACATATATAATATGTGTATTAAATAGCTATCAATTTCTAAACTTGGGAGTAATATATTTCTCATATTTTAGGGAAAATGATTATTTTTTGCTGTGTAATTCACACATGTATAATTGTTTCAGTTCAACATTACATTTTTTTTTGTTTTGTATTTTATTTTTTGAATAACTCAACTTGAAAAATGCTCACAATGGTAATCAGTTCCTGGTACATAGTCAGTGTTTAATATAAATTTGATGGTTGAATTGAATGAATGAAGAGAAAGTTGTCTGGGTCATGGATAGTTTTTTCTTTTTTCAAAGTTGGATGGATTTTTTTTGTTTCTTGTTCTTGGCTAGTTTTCTCATTTTATGAAATCAGATGATTTAAAAGATTTTACAAAGAAAACATTTTCAGGACTGTTTTATTACACTATTTTAAACATGTGTTTTCATATCTGATGACAAATATTCTTCAGAAAAAGAATATATGTAGAAAGCTGAGTCTAAAATCTATAGGGTTCTTTCTGGGATCTATATCTTAGTGTACTGCTTTATTGATTACACATACATACACACCCAATTTGTTTAATTAAATTGTGTTAGAGAAACTCTCTAATCATAAAGTTGTCTTGGTATATAAATCTCCTCAGATGGGGTCCACAATGGATTAGATCTCTTAAAAGAGATTTCATTTACACCAGATTTGATAGAGCTGTTTCCCTTCTTTGTGGCTATACATAATCTATTAAATAATCATCAATTACAATTAATAGCCTAAAAGTATGCAGATGGAAAGGATATTGAAGTCAGAAAACCTGGCTTTAAATCCCAACTTTTATACATGTCTATGTGACCTTGGATATACTACTTACCTTCCCTGGACCTTAGTTTACACATTTATAAAATATACAAGATGGTTTTCAATCCTTGATCTACAATTATGTTTGGAGAGTTAGTAATTATAACCCTTAAGAAAATTGGAATCCATACTTGCCATCTAGGGGAGTGAGTGGAGGGAAGGGAGAGAAAAATTGGGAACACAAGATTTTTCAAGGGTGAATGTTGAAAATTATCCATGTTTATGTTTTAAAAATAAAAAGCTTTAATTTTTTTTAAAAAGGAAAAAAAATAAAATTGGAATCCATAATCTTTGGTTTGCTCTGCAATTGGCCACTCAAACTTCCTAGGATTATTTCTGTACTTTTTTTTTCTGGCATGGAAATGTCTTAAACATTGACAATATACAGAGAAAAATATTATCACAAATGGACTGATAGAATGCTTGATTAAGTCAACATATAGTGGTTAAAAGCATAAATTTACTTAATAATAGCAAGCAATATTTCTTTAGAAAAGGAATAAATTTATTTTATGAACTTGGATATTTTATCTTTTTGTAAAACCTGTCTCTCTCCCCAACTTCCCCATTTTTGTTACTGAAAAGTCTCAGAACTCCCTGTCATCAGAATTGGAATTCTTGAAGTCAGCATTAACTTCATTTCTCATTGTTTTACTTCCCCTTACCTCTATTTAGTCACCAAAATTTTGTCCAAGTCTATTTTTTTCCAAGCTATCATTTCCATTGTACCAATTCATATACCCATGACATTTTTTTGCATGCATTCTTTTAATAGTCTTCTAAATAATGTCTGCAATCTTCAATTGGTCTCAGCTTCCAGAAAAATATTCTAAAGCATATATGTGATGATATCACAACTCTATTTAAAAAACCATAGGTTGTTACCCATTACAGTGGGATAAAATGCTTACTTCATCTAGAATTCAAAGCTTTCATGAATAGGGCCAATTTATAATCCTTCCCTTTTTTAGGTGATCCCCATCCTTTCCCTGAGACCTATGCTACAATCTACCTAGTTGTTGTTCAATCTTTTTAGTCATGTCCAGCTCTTTGTGACTCCATTTGGGGTGGCTTGGCACAGATACTGGAATGAGTTTGCCATTTCCTTCTTCAGCTTATTTCATAGATGTGGAAACTGAAGCAATCAATGTTATGTGATTTGCCCCGTGTCACATAGATAGTAGGTGTCAGAGTCCAATTTTGGCTCCCTGCCTAAACATATATATCCTCATTATCCTTGCAATTCTATCTACCAGGTGGATTGAGAGAACTTAACCAAACCCACCTATGAAAAATCCTAGCCTACTCATCCATTGCTCACATAGGCTGAATAACATTTATCATCCACATCAACCCCACTATGACTATCCTAAATCTCATCATCTACATTTTCACCACGTTCTCCAGACTCTAGATATATCTTATCTTCTCCTAGAGATTATTCTACCTAGAGAATTCTCTAATTCCTATTTTCATTCTGGCCTCTCCCTTCTCTCTACCACTGTTCATTGACCTTACCTCTTTTTATTCCTTCTTTCATCTCACGTTTTCTTCACCTGCATGCTTACCTTCACATTATCTCTTACCTTCTTGTCATGGAATCATTCCCTTAATTGAGTTATAATTATTTGTATACATCTCATTCTTCTGCTAAATTATAATTCATTTGAGAGTTAGCGTTTGCATAACTGTCAATGTCAATTCTTTAATGACTTGTGAGTTTCTGCATGTGGGAATTACCCTTTGTGGGAACTTTTTGTTCTTGTTCTCTGTGTAATTTGTAGTCCTATAATGTTGTTTGAGGTATAGTGAGATTAACTGACTCACCAGTGGTCTCATGTATATTTAGTAAATATCAAGAGGCAGAATATGAATTAGCTTGCCTGATGTTAAATCTACCCCTCTATCTATTACATAGAACATAAGATTTTCTTGCATAAAAGAGGTAAAGTTTGTTAAATTTCTTTCCAACTATAAATCTATTTTTAATTTTTTTATATTAAGTCCAAACTAGATATGTCTCTGTAAAATTTTACTGAAATTTCTGTTCTCATATTTTTGTATTCAACAGTTTTCTAAGAAAGTGATTTAAACATATATCCATTCTGGAGACTTCTTGTCCCCAGAATATTTTTTAAAGAACTCTGGAGAAAATGAGGTCATTACTTGTAAATGGTTATATCATATGGATAGATTTGGACACAGGAATGTTTTTGCCAGCAAATAATATCAATAACTTGATTACTATGTCTAAGTTTCTTAAGGGTTTGTGATAAGACAATTAAAATCCCTCTTAGGAAAAAAAATATGTAATCTGTGATTCCTAGAGATTTTTCTGGACTTTTAACAAGCTCATGTTAAGAATAATCAGTAAAGATTTTTGGAAAAATATGAATAACTTCTAGATTATTCCATTAGTCTTTCTTTCCCCAGGATTAAAATGTAGGGATATATTTTTAATCTAGTAATATGTATCTTTCTGGAGAATCAAGGTCTACTTAGTACAAGAATGAAAATTACTGACATTAGGTAACTAAAATGCAGCTTGGAAACTCATCTACAAATACAAAAATATGTATGAATAAATTTCAAGATGAGAATAATAATGATATTGATTGAGGGAAAGCAGGTTATAATACTATATGATATTCAGTAATAAGGGTACTTTAAATTAGTTTCCATTGTCCACTTATCATAGCTCTTCAAAATATAGTAATGTACTCTCTGTAGCCACTAATAGGAGAAAACCTCCATTGCTTTTTCTATTGTGTTGGGTGAACTGAATTCTTCATTCCTATCCAGACAGGCACAAAGTATCTTTGAAAATTTAAACTACAATAATCTCCCTATAGAAAGATATCCAGAGAAGTGCACATAATTTGGACCTAGAAGAACTAAATTCTAATTTTACTTCAAACATTTACTAGCTATGTAATCAGAGTGCTTCACTTTTCCTTTAGAATTTCTCTCTCTCTTTCTCTCTCTCTCTCTCTCTCTCTCTCTCTCTCTCTCTCTCTCTCTCTCTCTCTCTCTCTCTCTCTCTCTCTCTCTCTCCTCTTCTCTCTCTCTCCTCTTCTCTCTCTTTCCTTCTCTCTCTCTCTCCCCTCTTTTTCCTCAGTTACCCCATAATAGTAACACCAAGCTTATAGATTTAATTTGAGGATCAAATGAGATGAAACTATATAAAGTACTTTGAAAACTTTAAGGTGATTTATGTGCCAGTTATTATTGTTTGGAATATTGATGATAATCACAAGTACATTAGATGGATACCAGGAATATTTTTTACTTAATATTTTGGGGTAAAGACAGACAGAAACAGAGAGTGGGGTAGAGGGGTTATTTCATTTTATACATAAAGCAGTAGGACTTCCTGCACAGGAGTAATGAAGAGTTGATTACACAGTAAATTTATATCAATAGACAACTAATTTGTATTATTCCATCCTCTACATATGTTTTTCCTCAAGAGTATGAGATTTGCACTTGAATTATCTGGCTAATTGCTTTAATTCTCCACTAAGTATCTTTTCTGTATACTTTGAGAATAATACACATTAAATTCCATGGAGAAATACATTGGAGCAGGAATCATATTTTATCATTTAGTCACCATTACTTTGCCATTAATTTGTTGTGTGACCACGGACAAGTGGTAACCCATGTGGACTTCAGTTTATTGAACTGTCAAATGAGAAAGCTAATTCTCATTATCTCTAGGACACCTTCATGTTCTAAATTTTACAATTTTAAGTAAATTGCATGCTCAAAAGAAGGATTGTAAATTAGACCTCCTAATAGTAAACCCAGAATACAAATGTGTTGCCTCTTTTTATGAAATAAAATTTACCAATATTATTTGCATATATAGAGCCATATATGGCTCTTCCTGCCTACAACTTTGTGGCCGGTGATAGGCACTTGAAAGATGTCTATCTAGGATTGGAAGTTCAGCTGGTGGCCATGGAATAGTGTTTCTGTTCTATCTACTTATAGTGCCTAAGGCTGTAAACATTCCATTATTGTGAATGTAATTGAGTTAATGGTCTTTGCAAAAATACCTTATTTTCAGTAGTTGAGAACAAGCTGTACATTTCTTTGTTAATTTAACCTAGTCTATGATCATGAAGATTTGTTATAAAAAAAAAGTAAGAGAAACAACCAGGCTCAAATTTCTGCATTTGTGTTGGAAAGTTATCATCTCCCTAAAGGTTCATCTTTGTGTCTATGTGTATGTGTTTATGTGCACGCGTGCATAAGCGGATCAGAATTGAGGATATTAATTTATGTTTGAAACGTGGAGTAGAACATCAAAATCCTTCTGATGTCATGATAATATCATGCCATTAATTAAAATATGAGAGAAATTAACTTAATGGAAGTAAATGTCTTTGGAGGCACTATATAGTGTGTGAAGCTATAGATTTCCTCTGGTTTGCGCTTGATGTCATTTAAATTTATGGAGTTCTGTCTAGTATTGCATCATTGTTATTCTATTCTTGATTATTATGCAAAATCTAATGAAATTAAATAGAAGATATATGTAAATAGAATCTTTATATAGATACACAAAGGTAAATATGTGTAGTATACATATATGTGTGTATATATTTGTATGTATGTGTGAATATATATGTGTGTATTTGTAAGTATGTATGTATATTTAAATCACATACTCTCTTTTAGGTAAATATGAGCAGTAGATAGAGTGTTGCCCCTGGATTTAAATCTTACTTCAGAATCACTAACTGTGTGAACCTGGGCAAGTCACATCACCCAGTTTGCCTTCATTTCAAAATGAGCTGGAAAAGGAAATGGCAAACAAGGACAGTATCTTTGTCAGAAAAAAAAAATTCCAAATGTGATCACAAAGAGTCAAGCACAACCACACAATAACAACAGTATCTGCCCTTTTTGGCCTTGCTACCTAATATTGGAATTTAGTAGCATGTGTGGGAAAAAAAAAGAGCAAAATCCACGATTCAGGGCATTTTCTCTAAAACACTGAAAAGACTTTCCCTCATCATGTTTCATTCCAAATCTCTAGTTTCTTATAGACAGAATTGAGATCTAATTCTAGTACATTTAAATAGTTTGAGAGAGAAGTCAAAATTGGAAAGGGAAAGGAGAATTTATATGAATCAGGTTACTCTTGCTTTTATGAACAATGTTTCTCTTAATAGTGAGATATTTCATTCATTGGAGTGTAATTATTTCTATCACAACTTCATTACTTAAAGATGATATAGTTGTGGTTTTATAGATCAGAGTAAATCATTCCTTCTTATTCAGGAACAAAGAGTCAATGGCAAAATTTTTAAAAGAAATTTTGAAATGTTTAAAAGATACTTATTCCATTTAGTGAAAATTATATTAAAAATAAGCTTTTTAAAACTAATAAGAATTGCTTGTTGTCTTAATAGTGGTGAGTAATTGCTTTTGTTTGTTTTTGCTGGAATTCTTTCAGTCATTTCTTAGTTACCTAGTTTGGAGGCAATGGAGGTTTAAATGCCTATGGCAAAGTTCATATATGAAAGATAAGATGACACTTTGTCCTGAATTTGATTTAAATAGCAAGCCCTGCATCAGAGTCACTACCTGAGAACCAAATAGTAGTTGTCGAATGGGAAATATGACTAATTTGCTAATGTTAAGGAGAAAGGGTCAATAAGACCCATCAACTAAAGAGGCAGAAATGTCCTGGGTTGTTTTCCAGCTGCCTATCTGAATGACATTTATCTCCTTATATGAGATAGGTAATGACAGTTCTACCTATCCACTTCTCTCCTCATTTATCTTTCTTGGCTTTTGAATGAGGAGAATGGAGACCTCAAAAGTCAACGGGCTCAGTTTTTTTTTCTTTCTTTCTTTCATCATTTCCCTCAAGAGGATAGTGTTTGAAAGGAGGAATTATTTTTCTATTTTAGCAACCATTAGGAATATTGAAAGCAAAATTTGCTCAAGTATGACACTCAATAATACAAGTACCTATTAGTGGACATTTAATTTCTAATTCCTCAGCCTTTGCCCAGAACAAAATTTAATTATTTAATATCTGTACAAATAGAGAAATTAAAAACTTTGCTAGGCTACAGTATTAATAGAGATTGTCAGTTACCTAGAGAGGCAAATAAATCTCATACCTCTTGAACTTAGCTTTCTAGGACCATCATTATGGGAAATGTGTATGTATATATGTAAGCTTTTAAGGGATTATATTTGTGTTGTGTGTGGTAAGTGAAAGTAGACAATAAAACAGAAGTATAAAAACAAATGCCCCATGAATGACAGGTAAATTCTGAAAAGAATCAATTAATATAAAAGTAGAAATGTATTAAAGTAGAAATCATGGAGATGATGCTTGCAAATAATTGGTTTTGCAAAATACATGATGAGACACTATATTTGATGCTTCAGAGTGAAGTGCTGTGACTCTTTTACACTTACTGTAACAAGTTTGTTCAAAATAGAATGTGTCATATGGATAAAGCAATCAAAGGATTAAAAAAGTACCTTGTTGTTTTACAGTTTATCACTGTTTTAATCATATGTCATTTGTCATTCTTTTCCCCTCTGACCTGGAAAAATAGGAGTTACAAGGATGCAAGAAAAGGAACCATTCTCTCCTAGACCCACTAATGATCTAACCATTTAATTACCCATTTTGTAGATTTTCTAAGACCAAATGGCTCCCCCACAGCAAGTAGTGTAGAACATACCAGCTTAAGCCTGTGGGTTTAGGCAAAATGAAATATTTTTAGAATTAGCCTATATAAAACATATGTAGAAAGATTTATATGTTATTTAGGCTAATTCTAAAAATCACATGTAAAAAAAGTATGTGATACGCTTTAAATACAATGATTTGATATCTTTTATACCAATTTCCTATATCTATTTAGAGATTATGCTCCAGAGTTCATTTTATTAATCACTTGAAGTATTCATCTTCATTCTACTCTAAACACAAGTCTTTTGGGATTTAAAAACTGCTAAAAGGACAAATGAGCCAAATGAGCTCATGAGCATTCCTTCTTCATCTCCTCTCAAGCCATCCATGACTCCCTCTACCTCCACTTTCTCAGCTGAAAATCTTGCCTCAGATTTTGCAGAAAATAATCAAGACCATTATTTTCCATTGGATCTTTTTTTCTCTCTTCTTCCTTGTCTGGATCACTCAGGAATCTTTTGCCACTATCTCACTATTAAGTGACCTTACTCATTGCCAAGACTAATCTCTTTTGATTAAGAGATCTCATTCTATCCCTTCTCCAATTTATTGCCCTTTGTTATTCCAATACTTTAACGTATTTTCAGTCTTTCTCAGTTTCCTGGTTTATTCCATTCTCCTTACAAACATTTCCATGTCTTCCTCATCCTGAAAAAAATTCTCTCTTCATCCTAACATCTCTACTTTCATTTTGTATCTCTTATGTTCTTTGCAGTTAAAAAGGTCATCTTCAATAATTGGTGCCTCTATATTTCTCTCTTCCTGTTCTCCTCTTAACACCTCACAGTCAGCTTCCAACATTATCTTTCCATCAAAACTTCTCTCCCCCAAATTACTAATGATCTCTTAATTGCCAAATCCAATAATTTTCTCTCTATCTTCATTCTCCTTGATCTCACTGCAAACTTTAATAGTTGATCAGTCTCTCTTGATACTCTCATCTTTTTAGGTTTTCTGATACTCTTCTGGTTCTCATTCTACCTAACTTCCCGCTCCTATTCTTTCTTCTTTGTTGTATCCTCTTCTAGACCATGCCTTCTAACTATAGGTATCCCTAAGGGTTTCGTCTTGAACCCTCTTCTCCCTCTATGATACACTACTTGGTGATTTTATTAGCTTCCATGAATGTAATTACCAGCTTATGCTGATGAATCTCACACCTAATTATCTTATCCAGAACACTATTCTGACTTCCAGCTGTCTTATAGATATCTATAACTGAATGTCCAATAGTCATCTTAAATTCAATATGTCCAAAATGGAACTTATCTTTCCCCTGGCTGATCTGTCACCAAAGCCTGTCAATTTTATCTTTATAACATTAGATTGAAACAGATATACTTCCTTCTCTTTTCTGACACTGACATCATTCTAGGACATACCCCCATTATCTCATTCATGGACTATTGCAACAGCCTACTGGTGAGTCAGCCTTTCTCAAGTCTCTTCCTATCCTAATCCATCCTCCATTTAGCCACTGAAGTGATTTTGTGCCACCTCCTCCCCTTTATCAGTAAATTGCAATGACTTCTATAACCTCTAGGACCAAAGACAAAATGCTCTTGTTGACTTTCAGAAACCTTCATGACATAGCCCTACTTTTGTCCTTGTAGTCTTTTCACATCTTACTTTAAATAAATGTACTCTTTGATTCTGTGACAATGGCTTCCTGGATATTCCACAAACAAGAAACTCCTGGCTCTGGAAATTTTCTCCACCTAATCCTGTATGCAGTGATCTCAATCCCCTGTATGCAGTGACCTCCCTAGTTTCCTTTAAGTCTAAATTAAAACCCTTTTTTTTTTTTGCTATCCTCTTTTAGTTCTCCCCTCTGTTTATTACTTCCTATTTATCCTTTTCCAGGGGTCCTCAAACTAAGGCCCATGGGCCAGATGCGGCAGCTGAGGATGATTATCCCCCTCACCCAGAGCTATGAAGTTTCTTTATTTAAAGGCCACAAAACAAAGTTTTTGTTTTTACCATAGTCCGGCCCTCCAACAGTCTGAGGGACAGTGAACTGGCCCCCTATTTAAAAAGTTGAGGACCCTTGCGAGTTTATACCATTTGCTTTGTATATATTTTGTTAAACTGTTGTCTTCTCCTGTTATAGTGTTAGCTCTTTAAGGACAAGAAATATTTTGTTTCTTTTTGTATCCCAGTGCTTATTACTGTAACGGGACATAGTAGATGCTTAATAAATGTTTATTGATTGATTGCTATTATGGAGAAAGTATTTACAGAAACTTCCTTTCCCTTAAAAAATGCTTGTAGATGTGTGAAGAAATCTTTTGCTTTCTATTTCTTGCTTTTATTTTGCTTTGTTTGCTTACAAAGTTCTGAAAGAAGTCAGATTTTTTTCAAGTTAACCTATGTTACTATCTCAAAATTTAATGTAGGAAAAATATTAGAATAAGTGAAAACTACACACTCTTTTTACTTTTCTCTAATTTCTTTCACTTCAGAGTTGCAAAAAATAAATATAAATATTTCAAATGGTTTCATTACTAGATTAAAAATGTCAGTATGACATAATGAAAGGACTGTGAGATTTGTAATAAGGATAGTTGAGTTGAAATCCTGCTTTTGAGATACTGGGAAAGTAACCACTTCTATGTAGCCCTCATTTTCCACATCTATAAACTTGAAGGTATTGGACGGCATAAGAGTAGCTGGATTTGTAGATTTGTGAGTTTCACAAATCATTAATATCAGTTGTCACATCTTATTTGAACAATAACCCTGGAAATTAGCTACTACAAATATCTTCTTCCTTGACAAAGAGACTGAGCTTTGTGAATATAGAGTATCTTGGGCACTTTCACACAGCTAGTTAATGACAGAGATGGAATTCAAACCCAGGACCCCATTGTTGCTACATTAACATTTTTTAGCTACATCATGTTATTCTAATGTCCCTTCTAAACCTAAAATATTTTATTATGATGATGCTAATTAAATAATTGTGATTTTTCAAAAGGCAACTGATGAAATAATCAGAATATTTCTGAGAGAGTAAGGTAAGGATAGAAACAACTAGGGACAGGCGTGGGCCATTTTAAAGCTAATTGTTTTATTGGCATTGTTGACATAATAATAGACCTTATTTATAACCATGCTTGCATTTTGGTGTGTAGCTTGAATGGAAAGTATTAGTGGCTGTCATACAAACACAAAGTTTGTGAGATAGGAGGAATCTGACAAATGGTCATCTCTTCTGACAATTTCCATGTACTGCCTCTTATCTAGTATTCATTTTCTGTCCTGAATTTATTCTTTATTCTGATTATCCCTTGCTTCAGCCCCACTTTTCTGATACTGAAAACAAAGTCTGATACCAATTCAATTTGGAGACTTTGGTATATGAGCATTTGACTCCTCATCCAGGGCCATATCATTTCTCTAGTAAGTGATCACCCTTTCTTCACCAAAGTGTTTGTCAAGTCACAGTAGAGATTGTCTTTTGTCCAGGTAGTATATGATGTGTTTCTTTTTGTAAAAGGAACTTATGAGTCATCTGGAACATAAAGAGAAAGAAAAGGTAAGAAAGAGATAACTTAGGTGGGGGATAATTAAGAATCACATAATGACAAAAATTAGTATAGGAGAAAGATAGCAAGAATGTGACAAATATCTGTATTCTAAATACCAGCTGAATGACTGCTAGAAACATGAGATCAGGAGCCTTGAAAAAGACTTAGTTAAAAATAACACTTGTTCATATTTATCTTGAGAAGTTTAAATGTGTTCCTTTATTTACATAATGATATCATTGACATATAATTTAAATCTCAGATCTTTAGTCAAAAACTTTATTCTTTATTCTCTCTATATTTTAAACTCCTATTGGAATTAATTTTATACTATATATTTGAAAATTTGTAATAGAAAATATGTATACTGGTTCATAAATATAGGTAAAAAACTCCATCTCTTGTTTGAAGAAGCCCACTTCTTTGCCTTTGAAAGTAAAAGGAAAGAAATAGCAAAGAGAATATTCAGCCCAATGCTGTATAAGGAGTGTTGAATCAAACTACATCTTAAGGATACAAACTAAAAATGAAATAATACTTTTCCAAATAAGATTTTATTTTCCTTTGGAATGCAATATGTAAACAGATTAGTATACACATGATAATTTGAAAAGGAAAAATTGACCATTGAAACTTGTAGAAGATCCTGAAAGACTTTTCATAGGATTTGATGCAGGAATTGAGGTTTAAAAAATAAGGCTTCCAACAAGTGGAGGTGAAATGGGAGTTCACCGCAGTCACTGGGGAAAGATTGGATGAAGATAGATATCAGAAATAGGTTCTTAGATTTGAGGAACACAAAATGAATCAATTTGGCTGGAACAATAAACCTAGAAATAAATCTAGAAAAGTAGCCTGGAGTCAAAATGTGATGGAATTCAAAATGTTAGGATGAGGAAGTGACATTTTCTACTAGAGGCAATAGGAAGACACTGAATGTTGGTGAGAAGGGGAAAAGATTATCAGATATCCTTTGGGGGATTGTTTTGGGAGTTATGAGAGCATGAATGAGAAAAAAAAAGGAGAAAAATAGAATCCATGAGAACCCTTGAGCCCACTTCTTTAGGCTCGGGAATATTAATGTTCTGCATATTGTTTCTCTTCTTTCCAATTGCACCTATGAATGATACTTGATGCTAGTAGTTCATGCATGTCTATAGTATTCAAATTCATTTTAAATATTCATGCTGTTAATTTTATTTTGTATCAGAATTGATTCACACAGGGCAGCTAGATAGCACAATGGATAGAGCACCAGCTCTGAAGTCAGAAAGACCTGTGTTCACATCTGGTCTCAGACACTTAACACTTCCTAGCTCTGTGACCCTGGGCAAGTCACTTAACCCCAATTGCCTCAGCAAAAACAAAACAAAACAAAACAAAACAAACAAAAGAATAGATTGACAGATTCATTATAATCAAATCTGCTCCACAACCAATCTTGGAAGAAATTGTGTTTATGGGCAAGGAAAGGCAGGGGAGAGAAGAAAACAAGCAATAATTAAGCACTTACTATGTACCAAATACTGTGTTTTAGTATTTTATAAACATTATCTTATTTGATCTTCATAATAATCTTAGAGAGTAATTGCTATTATTAATCCCATTTTAATTAAGGAAACTGATTAGAGAAAGGTTAACCTAGAGTCTCACAGCTAGTGGCTGAAGTCAAGAATTGTCTCTAAATCCTGCATTTTATCTACTGCACCATCGAGCTGCCTTTATATTACTTTTACAAGGATACCCAAAGTGTTTTAGTGGTGGTAAGGTCATTCCTTTAGACATGCATAGGCACTTAAATTATTAGCAAATGCAATAAAGAAATGATCTTGATCTCAGATATACTGATATCAGGGCTCTGGTCATCTCCGCTTTGCCAAATAGTTGAGAACTGGAGGTATTCCTCAGCAATGAAATAGGATCTTAGTGGGCAGGTCACAAAGTGCAATGTTTCAAAACAAAGAAGAATTAGTTACAACTTATTAAGGAGGGCTAAATCTATTTCAAAGTATTTCACAGAGATAATTCTTAGAAAAGCCATCTGACACTAGAAAGACAAATAGCCACTGTTCTAGAAACCTAGGTGAAGAATGAAAGGAGAGAAAAAAGGGATAAGAAGACCATCACCATGGAACAGGTCAAATAATAGAATGCTGGTACAAATACACAATTCAAAAAAAACAGCAAAAATAAACATTATTTTTTCTGTTTTTTTTTTTTTTTCCACAAAGACTAATACAAATTTTAGGGAATGAGAAGATGAAATAAAAAGGAGCATCAAAAATAAAATACAGGAAAAGGAAGGATATTGTGTCAGTTTTAAATAACTTATTTCATGACCTTCCAGATTTAGAATTTTTAGTGTTTTTTATTGTTATTATTTGTGTTCAGTCATTTCAGTTCAACTCTATGACCTTGTTCGGAGTTTTTTGGCAACGATCTTAGAGTGATTTGCCATTTCTTTTCCTAGGTCATGTTATGGATAAGAAACTGAGGCAAACAAGCTTATGTGACTTGCCCAGGATCATGCACAAGTGTCTGAAGCCAAATTTGAACTTAGGAAAATGATTCTTCCTGATTCTCAGCCCAATTCTCTATTCACTGCACCACCCAGCTCCCCTATTTTTCTGTTTCAATCTAAAACTAATCTGAAGTCTAATCATTTTTCTATTACTTTTAGGTCTTATTTTGGAACCATAAAAATCCACCTCAGTGAATTCTGAATATGTTAGCTGCATATTTTTAATTTAAATATTAAAATTTAAAAATCCATGGCAAAATGGTTGATTATATTCTCAGCTGATATTTAAAAGGATATTATTTCATTTAAAAATAATATATAATTAAATGTATTATATTTGTGGCATTAAAAATACTATGTAGATTTCCATGGATTCTTTATTTTTCTCCTAAAAAGTTTTTTTATCAGTTTGTTTATCTACATAAATGAATATACAATTATGGGCTTTTAGATAGCAGCTAAGTGGCTATGGGCTAGATGGTGCAGGAGATAGAGTGCCTAACTAGAATCAGGAAGACTTGAATTAAAATTTGGGCTCAGTCATATACCAGTTGTGTGACTCTGAGAAAATGACTTAATCCATTTATCTTGGTTTCCTCATCTGTCAAATAAACTGGAGAAGGAAATAGCAAACGACTCCAGAATTTTTGTCAAGAAAATACCAAATAAGGTCACAAAGAATCAGACATGACTCAATAACAATCCTTTCTTGTAAACTGTGATTACTTAATTTCGTTATTATGGACACTTGAAGTTTATACCAGGAGAGTGTAAGTTTTGGCAGGTCTTATCAGGTAATAAAAATTTGATTCCATTTTAGAAAGTCTGTGATGCAAGAATCAGAAGAATTAAGTTTGTTACTGTTTATTGCTTTTCTTCTTTCATAGTCTCTTGCTCTTACTTTATAAGGTTTCTAGGTGGAACAATGAATTGAAGAACTGTGCCCAGACTTAGAAAGTTCAAATATGACCTCAGACTTTCATTGGCTATGAGATGCTGAGAAAGTTAGTTAGCCTGCCACAGTTTCCTTAGTTTTAAAATTGAAATCATATCTTATAGGTTTTTGATGAGAATTAAATAAAGTAATATTCGTGAAGTGTTTAGAACAGTGCCCAGTATGGAGTAGTTGCCTAATAAATTCTTATTCAATCCTATTCCTCTTTCTCCTTCTGCCAAAAGCCAGGTAGGTAATAAATGATTGACTTGCCTTAGTGATAATCCCATCTTCTAAAAGGTGAAGAAACCAGTAAGAAGTTAATTCTCTTCTAGAGAATTTTTAAACTAATGAAGAAGATTGGGTATTGGGATTTTAAAAGTTATAGACATTTGTAGAATATGATTTGAATCCTAGATAGAAAAAAGAATAAATATGAATATAATCTAATATCAAACCTAGATTTCAGGAAATCAAAATTCATTATTCAGAGAGAGGATAATAGGTTCTTATATCTCAAAAGAAATTCTAGAAATATGTAATGTAATCATCCAGAAATAGATGTAATGGTTAAAACAAATCAATATGGCTATGTAAAGAAATTATACCAGAGTAACCTCATTTCCTTTGTTCAGGATTACTAACTAGATAGATAAAAGAGACTGTGTGAATATAATTTACCTGGAATTTAACAAAATCTTTGATAACATGCTTTGTGCTATAATTGTGGAGAAAATAGAGTGATATAGATTAGATACTGAAAATCTGATGGACTGAGAACTGTTTATATATGGTAATATTCAGAGTAGTTGTTAATGATTCAAAGCTATAATGAGGATTTCAGTGGAAAGGCTATGAATCTCTGCTTACCCCTATTCTATTTAATCTTTTTTATCAATAATTTGGATAAAAACATAAATGATGTATTCATAACCCATAACCCATAACAAAAAGGAGTGGAAGGTCCAACGGATGCTAAAAAGAATCTTGACTAAGACATTAGGGTGAATATAATAAGATGAAAATCAATAGGTATAAATATAAAGTTTTGCACATGAGTACAAAAATTCAAGTCCACAAAAATAAAAGAGGGGAGACATAGTTAAGAGCAGTTATTCTGTAAAAGATATAAATTTTAGTTCACCACAAGTTCATTGAGTCAGCAAGATAAAGTAATGTCCAAGAAAGCTAATGAGATATTGGACTGAATTTAGAATGATGTATCTTCTAGTAATAAGGAGGTGATAGTATCTCTTCAATTCACCCACATCAAGCATCATCCAGAATATTTTATTTAGTTCTTAGAATCAACGACATTAATAAGTTTCAGAACATTCAGATTAGTGAATGAACTTTCTTCCATGTCTTCTGAGAATTGTTTGAAGAGTTTAGCCTATAGAAGAATCAGGGTCATGATTGTTGACTTCAAGTATTTGAAATACTGTGATATGGAAAAGGAATTGTAAATTGTTCTCTTTGGTCCCAGGGACACAGAACAAAAAGTTATGGGTGAAATTTGCAAAGAGGGAAATTTAATCCTGATTTCAAAAAAAAAAAAATCCTAATAATTAGAGCTGTCCAAAAATGAAGTAACTTGTCTCAGTGACAAGGAACCCTGCAAAACTCATTTAGTAGAGTGATGGATCAAAATCAAGATTACAATTAAGTCAAGATGGAGGAAATTAAGATAGTAAGTATAGGTGACTGTTTGTAGGAGTTGGACATTAAATGGGACAAGAGATATGAAAGTATCTTGAGGAGATGGCAGGGTAAAATAAATGTTTTTAAGAATGAAAAAGACATGCTTATGTCTTTAGATATATTATCATCTCTCTTCTTTGTGTGATTTTCTTCATATGTAAATACATCATATGTATATAAACATTAAAACACAAATATAAAACCTCAGATTTTGGAGATATCTTACAAAAATCCATAAGATTATTTTCAATATTAGTAATTTATGAGTTTTCACATTCAAAAGATGTTATTGTTAACAGGTGGCAAATTATTGTCTTGTACCTATGCCAATTATGATTACAAATTTAAAAGCATGTGAAAAGCAGTAATTGAGTAGTGAATGGTGCCTAAGTTTAATTCTTTAGTCAACTCTTGATTACCTATTCTAATTGGAGTCTTAGTACAGAGAATTATACTTATACCACTAAGGTTTATGGTGTGAGTTCTAAATTGTACTGGGGTGAGTAGATTGGATTCTATACTTAATTTGACACCAATATGGTGAAACCCTGGAAACAGGTGGCCATTAGTTGCCTAAGGAGGGGGAGGGAAATAAGCCCCCAAAAAGAAACAACAGGTCAAAGCTGCTATGCCAATCAGTCATAAAATCAGGCCTATGGTTAGGTACTAGACTTTTAGCCTGAGTGTTATATGGATAGCTGTAGCTAGGTGGTACAGTAGATAAATTGCTAGGCCTGGAGTCAGGTAAATCTGAAATCAAATCTGGCCTGAGGCACAAATCATTTGGCCCTGCTTACCTTAATTTTCTTATCTGTCAAATGAGCAGGAGAAGGAAATGACAAACTACTTTACTATCTTTGACAAGAAAATACCAAGTAGGATCACAAAGAGTGGACTGAAGAACAACAAGAAATCTAAAAAAAAAAAAGTAACCATCTTAGAAGAAAAAGAATAAAAACTTCACTTTGGCAGTAAGACATAATTATAAAGCTAACAATTTTGTTTGCAATTAATCTTGAAAATATGTAAGATTTGCGAAATTTTTATGATTTCTGGGATTTTTTTTTAAAGTTAATTCCGAATGAATTATAAACACAAAATGCTGTCCATCTGCATATATTTAGATAAACTAGAATTCTAGTTATTTTCTGTTCCTTCTCATTTCCTACATCATGTTATTTCCTTAGAAGCTTTCTACCTTCCATCCTTAAAACATTTCCTGAAATTTTCCTTACTTCAATAAAACTTTTTGACTGTTTAATTCAATATTTTTCCTCTATTGTGTATTTCTCCCTGTTCATTTATATTAGTTCTTTTATTGGAATAAGGAAAAAAAATTACAGTTCTTTCATTTAGAAAAAATATGTTAATATTTTCAATTGTCTTACATATCAGTAATGGTCTCTAGTTCATCTTTGGTCACAAATTTCTTTCTCCTCCACAAGTCTGAGAGATAAACTATTCTATGTTCCTCTAATTTATTTATAATCTCGTTCTTTATGCCTAAGTCATAGACCCATTTTGATCTTATCTTGGTATATGGTGTTAAGTGTGGGTCCATGCCTAATTTCTGCCATACTAATTTCCAATTATCCCAGCAGTTTTTATCAAATAATGAATTCTTTTCCCAGAAGTTAGGGGCTTTGGGTTTGTCAAACACTAGATTGCTATAATTGACTATTCTGTCTTGTGAGCCTAGCCTTTTCCACTGATCCACTAATCTATTTCTTAGCCAATACCAAATGGTTTTGGTGACTGCTGCTTTATAATATAATTTTAGATCAGGTACAGCTAGGCCACCTTCATTTGATTTTTTTTTCATTAGTTCCCTTGAGATTCTCGACTTTTTATTGTTCCATATGAATTTTGTTGTTATTTTTTCTAGATCAATAAAATATTTTCTTGGAAGTCTGATTGGTATAGCACTAAATAAATAGATTAGTTTAGGGAGTATTGTCATCTTTATTATGTTCGCTCGGCCAATCCAAGAGCACTTAATATTTTTCCAATTATTTAAGTCTGACTTTATTTGTGTGGAGACTTTTTTATAATTTTGCTCATATAATTCCTGACTTTCCTTTGGTAGATAGATTCCCAAATATTTTATGGTATCAACAGTTATTCTGAATGGAATTTCTCTTTGTATCTCTTGCTGTTGGGTTTTGTTGGTGATGTATAAAAATGCTGAGGATTTATGGGGATTTATTTTGTAGCCAGCTACTTTGCTAAAATTATGAATTATTTCCAATAGCTTTTTGGTAGAATCTCTGGGGTTCTCTAGGTATACCATCATATCATCTGCAAAGAGTGATAGTTTGGTTTCCTCATTGCCTACTCTAATTCCTTTTATATCTTTCTCGACTCTTATTGCCGAGGCTAGTGTTTCTAATACGATATTAAATAATAATGGTGATAGTGGGCAACCTTGCTTCACTCCAGATCTTACTGGGAAAGGTTCCAGTTTTTCCCCATTGCATATGATGCTTACTGATGGTTTTAAATATATGCTCCTGACTATTTTAAGGAAAAGTACATTTATTCCTATGCTCTCAAGTGTTTTTATTAGGAATGGATGTTGGATTTTATCAAATGCTTTTTCTGCATCTATTGAGATGATCATGTGGTTTTTGTTTGTTTGGTTATTGATATAGTCAATTATGCTAATAGTTTTCCTAATATTGAACCAGCCCTGCATTCCTGGTATAAATCCTACTTGGTCATAGTGTATTATCCTGGTGACAATTTTCTGTAATCTTTTTGCTAATATTTTATTTAAGATTTTAGCATCAATATTCATTAGGGAGATTGGTCTATAATTTTCTTTCTCTGTTTTCAGCCTACCTGGTTTAGGTATCAGTACCATATCTGTGTCATAAAAGGAGTTTGGTAGGACTCCTTCAATCCCTATTTTTTCAAATAGTTTATATAACATTGGAGTTAATTGTTCTTTAAATGTTTGGTAGAATTCACATGTAAATCCATCTGGTCCTGGGGATTTTTTCTTAGGGAGTTGATTGATAGTTTGTTCTATTTCTTTTTCTGAGATGGGACTGTTTAGGATATTTACTTCTTCCTCTGTTAGTTTGGGCAAGCTGTATTTTTGGAGGTATTTTTCTATTTCATTTAAGTTGTCGAATTTATTGGCATAAAGTTGGGCAAAGTAACTCCTAATTATTGCTCTAATTTCCTCTTCGTTAGTGGTGAGTTCTCCCTTTTCATTTTTAAGACTAACAATTTGATTTTCCTCTTTCCTTTTTTTAATCAGATTTACTAAGGGTTTGTCTATTTTGTTGGTTTTTTCATAGAACCAACTCTTAGTTTTATTAATCAATTCAATAGTTTTTTTACTTTCAATTTTATTGATCTCACCTTTTACTTTTAGAATTTCAAGTTTAGTGTTTGACTGGGGGTTTTTAATTTGTTCCTTTTCTAGCCTTTTTAATTGCAAACCCAATTCATTGACCTTCTCTTTCTCTATTTTATACAAATAGGCCTCTAGAGATATGAAATTTCCCCTTATTACCGCTTTGGCTGCATCCCATACATTTTGGTATGATGTCTCATTGTTATCGTTTTCTTGGGTGAAGTTATTAATTATGTCTATGATTTGCTGTTTTACCCAATCATTCTTTAGTATGAGATTATTTAGTTTCCAATTATTTTTTGGTCTACTTCCCCCTGCTTTTTTGTTGAATGTAATTTTCATTGCATCGTGGTCTGAAAAGGATGCATTTACTATTTCTGCCTTACTGCATTTGAGTTTGAGGTTTTTATGCCCTAATATATGGTCAATTTTTGTATAGGTTCCATGAACTGCTGAAAAGAAAGTGTATTCCTTTCTGTCTCCATTACATTTTCTCCAGAGATCTATCATATCTAGCTTTTCTAGTATTCTGTTTACCTCTTTGACTTCTTTCTTATTTATTTTCTGGTTTGATTTATCTAATTCTGAGAGTGCAAGGTTAAGATCTCCCACTATTATAGTTTTACTGTCTATTTCTTCTTGCAGCTCTCTTAGTTTCTCTTTTAAGAATTTAGATGCTACCCCACTTGGTGCATATATGTTTAATATAGATAGTGCTTCATTATCCATGCTACCCTTTAGCAAGATATAGTGTCCTTCCTTATCTCTTTTAATTAGGTCAATTTTTGCTTTAGCTTGATCTGAGATCAGGATGGCTACCCCTGCTTTTTTGGCTTCACCTGAAGCATGGTAGATTTTGCTCCAACCTTTTACCTTTAACCTGCATGTATCTCCCCGCTTCAGGTGTGTTTCCTGTAAACAACATATTGTAGGATTCTGGCTTTTAATCCATTCTGCTAACCGCTTCCTCTTTATGGGGGAGTTTACCCCGTTCACATTTATGGTTAGAATGACCAATTCTGTATTACTTGCCATCTTGTTAACCCCGATTTATGCTTTCCTCCCTTCTTTCCCCTTTCCCCCCTTCCAAGTATTAAGCTTGTGAGCACCCCTTGCTTCTCACAGCCCTCCCTTTTTAGTGTCCCTCCCCCCGCCTTAGAGTTCCTCCCCCTATCTTACCCCTTTCCCTCCCAGTTCCCGTATTCCCTTCCGCTTAGCTTATTCCTTCCCTTTCCACTTTTCCCTTCTCACTTTTCAATGAGATGGGAGAAGTTTCACCATAGATTGAATATGTCTTAAGATTTTTCACTTAAAGCCAATTCTGAAGGCAGTAAGATACCCACTATATTCATCCCCCTCCATTCTTTCTCTCAGATATAATAGGTTTCCTATGCCTCTTCATGTGATGTACTACCCCCACTTTACCCTTTTTCTGGTACAATGTCCTTTCCACATCAATTTCTAGAACAAGGTATACATGTATTCTTTATACATCTATATAGTCAAAATATAGTTCCCAAGATTAATCTTTACCTTTTTAGATTTCTCTTGAGTTCTATATTTGTAGATCAAACTTTTTGTTAAGTTCTGGTTTTTTCATCAGAAATAGATGAAATTCGCTTACTTCGTTGAATGTCCATCTTCTTCCCTGGAAAAAGATGCTCATTCTCGCTGGGTAAGTTATTTTTGGTTGCATACCAAGTTCCTTAGCCTTTCGGAATATCATATTCCAGGCCCTTCGATCTTTTAATGTGGATGCTGCCAGATCCTGGGTGATCCTTATCGTGGCTCCTTGATACTTGAATTGGGTTTTTCTAGCCGCTTGCAATATTTTTTCTTTCATCTGAGGGTTCTGGCATTTGGCCACTATATTCCTTGGTGTTTTGATTTTAGGATCCCTTTCAGTGGGTGATCGATGAATCCTTTCAATGTTTATTTTTTCCTCTGTTCCTATGACTTCTGGGCAGTTCTCTTTGATAATTTCCTGGAAGACAATGTCCAGGCTCTTTTTTTCATCATGTTTTTCTGGGAGTCCAATGATTCTCAGATTGTCTCTCCTGGATCTGTTTTCCAGGTCTGTTGTCTTCCCCAGAAGGTATTTCACATTTTTCTCCATTGTTTGATTTTTTTGGATTTGCTTGACTGATTCTTCTTGTCTCCTCGAGTCATTCAATTCCACTTGTTCAATTCTGATTTTCAGTGAAGTATTCTCTTCACTCACTTTTTTAAAATCTTTCTCTAATTGTCCAATTGAGTTCTTTTGTTCTGTGGAATTTTTTTCCATTTCGCCAATTTTGTTTTTTAGAGAGCTGTTTTCTGTTTCCAGTTCACTAATCCTATTTTTCAAGGATTTTACTTCTTTATCCACTCTCTCTTTAACTGACTTCTCCAGGCTCTTTTCCCACTTTTCTTCTAGCTCCCTTGTGAGAGCCTTTTTAATCACTTCTATGAGGTTCATCTGTGCTGAGGAACAGACGCTCTCCTCCTTTGGGGAATCACCTGGGGACTGTCTGTTTTTAGTCTCCTCAGGATTTAGAGTCTGCTCTCTATCTGTATAGAAGCTGTCAAGGGTTAAAGTCCTCTTCAGCTTCTTGCTCATTCTGTCTATTAATCAGAGACAAACTAGCAAAGAAAAACAGAAAAAACTGGAGTCTTTCTTTGGGGGGGGGCTGGGTGTGTTATCAAGCTTCCTCTACAGACTGCAGGGGCAGCAGTGAGGCACTAGCAGGACTGTGCTGCGCCTGCGCTCTGAGATCCCAGAGCGTGCTGAGTCACTGAGGGGGGGAAGGGGGGGGGGCGGCCAGGTCCTGAGAGACTCCAGCTGTTTGGGGTTGTATTCTTCAGCCCCGGTGTTTTTAGCTTCTCTGCTGGGCTGTTGACTTGCTGCAGGTTCCAAACCTGTAGCGAAGCTCTCCCCGCAGAGACAGCTGCGATCACTCCCCACCCCCTCTCCAGTCTGCTCCCGTGCTCTCACTGCCGCTGCCCGCCGCCTGCGCCCGATCTAAAACCGCCCCAGCCCTCCAGTAAAGACAGACCTTTCTTGGCGGATCTCAAGGATGGCTTCTCTTGGTAACTATTTGTGGGTTTTTTTCAGTCAAGCATTGATTCAGAGGCTTGTAATGAAGTGGATAGTGAGAGAAAGCGCGGAGCTTATGCAACTGTGAGCCTCCTCTCCGCCATCTTAACCGGAAGTCCGCTTATGTCTTTAGATATATTATCATCTCTCTTCTTTGTGTCATTTTCTTCATATGTAAATACATCATATGTATATAAACATTAAAACACAAATATAAAACCTCAGATTTTGGAGATATCTTACAAAAATCCATAAGATTATTTTCAATATTAGTAATTTATGAGTTTTCACATTCAAAAGATGTTATTGTTAACAGGTGGCAAATTATTGTCTTGTACCTATGCCAATTATGATTACAAATTTAAAAGCATGTGAAAAGCAGTAATTGAGTAGTGAATGGTGCCTAAGTTTAATTCTTTAGTCAACTCTTGATTACCTATTCTAATTGGAGTCTTAGTACAGAGAATTATACTTATACCACTAAGGTTTATGGTGTGAGTTCTAAATTGTACTGGGGTGAGTAGATTGGATTCTATACTTAATTTGACACCAATATGGTGAAACCCTGGAAACAGGTGGCCATTAGTTGCCTAAGGAGGGGGAGGGAAATAAGCCCCCAAAAAGAAACAACAGGTCAAAGCTGCTATGCCAATCAGTCATAAAATCAGGCCTATGGTTAGGTACTAGACTTTTAGCCTGAGTGTTATATGGATAGCTGTAGCTAGGTGGTACAGTAGATAAATTGCTAGGCCTGGAGTCAGGTAAATCTGAAATCAAATCTGGCCTGAGGCACAAATCATTTGGCCCTGCTTACCTTAATTTTCTTATCTGTCAAATGAGCAGGAGAAGGAAATGACAAACTACTTTACTATCTTTGACAAGAAAATACCAAGTAGGATCACAAAGAGTGGACTGAAGAACAACAAGAAATCTAAAAAAAAAAAAAAGTAACCATCTTAGAAGAAAAAGAATAAAAACTTCACTTTGGCAGTAAGACATAATTATAAAGCTAACAATTTTGTTTGCAATTAATCTTGAAAATATGTAAGATTTGGGAAATTTTTATGATTTCTGGGATTTTTTTTTAAAGTTAATTCCGAATGAATTATAAACACAAAATGCTGTCCATCTGCATATATTTAGATAAACTAGAATTCTAGTTATTTTCCGTTCCTTCTCATTTCCTACATCATGTTATTTCCTTAGAAGCTTTCTACCTTCCATCCTTAAAACATTTCCTGAAATTTTCCTTACTTCAATAAAACTTTTTGACTGTTTAATTCAATATTTTTCCTCTATTGTGTATTTCTCCCTGTTCATTTATATTAGTTCTTTTATTGGAATAAGGAAAAAAAAATTACAGTTCTTTCATTTAGAAAAATATGTTAATATTTTCAATTGTCTTACATATCATTAATATTTCCAACTATGTTTATCTAAATTTCCTTTCAAATAGCAATTGTCTCTGGATAAGGACAATGTCTTCTAATTCCCTTTATGTGTGTGTTAGAATACTGAATATAACATCTCATTTTTATTTAACACTTTAAACATTTACAAAGCATCTGTCAAAATAACTGTGTGGAATATGCAGTAAAAAAAATGATATTGTCCTTGTATTATATATTTAAAAAATAGCAACAACAAATTTTGGAGAAGGGACTGTTCTGGGGAAACACATATTTAAATACCAGAGTTAGGATCTAAATTCAGTTTTCCAGAGTGTTTTCCATTGTACCATGGTTCCCATTTCTCTTCTCTATTCTTCCCTGCCTTTCACCTCTCCCCATTGTGGGTAAGTATATGTGTGTGTGCATACATATGCACACAATTATAATCGACATGTTTATATTAATGAATTAATGTGTGTATATGTGTTACATATACTAACATTAGTATTTTCACATTATTATACAGTTTCACTATTGGATTTTAAAATATTCTACTCTGTATAACATTTACAAATTTAAAAGCATGTGAAAAGCAGTAATTGAGTAGTGAATGGTGCCTAAGTTTAATTCTTTAGTCAACTCTTGATTACCTATTCTAATTGGAGTCTTAGTACAGAGAATTAGCATCCACAGATAATCGAAAAACCTCATTTTAGCAAGTGGTTTTCACCTCTTCCCTTTACCAGAGTCACTATTGACTAATTTGAGTTCCATCTTTTTTTCTTTGCCTTCTTTTGGATGAAAGTATTTTTTGATAGTAAGGTTATCATGAGTTAGATAGTGTGAGGAAGTATTGATATAAAGACACTAAACAGCCCTTACATAATTAAGAATTACTATATTCATATAAAATGAACCTTGAGAATATACTTTAAAAATTACTATGTGAGTTTCAAAGTTTTGAGTTGATGATCCTGATTAATTCTATTGAATTCTACTGTTGTTAGGAGGCTTATGTTGACATTAATTCCCAAAGAAGTGATTGAAAACACTGATAACTGAATTGACTAAAACAGCAGTAAAGTAGTAAAAAAAAAAAAAAAGTTTTGAAATATCAGTAAATGTCCATGTAGTATGTCTAATTTTCTTAGAACTTCAACTGATTGATTGTGTTACTAAATATAATTAGAGAACCTTCAAGGCATTGAATATGACAAAATGCATTCCTTTGTGTTTTTAAACACTATCCATCATTTTGAAAACTTGACTCTGTGTAACATAATTTCTCTTCAGATCTTGTTTTGGTTTTAGAGATTTTAGCTTTTTACATCACCAAGAAAACATATGAATGGGAGGCAGCAACTGATGAATCTTCTTTGCCTCATTCTATGAACTGTCTGTTACATATAGTTTTTCATCTGTAAACTATCTGCTTAACAAAAAGCTCAAGTAAAACATAGAAGATATTTTAAAATGTAGCTCCAAGTTTTGTAGAATTAATCATATCACATATATAGGTTTTGTGGCTATTTACTTATGATATGATCAATCCAATAATTTCTCTGTCAGCTCTTCATTAAAAAAACAAAAATGGAGAAATATTTGTTATACATTATTGTAGTGATTAGTAGATTGGTAGGCAGTACTACAGATAGAGATACAATAGCCTATTCTGGGAGGGAGAGGGAGAGAATGTTATTATATATACAATATTTCATCCTTTAAAGGGCCTGACATAGAAACTGTTTAATTGGTATAAGGACTATTGCTTTTGCCCATTACTTTGGATTTGTCTGACCCTCATGAAGTATATTCATTAGTAAATTGCCTCCTCAACAGGAAAATCTAGATCTATGATGACATTGTTCTTTGATAAGCAGTTGTTGCATGCTTACTGTATGCAAAGCAGAGCATTGGTAGAAAATTTGGGGAGAGAAAGAAACAGTGAAATTATTTCTTTTATGAGTCTAATAAAGAAAATTGTCAGGTACCTAAATTGATAGTGAAATACGGAATTATATTTGAACTGATAACTTTAAATATCTGATAACGAAGTTAAAACTTGTGCCTAAGTATCTAATTGATTCTCCATTTTTCTTCTCTGCTAAGAATATGAAGAAATCACTAAATTGTGCTGTAAGAAAATCTTTCATAATAGTTTCCTTCTTCAGAAGGCTCTGAGGATGAAAAATCTTTTGATAATATTCTCTTTCTCTAATAAATGTGCCCTTTAAAGATATAGAGATGCATTGCCATTTTTCTTGTCCCTTTCCATGTAAATTTTCAAATATCACATTTCCAATTATCTTCTTGAAAACCCCTGAATGTAATTAGGGATAGCCTTTAAAGAAACATACTTGGAAAGAGAAGAAAGAGTGAGGGAGAAAAGAAAAGAGGGAGAGAGAAAGAAAAAAAGGAAGGGAATTAGGACAGAAGGAAGAAGAAAGAAAGGAAAGGAAGCAGGAAGGAGTGGAAAGAAGAAAAGTAGAAGGGAAGAAGAAGGGAAGGAGGAAAGGAAGGAGAAATAAAAGAAAGAAGGAAGGGAAGAAAGGAGGGACAAGAAAGGAAGGAGGAAGAGAGGGAGGAAAGGAAGGAAAGATGGAGTTAGAA
The DNA here is from genome assembly GCF_016432865.1 of Antechinus flavipes. Taxonomy (NCBI): domain Eukaryota; kingdom Metazoa; phylum Chordata; class Mammalia; order Dasyuromorphia; family Dasyuridae; genus Antechinus; species Antechinus flavipes. The sequence continues at coordinate 232,589,541 of NC_067400.1, forward strand.
AAGAAGGGAGAAAGGAATATGAAGAAGAGACAAAAGGAGGAAAGAAGAATGGAAAGAAGAAAAGAAGAAAGAAGAAGGAAAAAAGGAAGGGAGAGAAGAAAAAAGAAAGATCTTTTTCCAACATTCACCCTTGCAAAACATTGTAGTTCCAATTTTTTTTTCTCCCTCCCTTTCCCTCCCCTAGACAGCAAGTAATCCAACATATGTTAAACATGTGCAATTCTTCTATACAAATTTCTACAATTATCATGTTGCAAAAGAAAAATCAGATCAAAAAAGAAAAAAATGAGAAAGAAAACAAAAATGTAAGCCAACAACAACAAAAAGTGAAAATACTATCTTGTGATCCACACTTAGTCCACACTGTCTTCTCTTAGTGCAGATGGCTGTCTCCATCACAAAAGCATTGGAACTGGCCTGAATCACCTGACTGTTGAAAACAGTCATGTCCATCAGAATTGATCATTATATAATCTTATTGTTGCTGTGTACTGTGTTCTCTTGATTCTAGGCACTTCATCAGTCCATGTAAGCCTCTCTGTGTCTTTCTGAAATCATCCTGCTGATTGTTTGAAAGATCCTTTGTGAGGGAATAGCGTTTATGATTTAATAATGCCATTTCTATTTAGCAGAGTGATAATTTTAAACATTAAATGAAATGGTTTGAGTTTTTCAAGACACCGAACCTATGGAGAATTCTGTTTCATTTTAGTTGATAGAAAAATACCATCATCTACATGCTAAAATACTTACATTAATAAAGACAATATTGGATTTGGAGCTAGAAGTTCTGGGTTCTAATTCCTTCCCTACTATTTTGTACTTTTGTGATATGGAAAGACAAATCACTTGTCCTCTCTGATTTATAGCTGGAAGGAATATTAAAAGTCATCTAGTCCCCACCTACAACTTTCATTTTACAGATAAGAAAACTGGGATTGTATTTATTGATCACTTATTGTCAAGAATTTTACATATCTCTTTATAGAAATGATTCTTACTGGTTTTGTAATTCTATTTCATGGATGTTTCTGGCTGATACTCAAGATAGTGAGGCAGGCATGATATATGGATCTTGCAGACCCAGACCCACATCAAATATTGGTGTGATTTAGGGACATCAAAAGGAAGAAATTCTGTCTTGTCCGTACCTTTATGTAGATTTTCATAGAAAAACTGCACAATGAAACATGACTGGTCCTTAATGAAATTGTGAAGAAGGTAACTTTTCTTCTTGCCACTCCTTCATAGGAGTCCTATCTTTTCTCCCTGGTAGATATAAGTACTTGGTGCCCTTTTGTTCTCCCTTGACTACTAAAACCTGTTAGACATTCTAAGGTAAAAATGAGTTAATGCCAGGTTAAATGGCTGCTTCATTCAAAGTCTTCTAACAAAGCTCACAGCCTTAAAATTAAATGTATTAGAAGCTCACCATGTGAAACTGCAAACCTCATCTATTATGGAAAGAAAACATTTGTAGAATATACTATCCTATTTTTCCTTCTTAATCATTCCACAGCAAAGTTGATTTTTTCCCCAAAACACTCTCTCTCTCTCTTCCTTCCTTCTTTCCTTTTTTCCTTCTTTCTTTCCTTTTTTCCTTCCTTCCTTCCTTCCATCCTTCCTTCCTTCCTTCCTTCCTTCCTTCCTTCCTTCCTTCCTTCCTTCCTTTATTCCTTCCTTCTCACCCTTCTTCTCCTTCTCTTTCTTACTCTGCCCTTCTTTCTTTGTCACTGTTTCTTGTGTATCTCTCTCTGCCTTTCCTCCAAAAGTCATCAGCCTCAATTTGATTACAATCATACACCACAATGCCAGCATAAAACTTATTTTCCTAAATAGTTTTTTCTTCTAGAAAGAAAAAATACCTCTATTTTTCACATTAGAGGGCTAAATAGCTAATTGTATTAGGACCAGTGTCTGCCTGATAGAAGATTGCCTGTCTATACTTCTTTTGTTTTAATGAGTAAACTTTCCCAGGCACAGGGCTTGGAGACTAGATAACATTTAACTTGAGGCCATTATCTTAACATTATCAGTTTTACTAATTTCTAAACTGGGGATACATAATGTCTATTCTGGCTAACTCATGATTATCTGTAAATATTGAATGTTACAATGGTTGGGAAACTTCTTAGTACACTAAAATGTTATACACATATAAGGTAATTATAATTGTAATATAAAAGTATGAGGAAAAAGACAAAATTGAAAATCTAAGGATACCAATTGTGAGTTTGATGCTTTTCTTTTGAGAAAAATAAGTTGCTTTAGTAGATGAAAAAAAAAATCCACTCTCCTTACTTACCAACATTCTATAATTCCTTATAGGTTTAAAACCAATCTGCATTAATTAGAGAACATTGAGAAATGAAGGCTAATTATTTTCCAATCAGAAATCCTCATAATGAAAGGTATAAAGCTATTTTATGGGGGGATAAGGAACTAGGAATGGGATTGAGTTTGTAATGAGGAACCTTTCCTTCAGTTTAATTTAATCAAAATTGAGAGTTAGTCCGAGAGGTTACCATGTTGTTTAGAGGAATACACTCCAAAAAATGACTTTCTCTTTGTTGGCATATTTGGCTCTTCTATTTTGAACATGATCCTTCAATTCAATGCAATTCATTCCATTCCTTTAGTGTAAGTAGCTATCTTATAAGCCTACTATGTTAAGAACATTATGCTGTTGCCGGAGAATTTAGCAAATTTATGGTGATAAATGAATCTATGGTGATGATGAAAGCTTACTAAGACCAGGTGTAGAAATAAACTCATTAATATTTAATATTAATATTTTCCACTTTGAAGTTTTATGGTTATTTAGTTCCCAATGGGCTCTAATAGATATGTAGATGATTTGATTTTTAAGAAGCTCAGAGAAAGACAATGAATTATAATTCTAAATGTAGCATCTTTGGAGGGAGTGTCAACATCCATGAAATCATAGATCCATTGAAAGATCAAAATAATGTAACCTTAAGGCATTCTGGGAATGAGGAAACCCTAATCTCTTAAGATACATCATTCTAAAAAGCTTTTTGGAAAATAGCAAAGCGACTTTTCAGTGATAGCTAGTAAATTGACCCACATTTCTAAGATCTCAATGTTTAAAATCTCTCATTTTTCATAAATATGAATAAAAATTGAGAGTACAATGAAAGAAAAAAAATTATTAAGTCAACTCAAAACATTGTGCAAATACAGAATATACTGGGATAAAGGGAAAAACAAAACATTTCTTTAGGGAGATTATGTTCTTGGAATGGAGAGTGGTTGTAGAATTTATAAGTTAAAAGTATACACAAGAATATAAAAAGAATACTCATACCTAAAAAGAACAGGAAAAGCCTCAAAAAGGAAGTAAGCTATGCTTTCAAGGAAACTAAGCAGAAATGAGAAGAGCACGTTTTGGGGTGTGACAGGAGCAGGTGGCACATGTGTAAGGCCTGGATACTTCACTAAATTACAAAACTTTTCTCCTGGGACCATAACATCTTGATTGCTTGTAGCTTGCTTTATCTTGCCAGCCTCAAACCCAAAACATGCTTCATTCAGGCCATCTTCCCTGTCATATTACAAAGGGTAGGAGTTAAAATCACAGTCCCTGGGTTCAAATTTTGTTCTATTACTTACTACCAGGGTTAACTCTGGCAAACTGCTTAAGCTTTTCCAGCCTTAGTTTCCTTAGAAAATGAAGAATTAGACCACATGACCTTTCTTGTCATTTCAAACCCTACCCTTTGGGAATGAGAGAAAAGTGGCAGGTGAGGTGAACAAAATCAGTAAGCTTAGATAACATGTTTTTAGGAACTTAGTTCTAAAAGAGAAAAAGCAAAACTGTAGATATTTGAATATTTAAAAATCTTCTCTCTAAAACAATTTAAAAGGATGGGGATAGTATACCATGGAACAAATGTATGATTTTATATCAGAAGAGATGAGTTGAATATTAAATTCTGTCTCTTGCTCCCAGTTTTCCCAAGGGTGGCCCACTTAACTACTGTGAGTCTCAATTCCGTTATTAATAAATGACCACTAGCATCCTTTCAAGATTTAAATTTATGTTAATAAAATTAACCCTTTCTACAAATACATAGATAGCGCATTTGACTTGCAAAGCGGAAAGCACTGTAACAGTTTCCCCTGTAATTTATGGGATAAATAACTAAATGGGCATCAGTTTAGCTAAGATTGGTATAAATTATTGAGGATTAATTTTTTTTAAGTTGAATTACTTAAGTATTCACCAATCCCTCTACCCTAACCAAAAAAAAACAATCACTGACGTCAGAGTTCATCTAGTATAACCTCATCATTTTATAACTGAGGAAAATGAGGCCAGATAGGTTGAGTCATTTTCCCAGAGTTATAATGTTTGAAGAATAATTTCAACTCAAACAACCAGTATTTTGCTTTCAATCTAATATTTACGGCAATATAATATGCTACCTTCCAAACTTGTATGGTACCATAAGAGCATTGTTTGAATCACTTAGTTTATGGACAAAGGATGTCAGATTTTTCAAGATATTAAAATGCTTAAGGCAGCTATTTTCCCAACTAATATCTAATCTTGCAATGTTAGCTGCATTGATTTTATTTGTGAAAACACTAAAGGTGATCATTTTTGCCTTTTATGATCTCTTTAGTTTTGTGTCTAGTTAAAAATTATTCTAGTATGTATTAATTGTAAAAAATAATTTTGTTGAAAACGTATGTATTTAGATTATTTATTCGTTCTGAATATACTATAGGGTGTAACATAAAATATGATCTAAACCTAGTAAATCAGAATATTTGCTTTATTTCTCTTGATTGCATGGATGTGAATGGAGCTAGAAGACTGTCCATCCCTTATCCTTTATTAAGGCCACATAACTTACTCCCTCATTCTTTTCCATTCACATATCTCTAGTGGTATCCTTTATAATGTTTCTTCTGTGTTGTACCACATTGGCAATATTTTATGTCTCACACATTGCATATATTTGTTAGCATGTTTGTGTTATTAATGAATACTTGAAGACACAATCTTCTGGTTTGAGTTTTCTTAAAGCGTAGAGGAAAAAAATGATTAAATGATGCAAGATGGTGATAAAAAAAAATTTAACCAATTTTTGAATTTTCCCAGTTTTAGTATCCTTGGGTTTATTATTTCTAAAAGTGTTATATCTTTATGCTTGCATTTAAATTTTATTATTGTCTTAAATATAATTTATTTTCTTTTCAGTTCTTGGTATTTTGCAGGAAGATTAAAGACTTTCTAAGTTTATTTTGCTGATATTCTGATATATTAATGATCAAATTTTTGGTGGTTGTTTTTTTTTAGGATTCTTTAAATAAACTATCATATCATGCACAAATAAAAATAATTTTCATGATTATTTTCTCAACTTTTTTTTCCTTTTCTTTTTGTGACCTTTACTATTTTTATCAAAATTTCAACTATTGATGAAGGTGGTAGATCCCCTTGAATTATAATTGACCTTACTGAGAAAATTTCCAGTGAATCTCACAAATGATATTTGTATTTATGTGCACACACATTTATGTGTATGTATCTATGTGTATGTCAAAGACACATACATACATGTATGTATGCCATTAAAAGGTTTTTTTTTTCCTAAGTATTTCAGCATTTTGGGGGATGGGGGTGAGGTCATCAGGGTTAAGTAACTTGCCCAGAGTTACATAGCTAGTATCTAGTGTCTCAGACTAGATTTAAACTCAGGTCTCCGACTCCAGGCCTCATGCTCTATCCACTGTGCCAATAGCTGCCCCTATTTTAGCATATTTAATGTAAATGAGCTTTGTATTTGTCAGTTTTTTCTCCTCCATATATGAGACAACTAAATGATTCAATGGATATTTCACAAAGGTTGAAGGTAGGAAGACTCAAATTCCAATCCTCTCTTAAACACTTGCTAGCTATGTGTCCCTGGGAAAGTCATTAATGGCTTTTGAAGTCCCCTCTAATGATAAACTTTTAAATTTAATTTAATTTTTATTTATTTTTAATTGTTTTATTCTTATTTTTATTAGAATTAATTTTATTTAATATTGTACTAAGCATACTTTTTATGAACCCCATTTTGATATTTTCAATCATGAATTTATATACAATGTACATTTACGTGTATACAAATATGCATATAATAACATAAGCTGTAAGTGTACACATGTATATATGCATATGTATGTGTGTATGTATTTGGCATCTGTTTGGATTTTTGCATTATATTGATTCTTTTGTTTTGTCTTGTTTTTCCTCTGCTTTGTATCTTCCTGGTTTGAATATCATAAATCTATTTGCTTCACAGAAGAAATTTAAAAGACTTTTTTCCCTTATTTTTTATGTTATATAATATAGGGATTATTTGTTTTTTAAGTATAATTCTGCATTTGATATTTATTTGGTCCACAGTTCCATTTGAGAGTCCATTTCTTGCATGGAAAAGTGCCTTTAAAAAAATTGTCTTGCTGAGGATTTTTTGTTTCCTTATCTGTAATTTTGGTATTGTATATTTGGTAAATATGCATCCATTCATCTTTTCTAATTTGTTTGCATATAATTGCCTATAGTAGCTTTTAATGATTTTATTTTCCCTATATAATTTAAATTAACCTTTATAGCTTAATTTTCTTTTTTTATTTATTTTTATGTTTTAAATAACTTTTTATTGACGGAACCCATGCCAGGATAATTTTTTACAACATTATCCCTTGCACTCACTTCTATTCCGATTTTTCCCTTCCACCCCTCCACCCCCTCCCCCAGATGGCAAGCAGTTCCATACATGTTAAATATATCACAGTATATCCTAGATACAATATATGTGTGCAGAACCAAACAGTTCTCTTGTTGCACAGGGAGAATTGGATTCAGAAGGTAGAAATAACCCGGGAAGAAAAACAAAAAATGCAAACAGTTTACATTCATTTCCCAGTGTTCTTTCTTTGGCTGTAGCTGCTTCTCATCATGGATCAATTGAAACGGAGTTAGACCTCTTTGTCAAAGAAATCCACTTCCATCAGAATACATCTTCATACAGTATCGTTGTTGAAGTATATAATCATCTCCTTGTTCTGCTCATTTCACTTATCATCAGTTCATGTAAGTCTCTCCAAGCCTCTCTGTATTTATCCTGCTGGTCATTTCTTACAGAACAATAATATTCCATAACATTCATATACCACGATTTACCCAACCATTCTCCAATTGATGGGCATCCATTCATTTTCCATTTTCTAGCCACTACAAACAGGGCTGTCACAAACATTTTGGCACATACAGGTCCCTTTCCCTTCTTTAGAATCTCTTTGGGGAATAAGCCCATATAGTTTAATTTTCATAACTTGCTTCACAATTTTTTCAAAATAATTATTTAATGACTCATTTGCTTTATTATTCTTTAAAACAATATTTGTTTAAATTATTAAATCAGAAGTCTTTTTTTATTTTTTCACTTTATTTTCAAAACTTTTCTATTTTGACTTGGAATTTAATTTTTATCATCTTTATGTGCTTAATCTATTTTCTTGTATTAATACAAATACTCAAAGACTAACTTTTTTAAAGGAATATTTAAACTGTATCCATGAGTTTTTGTTTTTCTCATTACAATATTATTTTTATTACCCTTTTTTGTTTTTCTTTTGATTTGTTATTTGATCCACTGTTAATTTGGATAAAATTGTTTAATTTCCACTTAAACCAATGTCTTTCGCTAATATTTAACTTATATGTCACCATATTCGTTGTGCTATGGTCTATTTCAAAGGTTATAAATATTTCTCACTTTCAGAATTTATTTATGAATTATTTTTATTCATGATCTTTGTTTTGTGTAATGGGCTAAAGCTCGAGTTGATGCACTGAGGTCCCAAGCACGTGAAGCTAACTAGTAATTGGACCATACTCTATTAATATATGCTTGGAGAAAGAATGGCCCCCATCCACTCTTTGTGCAAGTCCTGATGTGTTGTATAGGAAATGACATAGGACGATTTTGGTGAGTGGAGGCAGAGGGGCAGGAAGAGAAGCAGAGAGAGTCTGCTGACTAGATTCCTATCACAGCTGCTCATATTGCTAATACCCCTTCCCCTCCATAGAGAATAAAGATCAAAGATTTTCCCTTAACCTGAATTCCTGATTCTGGCTGATTTTAAAATATGTGGTCATCACAGTTTTGCCCTGCCACAAGGTTGAAATGTGATGATGAAAAATATACACTCTAAGATTCTCCTTCAATAATAATTACCAGTTACATTTAGTTATTCTAACTAATTTAGTTATTGCAAATCTGTAGTGGTTATTATAACTTGGATTGCTAAAGCACCTAATTTCATTCTCTTCCTTCATATCACCTTTTCTAAAATAGAAGTTATTCACTAGGTCCTTTTGGGTTGATTTTCTGTTCATAGCTATGGGTTAATTTTATGTGAGACTTCAACTTCATTATTAGCTATCCCATCTCCTCCCCTGTGCTATGGTAGTCCACTATTCAATTCTTCTTAATGCACTATTATTGTCATTTTAATTCTCTTGTCTCTTCCCTTAATCCCATTTTTTATATTTGAATGACTTTAATGAATTATTCCTCAATTTGAATGTTGTTGCCTCATTTTTCCTATTGTTTGTATCTTAGTATCTTTGATGACTTCTAAGCCAGCTCAAATTAAGATGGGATGGTAGTTGTATTTTTCACTTTGTAATTACTGGATTATTTTCTTACTCTTTCTATTTGTGAAAATAGCTGATTTTCTCAAAAGAAAAATTTGGAAACCATAAATTTGTTAAATTTTCATGTTTTTCTCTGATGTAAGATTATGCTCAAAAAACAATATTACATTCTCTTGAGGATGATTTTTATTGCTTTCAATATATTATATTCCAATTCTCCCTTTGCTTTCACATTGATGGTAAGCAGTCCTTACAAATGTGATCTTTGTTCATTATCAGTCCGTTTTTGGTCACTTACTATTTTTTCTTTTATCTGGGGTGTTGGTAACTTAGCAATCAAATTGTTTGATAAATTAAAAATAAGGTTCTTTTTGAATGTTAATATGGAATGTATTTACCTATTCTGTGCTCTTTAGTTCCAATATTTGTAGATCTTGCTACGATATTTTGTGACTAAGCCATTTTTAAAACTTTAAGTCATTGCTTTTAGTTACTCTTAAAATATTTTCTTCCTCTGGCCTTATATTTGGAGAGTCTCTAAGCTATATTTTAATTAATTGTTCTGTATAATATTATCTTACAGATATTCATATATACAGTTTCAGTTGTTTTGGGGGAATTTAGTCAATGAAAAGGTTTTATCTCCTCCTATACTCCTGAATCGAGTAATTAGATCCTGTTCCAAACCTAATTTCCTGGGCATTTTATGCTTATATGAATCTTCATTAATAGATTAGGACTAAGAGTTTTTTGCAGACTTCATTGTCCCTAATAAGAACTCTAGTATTTTGGATCCTCTGGGTCATTTTCAGTCAGGAGACAGTAGGTTTCTAGTCCTCTAAAGCATTATCATATCCTTGGCCAGATGCTATGGTTAATTTCAGATCTATTTATTAAACTCGTGTTGACTTGCCTGATAAAACCCTCTTTTACTGCCCATGTCTTTTAACTTTCTCTTTGTGATACTCCTACAATAAGTGAAGGAGCTTACTCTTGTTCTTCTATTTATCAATTGATTGTTATTCAAAGTTATACAAAGTTTAGATCTTTTCTAGAACTATAATCTTATTTGAAGATCAAATACCCTGGTTTTTCCTCACTTCAAATGTCTCCTTCCATGTATTAGCTCCAATCACATTAACTTCCGTGCCTATTGTCATGAGAATATCACCTTGTTTTGTAAAGAATAAATTTTTCTTGGCTCATAATTTGATAATTACAGGATATTATGAATAATCATAATCTTGACCAGAACTTTTATGCTTTCTATCAAATAATACATTTGGAAATAATTACCTTACTGAGTAGTCAAATTACAAAATTCTTTTTATGTCCTATAGGATCAAGTTTGGTGATAGGGATTTCTATCCAGGAATTATAAATCTACTTTTGGAAGAAACATGAATGGATATAGACAGAGTATCCTCCCTTTAGCTCTTTAGGGGAATTTAGATGTCATCTAGAACATTCTCCTCACTTTATAGATAATGAATCAAACCCAGAGAGGTTAGTTTTTTTTGTTGTTGTTGTTGTTGTTCAAACTTATACAAAGAGTTACATTAGCTATGTTTTTAAGCTAGTTGCTCTGACTTATACATTTTTCCCTATAACATACTTCATTCCCCAAATCACCTTATTTTCATTCATTCTTAAAAAGAATTTGAAGGAAAAGATAAAATTTCCCCTGCCAATCCTTCATCAGCTCTTTTCATTTGAAATAATACTTATATCCACAAAGGATAAAATATGTACATGAATTGTCATAGCAAGAATCATTTGTGTCTGAAATCATTGGCCTACTTAATGAGAGCAGGATTTTTTAAGAGAAAGGAAGATACATACTGAAGAATAGGTCTCAGGACAGCTTTTTAAAATATATATATATAAACATCCAGACATTTATTCAATATTGTATTTCTCATATGCCATGTGAGAGCCCTCATTTTCCAAGTTAACTTTCAGAGATTTCTATCCAATAGATCAGAAATTGGATCAATGAACCTAAGAAAGTTTGGAGAAATCATCTGAACAATAACAGTGTCCTCAAAATAAATTCAAAATAAATTGTCTTCTGGATACTATAGGGACATTGGAAGAGAATTTGGACATCATGTAATCTAAACCCTTAACAGAATCTGAGATCTAAGGAGATAGCCATTTACCTAAAATCACATAGATATCAAGAAGCAGAGACAGAATTCTAATTCACTTCTTCAGATTTCAAATCTAGTGCTTTTCTGCTGTATCATACTATTCATTCTCTTTGGAAATCTTTTCAGAAATCTAAAGATGGAAAGGTGGTAGCAGGCCCAAAAAAATAATGGAATTGTTGTGGTGTTAATGGTAATAACATTAATAATAATGAGATGATGATGATAATGATAATGAAGTGTGGGGAGAGGAAATTTTGTCACTTAGTCAAGGAAAACTTTTTTTTTCCCTCACACTAGGCATATCTAAAAAAAACCCAAAAACTTCTAGTTGTGTATTGTCTCTATCATATCTGTGTCAGCAAGTTAATAGAATGTTTCACCTTCAGTTCTCTGATATTGTACCTTAGACTTCTGTAATAGTGAGACATGATTTCACAATGAAGTATATTTTGGGATATACCAGCATGGTAATAAATTTAGTTTGATTATGCATGGTAGTGATAAGGTTTACACCCCCTCCACTTTCCTAGGGGCAGAGGGAAGGTGGAAAAGAGAGAAAATAGATTTTTTTTCATTGAACAAAAGTTTATATATGCATATCTTTGAGAAAGTTTTTAGACTTTCTTGGCAAAAATGTGGTTCTTAGAACTTGTTATTGTGAAATACATTGAAGCAGGATTGAGAAAATGTGACTTTATTTCCTTCCTCTTCATTGGATTTATTTTCCAGCTATTACCAGCTCAGTTACTAGATGATGAGAGTGGCCTATCAATACTTAACTTTCCTCTCTATACTTTATTTTCCACTTTGGTAAAGTGAGTGATTTAGACTATATATACTTTAAAATGCCTTCTGGTTTTAAAATAATATAAGATGACAAAATTTGTTCTCATTTTTGTCTACAGAAAAATATCTATAAGAACAAAGGATAATGAGTTATACTTTTCGTATAAAGGAATAACTGTTTTTTTTCTTTTTACATGTAGAATTTTCAAATAAACTATGTCATCTAGTTTTTGCCATGATAGTACAGATTTGATTTAAATAGACTTATCTTTGTATAAAGTTGTGGTGATAGGAGAAGATGGAGAGGAATTAATATAAGTGAATGTTTCGAGACAGGAAATTTTAAGGTGTTCTTAAACAATGGTTTACAGATCAGCTTGAAAGAACTTGAAACTTTGTGTGGAGGAATGTGGAAGTAAAATGAGAAAATTAACCTTATTCCCAACAACATTCTCTGGTGGTTCCTACAAAGTTATCTTGGATAGGAGCTGAGATCTAGTCAGAGTAAGTAGTTAGAGTAAGGTAAATTATTTCTCAGTAGTAGAACAAAAACAAAATAGCAATTGTGTACAGATGCTTTAAGATAGGCTTCAGCTGGAATGATGTCTAGTGGGTGATTTGACTAAGGTGAGCAAAAAGAAGTGATGAGAAAAATGTGTATGTCTGGTTGTGTATGTATAGTTTCTTTACCTTGTCATTCTGAATTCCCTCCATTATTAATCGGAATTTTTGCTTCTTATATTCTGTAAATTTGTGCCTGTTCACTTTATGTTTCTTGACTTTTTGTTTAGCCAGAATGTGGACTTTCTTAAAACATCTTTTTCAGAATACAAAGCAAATAAATCCTTTGGAATTTTAAAAATTGATAGAGATCTTTGCAATCATTTAAAATATTATAATCAGATTTCCCTCTATTTTGGTGTTTTGCTTAAATTTTAAATGAGAGTAGAATTGTAGTAACTAAATCAAAAGGTAGTTATCCTTAGGACTTAAGGGAGTGGAGTTATGACAGTGGAGTAAAGTCAGGAAATTTCTCAAGCTCTTCCAGTTTCCCATGAAAACCATATGATACCAAGCCTCTAAACAATCTGATGGAATGAAATCATTTTCCAGTCAAGATAAACTGAAAAAACTTCAAGAAAAGTCAGTACCACTAAGATAAAAAAAGGCGTTCAGTTCAGCTCAGATAGATTGTAGGAAATCCAGTGACAGGGTTTTAAAACACAAAAATCACCAACTAAGACCCTCAGTCCTGGCTCAATAGAGAAGCAAATCATTGGAGCAACTTCCAGTCCCATCTCAGAAGGCAAACTCTGGTAAACCAGGGCTGCACCTGAAAAGGGCTGGTAAAGCTAACCCCAAGCAAAAACAATGCTTAAAGCTAAGGTTCAGAGTTGCACAGGAAGCTTGAGACAGTGCCCCTTTTACCCCAGGAGCAGAACTCAACTATAAAAGTAAAAAAAGAGGAAATGCTAAAAGAAAAGTAAAGAAAATCAGTAAGAAACAGACCATAAAAAGCTACTGGTGTCAGGGCAGATAAAAACACAAATTCAGATGGGGACAGAATGTTCACAGAGAACTTCTTAGAAGTGTTCATAAAAGACATTAAAAAGCAAATAACAGAGGGAAAAGAAAAAATGAGAAAGGAAACAAAAGGTATGCATGAAAGAGCAGCTTGAAAAAGGAAAGAAAAAAAAATGAAGAAAACTTCTTAAGCAGTAGAATTAACAAAATGGAAAAACAGAGATACAAAAACTAACTGAAGAAAATCACAATTAAAAACTAGAACTAATGGAAGCTAATGACTTTATGAGACAGCAAGAATCAGTGAAACAAACTTAAAAAAAAAAAAAGAAAGAAAAAAAAAAAAGAAAAAAATGGAAGAAATGCCTCATTGGAAGAACAACCAACTTGGAAAATAGATCCAGAAGAGACAGTTTAAAAATTATTGTCTTACCTGAAGACCATGACCAAAAATAGAGTCTAGATAGCATTATTTAAGAGATCATTAAGGAAGAAGTCTCTAAAAACAGAGGGAGAGCTACTGAGTGAAAGAATCTATCTATCACCTTCAGAAAGAGATCCCACATGGAAAACCCCAAGCAACATTTTTGCGAAACTCCAGAACTACAAGCCTAAGGAGCTGCCAGACAAAAATATCTGAAGCAACAGTCACAATTACCCAGTATCTGGCAGCTTCTACAATAAAATATGAAGGATCTGGAATACCATAATCCATAAGGCAAAGGACCTAGGGTTGAAACCTGTACTCAGTATCATCTTTCAGAAACTTTCAATCATTTCTATTGAAAAAAAAAAGAGAACTAAATAGAAAATTTAATCTACAAACACAGAACTCAAGAAAAGCATAGAAATATAAACAGGGGAAATATATTATGTATCAAGAAACAAGAGTCAAGATTACCCAGTATCTGGCAGCTTCTACAATAAAGTATGAAGGGTTTGGAATAACATAATCCAGAAGGCAAAGGACTTAGGGTTGAAACCCATATTTGATATCATCTTTCAGAAACTTTCAATCTTTTCTATTGAAAAAAAAAACACAAAAAAACAGAACTAAATAGAAAATTTAATCTACAAACACGGAACTCAAGAAAAGTATAGAAAGATAAACAGGGGAAATATATTATGTAAAGATAGGAAAATAAACTTTGCAGCTCTTGAGAACTGTACTGTCACTGAGGCATTCAGAAGAGGGCATCGCATGGACAGAAGGTGTGGTTGTGAATGAACTCTGATGTGATGATATCAAATAAAAAGATATTAAAGGGTGGGAAAAAAAGGTCTGTACTGGAAAAAAAGAGGAAAGAAGAGGTATAATGGGAAAACTGGTTCACATGAAGAGGTGCAAAAGATTTATTACAATCAAGGAAAAGAAGAGAAGGAAGGAGCATTTTATGATGCTTGATCTCATCAGCTTTAGCTCTAAGAAGGAACACCTTAATAATTCAGTTGGGTATAGATATTTAGCTAACCCTATAATGAAGTAAGAAGAGAAAGAGAAAAAGAAAGGGGAGGAACAGGATTAATGGGAAGGTAGAAAAATTAGGGGAAAATGTAAGAGAAAAGTTGATAGAAGATAAGGTAGTGGGTGGAGTTGATTAAAGAAAAATACATGACTGAGGACAGGGTGGAAAGAGACAACAAAAAATATATACAAGGGAGAAAATCTGATGGAGGGAAATAGAGTTTGTGGTCATAACTGTTAATGTGAATGGGATGAACTCTCCCATAAAATGGAAGAAAATAGCAGAGTGAATTAAAAATCAGAATCCTACAATATGTTGTTCACAAGAAACACATTTGACACACAAAGACACATATAGAATAAAGATAAAAGTTTGGAACAGAATTTATTATACTTTTTCTGAAGTAAAACAAAACAGAATTAGTAATTTTGATCTAAGATAGAGAAAAACTAAAAATAGATCTTATTAAAAGAGATAAGGAAGGAAAGTACTTCTTGATAAAGAGTGCCATAAACAATGAAGTAATAATAATACTAAATTTGTATGTACAAAGTGGTAGAGCAGAAAAATTCCTAGAGAAGATTTTAAGCTAGTTACAGGAAGAAATAGACAGCAAAACTATTCTAAGAGGGCCTTCCCCTTTCAGAATCAGATTGAATCTAACCACAAAAGAAACAAGAAAGAAATTAGGGAAGTTAATGGGATCCTAGAAAATCTAGATATGATATATGTCTAGAGAAACTTGAATAGTGACAGAAAGGAATATGTCTTTTTCTCAGCACTATTTGGCACCTAATAAAAATTGACTATATCCACTTTTGTAGAAAGGCAAAAATAATAAATGTTTCCTTTTCTGACCACAGTATAATAAAATTTATATTCAATAACGGACCAGTAAAAGATAGACTAAAAAGCAATTGGAATTAAATAATCTAATTCTAAAGAATGAGTGAATCAAACAACAAATCACAGAAACTATCCATAATTTCATTCAAGAGAATCTCTATAATGAGATAACATATCAAAACTTATGGTATCCAGCCATAACTGTCCTTAGAGGAAATTTTCTTTCTATATGTAGTTCATTAATAAAATGGTTAAAGAGGAGATCAATGAATTAGGCATGCAACTAAAAGAGCTAGAAAAAGAACAAATTAAAACCCCCCAATTAAATACCAAATTAGAAATTCTAAAACACAAAGGAGAGATTAATAGAATTGAAACTAAGAAAACCACTGAACTAATAAATAAAACTATGGAAGTTTTTTTTTAAATAAAACAACAAAATAGATAAACCTTTGGTTAATTTGATCAGAAAAAGGAAAGAAAAAAACAAATCACTAGCATCAAAAATGAAAAGAGTGAACTTATCACCATTGAAAAAGAGATTAAAGCAATAATTAGAAGCTATTTTGTCCAACTATGTGGCAGTAAGTCTGACAATCTAATTGGAATACATGAATATTTACAAAAAATATAAATTGCTCTGGGTTAACAGAAGAGGAAATAAATTACTTAAGCAGTCCCATTTTAGAAAAAGAAATTAAATAAGATATTAATGAATTCCCTAAGAAAAAAAATCTGCAGGCCAGATTAATCCATAAGTGAATTCTACCAAATAATTAAAGAAAAATCAATTCCATTACGATATAAATGTTTAGAAAAATAGAGGACTCCTGCCAAATTCCTTGTATGACACAAATATGGCACTTATACTTAAATCAGGAAGAGCCAAAACAGAGAAAGAAAATTACAGACCCATCTCCCCATTTAATGTTGATGAAAAAAATTATATAAAATATTAATGAAGAGATTATAGCAACTTATCAGCAGGACAATATGACCAAGTGGAATTTATACCAGGAATGTAGGGCTGGTTTGGTATTAGGAAAACTGTTACTACAATTGATGATATCAATTACAAAACAAACCAAAATCATATGGTAATCTCAATAGATGCAGAAAAAGGTTTTGAAAAAATACAGCACTCTTTATTATTACAAACACTGGAGAGCAATGGGATAAAGAAAGCTTTCCTCAAAATAATAAACAGCCTCTAAAACCAACAGCAAGTATTATTTGTAATGGAGAAAAGTTGGACACATTCCCAACAATATTAGGAGTGAGACAAAGGTTTCCTTTATCACCACTATTATTCAACATTGTACTAGAAATGTTGGCTTCAGCAATAAGAAAAAAAGAAAGAAAAGGAATTAGAATAGTCAATGAAGAAATAAAACTATCACTCTTTGCAGATGATAAGATGACATACTAGAAAATTCTAGAAAACCATCCAAAAACCTACTGAAAACAATTCATAGTATAAGCAGAGTTGTAGGATATAAAATCAACCTACAAAAATCATCAGCATTTCTATATATTAATGACAAAGCCCATCAGCAATAGATAGAGAAATTACATTTAAAATTACTAGATGAAATAAAATATTTGGGGTCCACCTGAAAGATAAACCCAAGCACTATATAAACAAAATTACAAAACACTTCTCATACAAATAAAATCAGATCTAAACAATTGAAAAAATATCCATTGTTTATGGCTAGGCTGAGCTAATAAAATAAAAATGATGATTCTGCCTAAATTGGTCTTCTTGTTCATTGTCATACCAATGAAGCTGCCAAAACATTATTTTATAGAACTAGAAAAAATAATAAAAAATTTCATTCAGAAGAACAAAAGATCAAGAATATGAAGAGAATGGAAAAAAAATAAAAAGAATGGTGGCTTAGTACCAAACCTAAAACTATATCATAAAGTAGCAGTCATCAAAACCATTTGCTATTGGCTAAAAAATAGAGTTGTGGATCAGTGAAATAGATTAGACACAGTAATCAAGGTATATAGCAATCTAGTATTTGATAAACCCCAATCTTTAGCTTCTGGAATAACTCACTATTTGAAAAAAACATTGCTGAGAAAACTGGAAAATAATATGTCAGAAATTTGATATAGACCTACATCTCATATCCCATGCCAAAACAAAATCAAAATGGATATATGATTTGGACATAAAGGTTGATGATATAAAAAAAAATTAGGAGAACAAGGGATAATGTCCTCTTTAGAGAAAGGAGGAATTTGTGATCAAAGAAGAACTAAAGAATATTATGAAAGGCAAATTTAGTAACTTTTATGACATTAAATTAATTTTTTCACAAACAAAACCAACAGAAACACGATTAAAAGGGAGATGTAAAGCTGGGGGGAAAATCTTTACAGCCAGCATTGTTGGCAGAATTGTGAAATGAGCCAACCATTCTGAAGAGTAAACTGAAACTATGTGCAAAGGGCTATAAAATGGTACATATCCTTTGACCCAGAAGTGCCATTACTGGGTCTGTATCTCAAAGAAAGCATAATGGAGGAAAAGGATCCATATGTCCAAAAATATTTGTAGCAGCTCTTTTGGTGGTATCAAAGAATTAGAAAATGAGTAGATACCCATCAATAGTGGAATGGCTGAACAAGTATTGACATATGAAGGTAATGAAATATGCTTGCTCTATAAAAAAAAAAAAAATGATGAACAAGCTGATTTTAGAAATGCCTAGAAAGATTTATATGAACTGATGCTGAGCAACACAAGCAGAATCAAAAATACATTATACACAATAACAATAAGAATGTGTGGTGATCAACTGTGAAAGACTTGGTTGTTCTCAGTGGTTCAATGATTCAAAGCAGTCCCAATAGACTTTGGGCAAAGAGTGCCATCTGCCTCTAGAAAAAGACATAAGGAGACTGAATGTAAAGAGATAAGGAGACATGCTATGGTCCACTTCTTTTTTTTTCTGTTTTTTTTTATATCTCTCATGGTTTTTCCCTTTTGTTGTGATTTTTCTCTCCCAATCTGATTCATTAAGCAATGTATGTTAAAAAATAAAATTTAAAAAGGAAAAGAAAACATTAAAAATGAAATATATCTTTATATTTATTTGGAAAAAATTTTGAAAACTTTTAAAAAAGCTATCCTTGTGTGTATGTAAAAAAAGGAAGTCCATGGTTCGTGTCACAACTACTGATTTCACAAATCTAGTATCTTTAACAGAGAAGAATGTTAAAGAATAATTTTGATAAAAATTACTATAATAGTCCCCAAAATCTCTTTTTATGGTCCCCTTTGAAATCCTTAATATTCTTCTTCCAACTCGGCATTTCAAATTTGACCCTTTTCTGAAACTTTTCAGATTGTAAAAATTCCTTGAAAGAAACTTACAATGCCATAATATATTATGTCTTTTTTCCCCCTTGGCTATTATTTTGCTTCTTCCAAACTGTTATGTCAGAAGTGTGAAGCCAAATAGATTTGGATGCTATTAGATATTCCATCTCTCCATTCTTCCCTCTAAAATTTCTATATCATTGAATTGTATTTTTGTGTGAAGGTCAGAAATGTAGAATTCCTCTGAAAACACTTAGAAATGACAAGAACTTGGCATTAAAGACTGTGGCCATTGTAGGGATTATTGTGCATGACTTTTGACACTTTTCCTCTTTTTTTTACCTTCAAAATTCATGTATTTGAGAATTGGTAACACCCTATAAAAATAGAATAATTTTATTCTATTTCTTCTTGTAAAGTGAGACCTGGAGTCAACTCATTCTACATTAGCTCTTCCTTTCTCCTTGTATAAGTTAAGATTTGTCTGAGTTAAAGGACTATTGGTTTTTATTATCAATCGTCAATCTATCTCTAAGAAAACTATTTAATTCCATATTGGTAGCAAACTAAACTAGATCTTGTTTATTTTGTATCTGTTCTGGAATGTGGAAGAATAAGAACAAGTTCTGATCTAGAATCAGAAAACATAGAATGAAATTCTGATTCTGATATTTGATAACTGTGATCCTGGATCAGTAGTTTTAGTTCTGAACTTCAGTTTTATCATCATTTCTATATACACATAAAGAAAGTTTTCAACATTTAATTTTGTAAAATTTTGTGTTCCAAATTTTTCTCCCTACCTCCTTACATCTCCTGTTCTCAAGATAGCAAGCAATCTGATATAGTTTAAATATATGAGATTTTTTTAAACACATGGGAAATATTTTTCATATTGTGCAAAAAAAAAAATCAGACCAAAATGGGAAAAAAAACATCAGAAAGAAAAAACAAACACACAAAAATGAAAATACTATTATTCCATATTTAGTCTCCAAAGTCCTCTCTCTGGATGTGCCTGGCACATTCCATTATCATCACAAATCTATTGGGATTGTCTTAAATCACCTCATTCTTGAAAAGAACCAAGTTCATAATATTTGATCATCACATAATTCTGTTGCTATGTACAATGTTCTCTTAGTTCTAATCATTTCACTAAGCATCAGTTCATGTAAATCTCTCTAGGCCTTTCTGAAATTATCTTGCTGGAAAAATGATATTCCATTACAGTTATATGCCATAGCTCATTCACCCATTTTCCAACTAATTAGCATCCACTCAGTTTTCAGTTCCTCATCATTACAAAAAGGGCTGCTGCAAATACTTTTATACATGTGGTCTTTTCCCCTCTTTTATGATCTCTTTGAGATACAGGGCTAGTAGAAACACTGCTATATTAAAAGTTATGCACAGTTTGAGAACCTTTCAAATTGTTCTCCAGAATGATTGGATCAATTCTCAACTCTGCCAGCAATGCATTACTGTTCAAGGTTTTCCACATTCCCTCCAACATTTATCATTATCTTTTCCTGTCATCTTAGCTAATCTGAGAAATAGAAAATGGTACATCAGAGTTGTCTTAATTTGCATTTCTCTAATTAATAGTGGTTTGGAGCATTTTTTCATATCACTACATACTGACTTTAATTTCATTGACTGAAAAATTATCTGTTCATATTTGATTATTTATCAATTTTGGAATGGCTTGTATTATCTACATATTTTATAAACCTTTATTAGAAATCTTAGATGTACACATTTTTCCAGGTTTACTACTTCCTTTCTAATCTTGTCTGCATTGGTTTTGTTTATGCAAAACCTTTTAAATTTAATGTTATCAAAATTATCCATTTTGCATTTCATAATGTTCTCTAGTTCTTCTTTAGCCATAAATTCTTTCCTTCTCCACAGACCTAAGCGGTAAATTATCTCTTGTTTTCATTTGTTGCAAAATGGGAATGTTTTAGAGATACAATATTCTTATGTTGTTGAAAAAATTCTGGAGCAATGTCGAATACAGATAGACTATAAGCTGCATTGGAATGCCAACATTTTATTTAAAAATATTAATAACTACTTTAATGTAATTGTTTTAAACTTTCCAAAGCACTCTGCAATTATTATCTCATTTCAGCTTCTTGTTAAACTTTCTAACTTCTATCCCTATAGCTAGTCTTTTCTCTCTCCATTGGTGTTACATAACCATAATGTGTGTGTATATAAGTGGAAATATTAATCACAAAAATTAGAATATAGGATACAATATAAATAAACACACACATTAGAAACTTACAGATCTGAGCATGTCATTGTTATGTTAAAAAATACTTTTACCTTTTACCTTTTTACCTTTAAAATAAAATAAAATAAAATATAAATACTTAGTCTTCTGTTTATGTTTCTTCAAGATCTTTTTCAACCTACCTTTCTAGCCTTGATTTATTCAAATCTCCATCATGGAGCTCTTCATGCCAGCCATGAATTGCCCTCTGAACTCCAATCTGATTGGTCAGATCTTCTGTTCTAGGCATGTGATTAAGCCAATCCTAATGCATGTGAACACTTTCCCTTCAACTTCTCTCTCTCTGTGTTCTTGTCACTATTTATCTTTTTCTCTGTCTCTGTCTCTCTGTGTGTATCTTCATCTCTTTCTATCTCTATCTTTTTCTATCTTTCTGTCTCTGTCACTGTGTTTCTGTGTCTGTTTTTGTAACTCTCTGCTTCTATCTCTATCACTGTGTCTTTGTCTCTGTTTCTCTCTGTCTCTGTCTCTCTATCTGTCTGAATCTCTTTTCTATCTCCTCTTGTCCTCTATCCCCTTTTCTCTCTAATTCTAGGAAGCAAAACCTCCATACATCATTATCTGATATCTAAAACTAAATATGGTAGCTCCTTCCTTAAATTTTCCTTTGCCTTTTGTTTAAACTTTTCCTTTCACCTTATGTCTGGAAGTAGAGCAGTAAAAATAACATGGGTTCTCTAGTCAAAGATGTGACTTCAAATCCTCAGAATTCAGATTCTTCCAATTCTGGGCTAGTATGTCAGACCCAGAAGAATGGGAAATTCTCAAGCATGAAATTCTGAAGGCATAAAAGAAAAAAAGATCTTAATTACTGAGCGAAAACAGGTATCAGCTGAAGATACTCATGTGGATGCACAGGGAACTCAGCAACAATAGATGTACATATGTAAACAATATGATGAAAATAAGGAAAAATAACAGTATGTGTATGACAATCTGGCTTTCTTCTGCAAGAATAAATTGTCAGGAGTACTAAAGCGCATACATAATGCACTGAGACTGGTTAGGAGATCTAAGAATGACAAAAATAACTTTCTTTTGTTTTATTTTAAACAATTATAGGTAAAAAGAAGTTACAAGAAATGAAGTAGGTGAAATAGATGAATGAAATGGATGAGATGATGATCAATGAAAATATTAGATAGAAGAGTTATTCAATTTTCACTTTGTTCTTGGCTTTCATTTAGTAGTTGCTGTGTAAATTACTGCAAGGGACAGAATTTAAAAATGACTAACCCAGATAGTTGATACTTAAGCAAGGAGGTAGCAGTTGACTACTTAAAATGCTCTTGGTGATTTCACATCTCCTGTCCCAGATGAAGTTCATTTTTAGTTGCTATAACCACAAAGAACATTTTTTTCAGTTTTTTTCTGATTTGCCACTACCATGAAGGAGGCCTTATAAATGGAAAATGGATTCCCTAAAGTTGATGAAGCACTCTTGTTTGAAGATGACATTATGCTGATTGCCCCGCAACCTAGAATATAACAAGGCTTTCTCATTCAGATCAGTGAACACTCAAAAGAGATTATCCTAAGAATTCATCCAAGAAAAATTAAATGAATGAAAATACATATTTTCCAGACTATGATATACAATTGGAGGACCAAACTATTGAGTTAGTATATCATTATGTGTACCTAATACAGGCACTACTGATAGAAAATGGATAGGAAATTGGACTGCATTTACAGTAGGATGTAGTGTTTCTAATCAAGCCAAGTTACCCAAAGAAAATCATCATTTAAGACAAATATTTTCTCAGTGTTTCTGGATAGTTATAAACATTTGAACACCACAAATTTTATGTCTTTAGTCACTGAAAGGCCAATTGAGAGTTATCAATGGAGATACTTGAAAGTATACTATAGCATAATTCTAGCTATGATCAATTAAAATAATATAAGGAATTTTTTAACATTAGATCTGTGATTTCATCAGTATAGGCAAATCTTTATGAAAACAGTTGATATTAAGGGAAATCAGTACCTTTCTGCAATACATAAATGTAAAGGCTTGCCTGGAATTTTGAGAGGTTAAAGGACTTTTCTAGTATAAATCAGTAGATATTAGAAGTGGGCTTAAATCCCAGTCTTCCTGTCTTTTAGAATTGTTCTTTTTTCACTACTCTGTCCTCATGGAAGAGAATTTTCATTCCCTGCTTCTTATACCCACTCTTCACTTCCCAAAGGTTATGAGTAGGCTTTCTGCACCTTAAACTTTGATATAGAAGTAGCATCACTTGGATTGGAAGAAATTCAACAATGATGATTCTTATAATAAGATAGAAAATTACCACATCTGACACACTGTCCTATAACTATTCTCTGTAGATCCCTAGAAATTGCTATCCACCCTGAGAACTTCTTTGCAGTAGAAATAGAAACCTAATTTATTTTTGCATGTAGACATAAAAATCATAACATCTACAGCTAAAAAGGTTTTGTGATGAGCACTACCAATTAACCCTAAATATCACAGGGTCTTTCCATTATCCCTTGAAGTTGACCTTCTTTATATGTTGTTATCCCAATATTAGCCTTGCTTTTCTATTATAATTCCAACAGTTAGCCCACTGCTTGGCACATTATAAATACTTTAAAAATGCCTTTTTAAATTCATTCATTCATTCATTTATGTGGTTGCTGTGCCATTGGTAGCATTTTCTCACTCAGATAAGAATAGGAAAAGTACCAAAAAAAATTAGCCAAGTGAAAGTGTTCTGTTTTCAAAAGGGGAGGGGAATAGTCTTCAAATTATGGATCAATATACATGATTCCATATTTGTGAAAAGGGTAGAAGAAGAAATGGTTAGTGAATCTTTAGAAAAAAAGTAACTTCTGATTACAAAGAGTAAGCATGGCTTCCTCAAGAACAGATCATGGCAACTGATGCTAAGTGAAATGAGTAGAACCAGCAGATCATTATATACTTCAACAACGATACTGTATGAGGATGTATTCTGATGGAAGTGGATTTTTTGACAAAGAAAAAATCTAATTCAATTCCAGTTAATCAATAATAGAAAGAAGCAGCTACACCCAAAGAAAGAACACTGGGAAATGAGTGTAAACTGTTTACATTTTTGTTTTTCTTCCCAGGTTATTTTTGCCTTCTGCATCCAATTCTTCCTGTGCAACAAGAGAACTGTATGGTTCTGCACACATATATTGTATCTAGGATATATTATAACATATTTAACATATATAAGACTGATTGCCATCTAGGGGAGGGGATGGAGGGAGGGAAGGGAAAAGTCAGAACAGAAGTGAGTGCAAGGGATAATGTTGTAAAAAATGACTCAGGCATATGTTCTATCAATAAAAAGTTACAATAAAAAAATTACTGTAGACAAAAGAAGAAAAAGAACAGATGCAATCTTTTATAGCTTTCATAGGCAATCTTTTAAAAAAATAATCTTCTGGAGTAGGAAAGTGATAATCCTTCTATATCCTGACCTAATCATATCACATCTGCATGATAACAAATCTTGGGCATCTCATTTTAAAAATACTGAAAAAACTAGACAGCTTTCAGGGGTGGACAAACAAAAAAGTAAAGGATTCCAGTAGTATGACTATTGACTGAAAGATCTGAGGTGTTTATCACAGTGAAGAGAAGACTGATTAGATGTCTTCAGAGTATGGATTATCACTAGTTATCTATGTATTTTGGGGGGTAGATTTCTTTTGGAGCTTGGATTGGACTAATGTCATTACTGAGGTCTTTTCAAACTCCAATGTTTTATTAAATGAATTTAATGAAATTTATACTTTATAGGTAATGGAAGTTGTATGACAAAGTAGGTAGAGGACTAACCTTAGAATCAAGATTTGTTTTCAAGTCCTGCCACTGCCTCCTTTACACTGTTTGTGTGACCATGGGGGAAATTAGTCAACTTTTTAGTGCCTTGCACAACTCCATAAAATTGACAGTGGGTTAACATTAACTGAACAATCTTGGCAAAGGGAGTTTTAAAAGTGGGAGTTCTTTACTCTAATGTAAATGTAATTCTAAAATAGCAACATCAAAATACAAAATATCACCATCATACAATTTCTCTTCTATTTGTTTTCTTTATTTATAAGGGTCTCAAATACAGACTCCTCTTTCCTCCCTCTTTCTCCCTTCCTCCCTTTCTCTTTCTCTCTCTTTCTCTGTCTCTGTCTGTCTCTGTCTGTCTCTCATAAAAATGAAAGGATCAGCATGGTGCTTAGTTGCTGAAAGCTATTTTATAATTTGTACTCTTTGAGCCCTTAGGGGAAAAATCAATCACAATATTACATTTTTAAGATGAGATTTTCTGTTTCCTTTTGTGAGTGCAGATATCGATCTGCTCATGTGAAGTCTGTGTTAAGAATATTTGTCATACAAGAAGGTGGTGAAGTTTGGCATGCTGCAGTTGTCCATCTTAATTGAAAAGCAGTTTCTGTTTTCACTACTTGAATGGGTATGAAAGTTTCCTTTAAAAAGATTATACCTTTGTTCTAATTATCCAGGTAATATGATTTTAAGATGTAATGCAAAATGTAATTTTGATCTTTTAAAAGTGTTTTATATAGAACATAATTTTATGCTCTGTAAGTTAGTCTTATAAATAGAGAAAATAACCTACGAACCTACAAACATCTTCATCAGTTCATTAACAATGGAAATAGTTTAAACAGGTAAATACACATTCTTAGGATAAACCTAATGAAGAGTGCAGTGTTGTATAATAATATGCCTTTGGGATTACTATCAGCAAATAGTCTTGGAAGAAAAATGTAGTTCCATGGTTTAGTAGATAAAACAGTGATTTCCCCCAAGCCATCCACCACCTAAATATTGTTAGACCAAGAATATTTTCTGTGCTTTTGGAAACAGTAATAAAATAGCCTAATTAAGTTGAGACTTAGAGGAAACTTGGAGGGCAGATGCCACAGAGAAGCAGTATGTGTTTTGGCTTAGTAATAGAAGGAATTTCCTACTTGGAGCTTGCAAAAATGGAATAAACTATTTTATAGAGTTGTGAGTTCCTCAGCACTATATATCTTCAAGCAGAAAGTGGATTGCTTATTTGCCATCTAAATTTGTGATAGAATTAAAAGAGTGCTGGATTTGGAATGAGAATCCCTGGATTTAACTCTTTGTTGGAGTGCAACTGGGTACCACACTGAATAGTGCACTAGACCTAGAATCAGGAGGACATGAATCCAAATATAGCCTCAGACACTTAGTATCTGTGTGACCCTGGGCAAATCTGTTAACTTTGCCTCCCCCTCAAAAAAAATCCTCCTTGCTCTGCCACTTTCTACTATCTTTGTGTCCTTGGATAATTAATTTCCCCTCTTTAGGCATTAGTTTCCTCCTCTATAAAATCCCCTTCCTAAACAGCAGGGTTATTATTAGGATCAAGTGAGATACTATACAAAACATAGTATGCAGTATAAATGGCAGTAAATATTGTCATGGATATATTAGTACTGATTCATACTTAATGTATTCTGTGAAAAAGATCCCCTTCAAGATGCTCTCAAATGCTATAATTCTATGAAACTTATCTATAAGGCTGTTAAAATTCATTCAACTTGGTGATCCTCTGGAGTGTTAGCATTGGATTCAGCACTTAGAGATTTATAGACTTCGTTATTAGAACGTTTGCTAAATATAACATTCATTGTGCTGATTTCCCTGGCTCTGAATGTTCTCTGTTCTGATCCATCCTACACACAGCTGCCAGGGTAATCTTTTTTGTTTTTATTTTTGTTTTTTATATTTTTAAAATTTTGTTTATTTAATTATTTTTAGCATTCTTTTTAAATTTTGAGTTCATATTCTCTCCCTCTTTTCTACCAAGACCTCTGTGTACTAAAATAGCAAGCAAAATTATATCAGTTTATACATGTGAAATCATGCAAAACATTTCCTTATTAGCCATATTTTTTTTTAAAAGAGCAGGGGAAAAAAGGGAGAAAATTCTACTCCAATTTATAGTTTATCAGCATTCTCTCTGGAGGTAATTAGCATTCTAGAATTTTCTTGGATCATTGTATTGATCAGAATATCCAAGTCTTTCACAATTGATCCCCATTACAGCACTACTGTTACTGTGCACAATGATCTCCTGTTTCTTCTCACTTCACTTTGCTTCACTTCTTTGCCATGTCTTTTTTTTGAAACCACCCAGGTCATCATTTCCCAACAGCACATTTTCCCATCACAATCATATGCCACAATTTGTTCAGACATGCTGTAATTGATAAGCACCCCCATCATTTTCCAATTATTTGCCTCCACAAAAAAAGATGCTATAAATATTTTTTGGTAAATTTAGGTTTTCTTTCTTTTTCTTTGATCTTCTTGGGATACAGACCTAGTAATGGTATTGCTGAGTCAAAGTACATACCATTTTATAGTTTTTTGGGCCTAATTCCAAATTTTTCTCTAGAGTGACTGGACCAGTTCACTATTCTACTGACAGTTCATTAGTATATTTATTTTTCCCTTGTCCTGGGATCCACCATTTGTCATTCCTGATAGGTGATATTACAGAGCTATTTTAGTTTTCTTTTCTCTAATAAATAATGATTTAGAGCATTTTTGTATGATTAGAAGTAGTTTTGATTTCTTCTTCTAAAAACTTCTGTTCTATTCTCAGTGTATGTTTGAGAAATTAGATCTTTATTGAGAAACTTGCTATGAAAATTTTTGATATTAGCTCATTTTCTATAGTATCTTTTAGCAAAATGTCATTTCCCTGATTTTCTCTATTAATTGGATTTATTTTTGTTTTTGCTTTGTTTGAGATCATGACGCCTTTTTTTTAGTTTAGCTGAAGTATATCAAATTCTGTTCTATACTTTATTTTAATTCCATGTGTGCTTTTTGTTTCAAGAGTATCTCTTATAGACAACATATTGATAGATTCTAGTTTCTAATCCATTTTGCTGTCCACTTCCATTTTATGACTGATCTCATATTCATATTCACAGTTATATGAATATGTGAAATAGACTCATCTATTTTGCTTCTAATGATTGCCTCCCCCTTATCTGTCTTCCTTTTTGTCATCACTTTTTTTTAATCTCCTTCATAAGTGAGGTTCAAGTATTGTCTGCTACACACACCCCATCCTATCCCCACTCTTTCCTCCACTGTAAAAATTCTTCATGGGATAATCTTTTATTAACAGGATTTTACTTATGCCATATTTTCTGCTCAGCAATCTAGAATACCTTCATATTGTTTCACTTACCACAATAAAACTTCCTGGCCTAGCAATCAAGGTCTTATTCTCATTGGTTTTCTGTTCTTAATGGACTTCTTCCATTCCAATTCTTTTATTTTTCTCCATGTGGCTCCAAAATTTTTATTTCCCTTCCAAAGCTGATTTAATTCTTTGTCTTTACTATTTCTCTAATGCTAAACTCTCATCATCCCCAAATCTGTGTCCTTCATTTCAGAGAAT
This sequence comes from Antechinus flavipes, assembly GCF_016432865.1. Taxonomy (NCBI): domain Eukaryota; kingdom Metazoa; phylum Chordata; class Mammalia; order Dasyuromorphia; family Dasyuridae; genus Antechinus; species Antechinus flavipes. The sequence goes on from NC_067400.1 coordinate 232,618,092, forward strand.
TCTCCCCAACTTACTATCTATTTCTTCTTAATCCTTTCTTTTGCATCTATGTATTTCCCTGAATTATATTATATTATATGTGCTTGTGTTTTGCTTAATATTTATTCTGCATTACTTTTTATACATGTTTTCTCTTTTTAGCCATGTTAAAAAAATCTTATTCTTACTAAGATTCCAATGACATATCATCAGTAAGCAACTAATACATACAGTGGCATTGAGATGAAAGTCTAACAGATTCTTATTATTAACTTGTAATCAATGGGTGGCTGGAGATTGATTTTTATTAGATATTCAGGTAGATACATCTTTGGAAGTGATGTCTTCCATGAGCCTAATAAGCATCATAGATATAGATGCAGAAAGGACTTCAGAGACTATTTAGTCCAACCTTCTCTTTATACAGATAGGGAAACTATTTCATGAAGCCTTTTCTGTCAGATGCCACCTCATTATTCCCTTCTTTGCTTCATGTCCTATCTGTATTCAGCATTAATTTTTAAACATACTTCATGCATTTTTCTTAGCTTTGTGGCTGATTCATGTATGTATAACGTATCTCCCAATTACAATGTAAATTCTACAAGAGATAGGATCTTATCTTTTGCATTTTAAATATAATTAAATACAATGTACTCTTTTTAGAATCGAAGCTCTGAGAGTACTTTTTAAATGAATGAATGAATAAATAAGCAGTAGCAGATTGTATAATATCATAAATACCTATAAGAAAAAACTAAATTTTAAAAAATATATGTTTCCTAGTTAGTATTTTCTAGCTTATTGAAAATCCTCATAATAATTAATTTCTCATTGTGACATCTTTTGTTAAAATTGTATTTCTACTTAAAGAACTCATAAGTATTTTTGTAATATCTGAACTGCTTCTTCTCATGAAGTTGATTTTTGCCTTGGGGGGGCACTGCCCTGCTTCTCACTATATCTTTTTGGGAGCTAATTAAAATTTTGTAAAGGTAAAGCTTCACTTCTATGTAACTCAAGTAGAGTCAGTGAGAGGGAGGTGCGTTGCCTATTTGCTTAGAAACAGCATTTGGTTGAAATTCAATCAAAATATAATGGTTCAAATGAGATTCCTTGTTTCATATGTTTTTCTCACTTATTGGTGAATCCAACTAAGTTTATTTCCTACTCATGAAAAATGTTTCTACAAGTGTCTATATTCATGTTTCTCAAATGATTGATGTTTTCATTTTGGTAGAGATTGTTCCTTTCCCCCAGTGGCTACTAGAAATATTTTCTTTTTCATACATTAGGACAGTACAAACTAAATGCATGGGTGCTGTGTGGGAGGATTTATATATTCCCTTTTGTAGCTCTATTATGGATTTAGAAATGAATCCAAATTCAACAATTATGTCACTATTGTAGATGTAGAATATAACTAACTAAAAATAAGTATTTTGAGTCTTTTTGTTGTGTGTTGGATCAGATTTGCTACATCAACTCTCTTTCTCTAGTTCTGGATATTAACATTTAACAGATGAAGTTTCTGACAGCTGAAAATAGGAGAAAATAAACATGACTCTCCTGAGCTGGAAACACATGGTATAATAAAGTTGAGCTCAGTTGAAGGAGAATATGGCCTCTTGAATATTATTCATCTCATGTCCTGACTCTCTTCTCTCTCCAGTGTATTGTATCCTTTATTCTCTCATGTCTTTTATTACCTGCTCTGTTTCTTTCCTTTTTTTATGTTCTCTGTTTTCCTCCTTTCTGCCCTATTTTTGTAGGCTCTCTTCCACTGTTTGTGCATCATGTTCCCTTGTCACTGTTTTGTTTATATTCAGGATACAGGTAGCAATGAAACTTGTTAGAATTATGATTCTTGGCGAGTTGTAAGACTGAGACTGCTTAGATGCTAATAAATTTCATTCTGGTATTCAGATTCAGAACACAAAATAAAGCAAAGCATGTGCTATAAACATATAGGCACATTTCTTCTTCCAACAGGAGATACACCAAAAGCTTTCCCTAAATTGTACTTCTGTGAAATCTTTGTGGAAATATTTTAGGGTTTGTTTGTGGTATAATTTTTCTCCCAGCTTCAACCTCCTCCCACCCACTTTTAGACTTGTTCCTAGTGTGGAATAATAGCCAGTAGTATTCGTCATGTCTATCCATCTGTCTACTCCTTTTCCCTCCTGTGATGACAATTATCTGGCAGTCATAGAGGTTAACCTTGCAACTTTACTGCTGCCTACACTGTGTTTTGCAGGTGAGCTATTTATTAGACATTCTGGTTCTGCAAAGAGGCTATATTAGTTGACTTGCTTTTTTTATGGGTTTACTTGTTCAGATATAGAAGGATACAGTTCACTTCATAGTGGTACTGAGGTGAACCAAAAGGAGAAAAAAAAATATCACTATGTCCTGCTGTTAGATTAAGCCTGATTGTCTCCCACCCACAGTTTGCATAATTGGACCCAGTGAAATCCATGAAGGAAGCTTTTTTGTAGGTTTATCTTGGGTAAAGAGAAAAAAAATTCAATCTTTCCTGTTCCCTGAAAGCAGAATGGGCCATCTTTTCTTACCACTTGCTTTCTCAATTTTAAGAGTACAGTGATTTTTTTTCAGGCTAGGTGTACTGTGGGATATTTCCTTAGAAGCATAGCAATACCCTTTAAATGGCTTCATTTCACTTTTCTACATTCCTTTAAAAGAAGGAGGTTGAAGCCAGAGGCCAAGTGAATGTGGTAGAGAAGGGTGAGTAATGGAGAGAGGGAGTGTGTGTGTGTATGTGTGTATACATATACACATGTGTCTGCATGTGTACATACATATATGTATATTGTGCATATATATACATATGCCACACATGTAATTTTTTAAAGAAAGGTTTTCTCTTCTCACTACAAAGCACACCTTCTTTAAATCTCAAAAGAAAATGGAATCAATTCCATCACTGATAAAATATATCTCTAGATATTGTTAGTTTTCAAAAAATCACAGTCTCAAGGAAGGTGAGTTTTTGGTTCTGAGGCATTTTCTCTCTACTCATGGATTAAATAATTAAATCTAAAAACGTGTACTTCCCTAGCATTTTCCACTCAAGTTAACTAATGTTTTTCTATTACCATAGCTGTCTGATGAAGACTGAGTGGGGATTTAATATAAATTGGGATATAAATGTATTCAAAGTCACAAAATTTTTTATATCACCTTTTATAAAACTTGGGATTTCATTTCATCTTTTATATCATTAAAATAAAAAAAATTACATTTCATTGTCCTTTTTCATTGAAGTGAGTGAAGCATGGCAAATTAAAAGAACACGAATGTTGTGGGTGTGGCTCTATAACCAGTGCTTTCTTAGTTGAGGTTCCATATTGGAACAAAATGAGGTCCTCACAAATCACTGAATATTTAACAAAGGAGAAGTTTTATTATACCCTAAGAAAGCAGAAAGAGACAATGACTGGAAGGTCCTGCTTGGCTCCATCTGGAAATGAGAAAGGTGAAATCAGTCATCCAAGTATAGTGACTTTCACGTTTTCTGGTCCCTAACAAGTGTGAGAGGCAGGAACTTCCATGATTGGTACATTTCATGTTCCTAGATGAGGAAGCTGCATCAGGGAAGCTGGGGAAAATCAGGGTGCATGAAGGGAGGCAATTGTGTCAGGATCAGGGAAGCTGCATCAGGAAACCCCTGATTCTACTACAATGAGATTTCTCACTAAAATGGGTGAATGGCCAAAGCTATCTATTAGAGCCATTTAGCAGGAAAAGTCCTTCAAATACCTCAATCTCCCTCGGTAGAAGTCTATTGATTCTGCCTGTCAGAATCTCAAGAATCATAATGATTGAGTTCTCCCAATGCATGTTATATGACTATAGCATTATTCAGTAAGCAGCTGATGGTTGGATTTTTTAGGCTGATGATGGATTAAATAAAGGGAAAACTGTGAAAATAATGTATAGTGCTAAATCTCCTCCTGTAGTAACCTTTCCTAAATTAGAGCTGATGTGAAACAAAGCTATGTGTGATACATACATTTGTGAGTGTGTGCGTGAGAGAGACAAGGAGAAGGGGGAGAGAAAAAAGAGAGAGAGAGAGAGAGAGAGAGAGAGAGAGAGAGAGAGAGAGAGAAAGAGAGAGAGAGAGAAAGAAAAGAGAGAGAGAATGAGAGAAAGAACACTATACATCTTCAGAATCCTCCCTCTGTGATTTCTGTCTGAGAGATTAGGAGACAAATCAGTTTTGAATTGGGTAAATTTAAAATATGTGTATGAATTTCTCATCTATTCCTTAGGGAAGCATTGGTGCTGGAAGCCATTTGGGTTACAATGCCATTCAAGCATGTAAGAAAACAGTAAGATATACACTCTTACAGGGTGAGGGTGAGGAAAAGGGTGCTTACTGTGATTTGAATGAATTCTTGGAGACATAAGGTGTCCTTTGCTGCAGAGTATTCTTGATGTAATTAGCTATTTAATTTCTTTGTGAAATATTTTTATCTGAAGACAATATATTTAATACATATTTTTATCTGAAGACAATATATTTAATACACACTTGTGTGTGTGTGTGTGTGTGTGTGTGTGTGTGTGTGTGTATGTAATAGATGTATACATGGAGATGGAAAAGAAAAACTACCTTAATATTGGAGAACTTGATAGTGTCCTTCAAATGGTAATATCAGATTCTCACTTACTAGTACATAAGTTTTTTTGTTTTTGTTTTTGTTTTTTTTAAATATCCATTTCATAAGCAGGCCATCTGCCACATTGACAGTTTCAAGGACTTGAATAAAGTCATGAAGATAATAAATAAGTGGTAAAGGAAGGGAGATAGTACCCTGATATTAAATCTTTTTTTCTTTAGCCTTCTTTCCATTACACCATAGAAGCTTAATACTGCTTCAAGATCTTTGGAGCACCCTCCATTTTTTCTTAATCTTATGACATTATGTTGCTTAATGTATTAACAATGGAATAAATGTCAAAAATGTAGCTCAAGAGAATGAGTCACAGAATATTATTTAATTGTATGATTTCCTTTTGGTTGTCATGAAAATATTTCCTAAAACACTAGTAAAAGTGTTTCAGTTACATTTCCTCATAGTAAACTTATTTTGGGAATACAACATCCCTGAAGGTTTTTAGCTTCTAAGAATAGAAATCAATTCTATTCTGTAATCTTTTAAAAAAAGAAACTTAATTACCTATTATTACGGTTCTTCTTCCAATAGATTCACTTAGTCTTTCTGCTTTTTGAGGTTAGGACATATTTTATCCTGTTGCTATTTGTGCTGCCTATTGTGAACCAGTATTGTAGAAGAATCTCTGAGAGGAAAAAAATCTCAATTGTATGAGTTAGATTTTTTTTAGACTATCAGGGATCATATCTTTCAAATCATAGAGTGTTTATTACTTCTTGAACTAACTTTCACTGATGGTATTCAGACATAGAATTCCCCATGAAACTTTTCCTGTTCTGTCCAACTGCTAGTGACTTTTCCCCCAAATTATTATTGTTTTTTTTTACTATTTACCATTATTATTAGTTCATATATGTTTATACACATACATTCTATTTTCTTTAATTCTTTAAAGTCCTGAGACTGGAGTCTCAGGTTTTTTTCATTTTTTGTTTTAGTAATCCCATGACATAACATAGTTCCTGGCACACAATAGGTACTTAATAAATATAAGCTGATTGATTTTTCTCTGTTGAATATAGGATGTGGTGGGAGGGATTGCAATATTTAACAGGTTGATCTAAAATGTGACTTCTAAAATAAATACCTAAGTCCTTTGATTTCCCTAGGAGTCTAAGATTTTTTCCCCTTTTGGCCAACTAATAGTGATATAATTTGAATAATTCATTTTACATATGTTATTTCATGTGTTCATCTTCAAAGCACTGCAAAATCGATTTAATAAATATTGTTATCTCCATCTTATGGCTGAGAAATCAGGTTCAGACAAGTGATTCATAAGTAGTCAAGATTATTTTTCACTGTGATAAATTTAGATCAAATCTAATACTTCCTCTAGAAGGATCTGGACATGCATAAACTTTGGAGATTTGAAGGATTTTTTTGGCTCATCTTTTAAGGCAAATAAATGTCACATAATTTGGGTTAGGATGGAACTAAAAGGAAAATGTAGAGTGGGGAAGTGGAGAGAATATAGACCTAAGAAGAATAAATGAAAGCTTCCTTAGGCTCTATTGAGACACTGGCAGTTCTCTCCCTCTTCCATGGATTATTGTTAGCATAGTAAGTGGCACAAAGTTGATTATTAGATTACAGAAGGAAAAATAGAGTCATAAAAGTAACTTCTGGCACGTGTGTGTGTGTGTGTGTGTGTGTGTGTGTGTGTGTGTGAAAGAGAGAGAGAGAGAGAGAGAGAGAGAGAGAGAGAGAGAGAGAGAGAGAGAAACATATACATATAGTTGTTGCTCTTAAGTCTTTTCAATAGTTTGACTCTTTGCGTCTCCTTTTGAGGTTTTCTTGACAAAGATACTGGAGTGCTATGCCATTTCCTTCCCTAGATTGTTATATAGATGAGGAAACTAAGGTAAATAGGGATAAATTATTTGTCCAGGGTCACATTGCTAATAAGGGTCTAAAGCTCAGTGCTTTATCCTCTGCAACATGTGTTAGCAGTTATTCATATTCTCCAGAGAAACAATAATGTATTTGATACCTGTCCAAAACAAATATTAATTTTTACTACAGACTTTTCTTTTAATAAATTTTATTTACTTAGAATTTTTTCAAGAATTTCAATTCATTTAGATATTTGATGGATTGGATAAACAATAAAAACTTTATTTAATGTAATATAATGATATTTTACTTGGTGGATTGGATAAATAATAAAAACTTTATGTAATGTAATATAATGATATTTTACTTGGAGCCATAGATTTTATAACTATCAATTTATTATGGCTATAAATAGCAACTATATTATAATTTATAATTATCAATTTAGGATCAATTATACAAAGTTTTCAGATTTAGCAGGCTATTAGTCATTTTCAGAACTAGTACAAAATATTTTATTGTCATTCCTCTCTTTGGTCTGCGCAACCTACTTGCTTGGAGAAAGTCAAACTTTCTCCATGTAGTCTCCATACTATAAAAACTAGAGTACAGAGTTTGGAAGAAACTCTTATGGGCATAGAGAGTTCTAATACATAGGTTCTAGTGCTGGTCACTACTTAGTAATATAATCCAATCACATTCTGAAGTCCATAAACTTTAAAATCAAGAAAATAGAATTATGGGGGCATCAAGTGGTACAGTGGATAGAGCACTAGGCTTGGAATTAGGAAGATTCTTCTTTCTTCTTCAAATCCAACATGAGACTGAGTTAAAAAAAAATTAAGAGCTAAAAAACCCAAAAATATTATCTGAAAATCCCTCTTTATTTTACACATGAATGAATTGAGGCTCATATAGGTGAGCTGGAATGTACAACTTATTAAAAATATAATTATTGAAAGCTGGTTTCAAACCAAGTCCCACATTCCAGGTAGAATTTCCTACATGTACTCATAATACAGACTTGTAGTTAGAACATATACATGCATTTTAATTTTGGGCAAAGATGTTCTTGGATATTTGTATTAATATTTGTAAATTGGTATATAACAGGAATTTTTAACTAATACATGTAAAATTACATTTGGATTTTGATCTCATGTGTTTGCAGCCCTGAAAATAATTTCTTCTGGCATAATCTGAACTACTCTGCTCTGTCACCATTGTAAAAATGATCTGAATATGAAATATTTTAGTACTGTCTCAGGGGAAAAATAACTCAGCAATCTAAAAGAATTAGTTGTTCTAGTACAGTAATCTGTATTTCAATCCAAATTATAAATACAAGGGCCTTATTTCAATAAACTTTTGGCCAAATATTAAAGTAGAACCAAAAAATAAAAAAATAGTACCATAAAGAATCAGCTCTGGAAACTCAATGTAATGCAGTGGTGAAACTTGAAAATTCAAAACAATGCATTTTAAGAGGAGATATGAGCAATTTCAGGGAAAAAAAATGATTGACTATATTGTCATAGAGTTGAAAGGGATCTTAGGGATAATAACTTTCAATGTCTTCATTTCATAGGCAAGAAGACTATTTGAATAGATGTAATGGCCATACATTATTAAAGAGGCTATAATTTTCTAATTTTACAAAATACTAGATCACAAGTTATTGGCATGATTTAGTATTCTACAAAGCTACATAAAAAATACTCAGGCATTGACAGCAATATTGTTTTAAGAACAACCATCAGTAAATAAATCATTTTGGCCATTTTAAATATCCAAATTAACTATAAAGGACATATAAAAAAGATCCTACTTGTATCCAGAGAAAGAATTGATTAATAAAAGTATGTATAAAATGATTTTTCAAACAAACACATATAAATGTACTTATTTTTGTCTGATGGTAGCCATTTCTAGGGAAGAGATGGAGCTGTGGGAAGAAAAAAAAATAAATTTACATGATAACTTAGTTGCATATTTTAAAAGAATAACAATTAAACATAGTAGATTTGAAATTTCATGTATAGTCATTCTTTAATATATTATGTTATGGAAATGCTTATTTTATTCCATAAATTAAAAATAAATAAATGTGTGTGTGTGTGTGTGTGTGTGTGTGTGTGTGTGTGTGTGTGTGTGTGAAGTACTAGAGTAGCTACATAGTGCAGTGGATAGATTGCCTGGTGTGGGTCTGGAGTCAAGAAGAGCTGATTTCAAAGGTGATTTCAGATATTTACTAGACTTAACTCTATTTGCTTTAGTTTCTTCATCTATAAAATGAATTATAGAAGGAAATGGCAAACCACTCCAATATCCTTGCCAAGAAAATCTTGAATGGCGTCACAAAGAGTCAGACAGGACTGAAATGACTGAATACCATCAACATAAAAAGTACTAAAAAGGAAATAAAAACATTTACATTTGATTCTAAGCATTATTTCTTTTATTTTGTATTTCCCAACAATGTAAAAAAGACCATTCATCAAATAGGAAATAATTATTAACATTCTTAGCCAAGGTTGCAATTAAACATTCCCAGGTATAATAGAGCACTTTTGACATCTAAAGGCATACACACACACACACACACACACACACACACACACACACACACAAGAAATGTAGGACAGGGACCAGTGCTTGCTTTGTCATTTAATTATTATAAAAATAATAGTTGCATAAAGAATTTAATGTCTTGTAACTATATATTTACTTCTTTATCCAAAGTATAATTTTGTATATTGGTAACATTATCTTTAAACAGAGACAGATACATATTCCAGTGGAGAGAGCTCTGAGAATTGAATCAGGAAGATCAGAATTCACATCCGGCTTTAAACTTCATTTACCACTTCCACATTGCATCTTTCCCCATTGTAGCTTCAATATATGGCAGGTCTGCATAAGAAATGAAATGGGAATTTGGGGGGAGTCTTGTGGAAGCTGTAGGCAACACATGCAAGCCAGGAAAAAGTTTAGAAACTCAGAAACGCATATATTTTATGCATCAGGAGATGACAGAAAAAGTTTGGAAACTCAAAAATGCATAATATACATATAATATTAACATAATTTATCCATATATATGTCCAATAATACATAATAATTCAGACTTCAGTTATGAAGGGAGTGTCAAAAAATTTTATAGGGATCTTTCAGATTGCCTCAGAGGCATGCCCCTCACCACCCAGCTCTTCCTATGATGTGGAAAGGATAACTGTAATTAACTGTGCGGCCCTGGACAAGTCAAGTCTGGACAAGTCTGCCTGCTTCCGTTTTCTCACTTGTAAAATGGGAATAATAGTGACACTAATCCTCTTAATGTGGGGATAATATTTGTAAAATGCTTAGTAGAATGCTTGACTCTGCCTGTTCGTTCCTTTCCACATAGGTCTGTCTATATCTATATATTTATATCTATAATTATGTCTATATCTAGAATTGGTCATTTCTTGGATTGTGCTACTATTGTTACTTTATAGAAGCAATGCATTCTGTTCATATCTCTGATTCTTTAGCAAGGCAGAACATACATGTCTAATGCTTGCAGCAAGGAACCTAAACAATTCAGTTTGAGTTTTGCTGGTACTTTATGGTTTGTGACATGTTACTTAATCTTTTTATGTTAAAAATTGTCTTTTATCTCTAAGCAGGTGTGATGAATAGCTTTACAGACAGAATGCATGAGTGAATTAAGTCATAAAATGCTTTGAAAAATTAATGCTCATACATATATAGTTTAGGGCATTTAAAAGACTGCTGAATTATAAAAAAAATATGAAATATCCTTTTAAAAATGAAGTCAAAGCCAATCAATTTTCAGGCTGAAAAAATATTTAAGACTGAATATATTAAACTTGACCTATCAGCATATCCAGCAAAAAAAAAAAAGGGCACTGCTTTGAGAACGACTTCTTAATCTGAGATCTGGAAGAATCAAGAATACAACACAGAGAAGAACTCAGTCTAATGACATTGCCCAACAATGGAATACTGATAATCTTCCTAGATTGTATGATTCTTCTACTAGGTCATGCAGTGTCTTAGTTTTATAAAGAAAAACTTCTAGAAATCTCTGTATTTCTGTGTGCTCTTTACTGGGTACCTTAAGAAGATATAGATGCACTTTCCACATGGTCCACAGATAATTGGTCTGTAATCAGACACAGTCTTTTGCTTAGGTGGCACTACTTCAGCACTTTTCTAGATAAAGCTGTTCTTGATATGAGTTGTCTCTTACATAGCAAAACATAAATTCCTATACCCTTTTTTGTTTTGTTTTTATTAAACATACTGCTTCCAATAGTATATTTTGCTGGTTAGTTATTGACATCAACTGGTTAATGCTATCAAAGGCAAAACAGCTTCTCTCATTGAGCAATATTAATGTCTTAATTTCATAAGTATTCTAGTTCTGATGCTGTTTCAACATCCTTCTTGGGAATAGGCCAATATAATATAAAATAGCATTGTTGATATTTTATCTTGGAAAATTGTATGAAAATTTCTTTTATCTACAGTATATTTCTACAAACTATTAAGCATAACTGTATCATTGAATGCATTGTTAACGCCAGATTGCAGCTGTCTGAATACCTTTAACTCATAAACACCTATAGTGTCTGTCAGCACTAAGAGTAAATATGGAATATTGGTAGTCTTTTAAAACATTCACTACAGTAATGTGTTTCACACTTGTCATCATATCCTTTTGTAAATCTTTATTAGTGGTACTAGAAGATTTCAAATTATAAAATTAACATAATATAACAAAGAGGCTCAAAATCAATTCACATATGACCATCTTCATTGTTGTTCAGTCATTTTAATTGTCTGATTTGTCATGATCCCATTTGTATTTTCTTGACACAGATACTAGAGAGGTTCTTCTTCAAATAATTTTACAAATAAGGAAACTGGGGCAAACAAGATTAAGTGACTTGTCCATAGTTATTATGTAAATAAGTGTCTGAGTAAGTGTTTGAGGCTAAATTTGAGGCACTGTAATCAAATGTGCTACCTTTCTACTCTTCCTTAGTGAAAAGTAATTCTTCAATCCTCCATGCCTGTATAATGAGCAGGGTTCTTTAAAGCTTGAGAGAAAAGAGATGCTGAATTTCTGAATTCCATTTTCTAGAGAGGAATCACATTCCAGACTCTTTATAAGAAATAAAGTAGAAAGTCTGCAATGGTGTGACTTGTCCCTCAAAACTGGCAGTCAAAAGATCAGTTTCCCTCTTCTCTCAAGCTCTTATTTATAGGCAAAGATAATTAAACTTTTCTATCTCTGCTAATGAGAAGAGTCTTTAGCAAATGGCCTTTGAACCATTACATTCAAAACGTTCTTGAATCCCCAGAAATAAAAATATAGGCAAAGGTATGGGTGTAAAGTTTACCAGACTGGTCTGGCACATGTTGAGCTGGAGTTGATAATAGGACATGTAGGAAGAGGTATCTAGCCAGAAGCTTTATTTGTAGTTCAGAAACTTAGCAGAGAAAGTCAGTCCAGGTACTTATTGGTGAGATAGGTACCTTTACACAAAGAACTTATAATTAAAGATCCTTGAGGCCAAGCATTGTTTTGTTTTTGCTTTCTATAACTACCACAGCCTCATACAAGTAAGCATTTTGTATATATTTGTGGATTTATTAATTACTTAAATTCAGGCTATTGACTGAATATCAGGGTGAGATTGATTACATTTTTTTTAAAAGGGTAAGAGGAAAGAATCTTTGAAATCATTAGAAAAACCATTATAATATAAAAAAATATGAAAAGATTAAGAAGGATGAGAATAGTCTTTTGCTCTGTTGCATTTTTCTTGAGGTGTAGCAACCAGAATTGAACTAAATATTATAAATGTAGAATAAAGATGGCTTTTATGCTGATGTGGGATATGATTTTTTCTTCTGTTTTTCTTCCTATCACAATAAAAATATTACTAATCATAGTAGTACAAAGTAATAACTAACATTTAACAATAATTGTTTACAAAGCATGCCATATATCTTATCATTTTTGATTTTCATGACATTCCTGTGAGGTAAAAAGGGTAAGTATGATTATTCCCATATTATGGGAATATGAGGAATATCAGACTTAATAAGATTAAATAGCTCAAAGACATATAGATAGTAAATAGAAAAGACAGCATTTGAATTCAGGTCTTCTGATTCCAAATGCAGTTCCCCCCCCCAGTATTCACTCTTGGTTTTAATTGTGGTGTCCTTACATGTAGATTTTGTTCTCTTCTTTTTAATTTATTTATTTGCTTTATTTTGATTTTACTGCATAAGACATGGGGAACCTTTTTGTTTTAACTGCCTTTAGAAGTTTAAGAATGTTACCAAAATTTTTCTCGTTTTATATTCACCTAGTATTATGACAGTTTGTAATTTGATTATCAAAAAAAATCTATGGGTGTTATTATGATATATCAAGAAATATGATTTTCTGCATTGTTATCAAAATCTGAAATCTAATTGCCTAAAATGTCCATATTATGTACAGCAATCTGTATAATTCCTGAGGTCATTATCATTGATCTTAGTTTGACAGATCTTAATTTTTTGGAGCTGAACATATTTATGTGTGCCCTTTGATATTTTTTCTGCTAAGTGCAATGCTAATATCCTACTTTATGGAGACATAATTGGACATTATATAGTGTAGTGAGATGAGCACTAGATAGAGGTTGGGAAACTTATGCTTTAGTTTTATGTGTCAATTTCTCCAAGTTGCATTTTCCACATCTATAAAATATGTCATAATATAGTTTTTAAAAGTTCTTGTTTGATCTGAATTCCAATTTCTATTGCTTTATGACTTTTTAAAATTAGGAGATTTTATGCATTCATCATGAATTATTAAAATAATTCCAGCCTCCCCCTTCCCCTAAATTGTATTATTCTGTATATTCAGAGCACTAGGCGAGGTTCATTTTCTCTCATTTTATTGTTATCACCATCACATAGTGTTTTACATGACTTCTTATTAGATGGTGAACAGATGTGACCCCAGTTACCATCTGACCTCAAAAACACAAAAAAGAAGAAATTACCTTTGCTCTTAGTGCCTTAGTCAACTTTTCCAGAAGATGAATGAATAAACTGCTCCTTGGGTACTTCTTTTTTTAAAAAAAATTTCCTTCTATGATGAATAAGAGGCCTTACCATCTACCCTTTGGACAATTTCTGGATGGATTTGTTCATGTATTAGGATAATCCATTCTTCATCTCCTATATAGGGCCTATATTATTTCACTTATTTGCAAAAGCATTTGCATCAAAATCTAAACCTTTTTTTTCCAACTGCAGAGTTTCTATGCAACTGATCTGAATTGTTTTTATATAAAGAAGTTAAAATTAATTTTAAAAGATCTATCGTATTTTTAAATTCAATTAATTTAAAAAAATATTATGTTTGCTATGTGAAAAAAAACTGTGTAGAGCATTGTCACCTAATGACAATATTGAAAATGTAAATTAGAAGGAAAATGATATTTGAAAACTCCTACCTCTAAAGTATTAAAATAGAACTTTATTTAGAATGTTGGAAATATTAAAGTTGACGTGGATTTTAATATACTACAGATGAGTCATTGCTGTCCCAGCAGCACAATACAGAGAAATTAAAATCTAAAGGCTAGATATTAACATCACTTGCTAGCTAAGGACAAGATAAAAGAGAACAATACATTAAAATCAGTGATTAGGTGAGAATATTGAAGAACAGCAATAATAGTAAGTGCACAGTTTAAAAAAATATTCTTTGCTTGTCTTCTTCACTGCCTAGGAAAATATGTCAATATTTTATCACTCCTGAAATAGCTTCCTCAATTATCAGGCATTTATATGTTGCATCAACTTGGGTGTGTATTAGCTGCAGAAGATAACACATAAATTTTCAAAGCAGAAGAGAAGTAAAAGATGTCATTAGTAAATGTGTAGTTGAAAGAGAAGAAGGTTTGGTTACATGGCCAGAGTGAGAGCTATGAGGTGTGCTTTCCAAGTGGTCACTATTATCTTTGTGAAATCAGGAAAAGCAAGGAATGCATTTGTAATCTAGAGTTGTGCAAAGACATCAGATATCAAGCATCTATTAAAGCCAAGCATATTGCTAAGCAATGAGAATACAAAGAAAAGGCAAAAACATACCCTGACTTTAAGAAGCTTACATTCCACTACAGACCATTTAGACATAAATTGATATTATATGTTAATTGCAGTGTGACTCATCTATGGAGGAAGACAGTAGACTTAGAACTTGTGAAAGGCTATAGGAATTAGTACTTGAGTTGAGTCAAAGTAATTTAAAGAGTCAAGGGTTAAGAGGGAGGCATTCTCAGTCTTTGGGACAACATTTGCAAGGCACAGAGACATGAGATAGACTATCATGTATAAGGAACAACAGTTAGTTCAGTATGACTGAATTGAGCAGTACATTGATGGGAAATGATGTGTCTAAAGATTAGAAAAGTAGGAAGGGAACAGGTTATGAGAAATTTTAAATAACAAACTTAGGAGTTTATATTGTAACTGAGAGACATATTTTACTAGGCAAGAAGGATAACATGGTCAGGCCTATGCTTTAGGGAAAAAATATGTATGTATATGTATATATGTTTTGTTTTGTGTGTGTGTGTGTGTGTGTGTGTGTGTGTGTGTGTGTGTGTTTTGGAAGGTTGTGTGGATGATGGGTTGAATGGGAAAAGATATAGGATCCAATTAGAAGACTACTGTAATAGAATTGATGAAAAGTGATGAGGTCATAAATTAAAGTGGTAGTTTTGTGTATTTATAGAGACAGCAGTATACTCAAGAAATATTGGAGGGGAATACATGGCAGGATTTGTCAACTAATTGGATAGGTTTGATGATCTAGGAAAGAATGGAGCTCAGAATGACCACCAAGTTGCCAATCTAAGGGTTTAGAAGGGGGATGATTTCCTTGGCTTTTATAAGGAGTTTAAGACTAGAGGAGGATTTGAGGAGAAAGTTAATGAATTTTATTTTGATAGGTTGAATTTGAGAAGTCTTTGGGGCACCTATTTATAAATACTCAATAGGCAGTTGATAATGCAATATTGGAGTTCAGAGAGCAACTAGGATTCAATAGATAGAGATCTGTAAATCTTGTGCAAAGAGATAATCATTGCATAGATGGGAACTGATGAGATTGTCAAGTGAGAGAATATAAAAAGAAAAGAAGCCTAGTTCCTGAGGAACTCCCAAATTGATGGGCTTCATGGCTGAAGATACTACAAAGGTAAGTAAGAAAAATTGGTCATATTGGTAGGAGAATAAGAAAAAAACAAGCATAAAAACCAGAATAGAGATGATGCCCAGGAATAGAAAGTGATTCACAATGCCAGTGTTGTTTCAGAAATTGAGAAAAATTAGATTGAAAAGAAGCAATTAAATTTGGCAATTGAGAGATCAATGGTAATTTTAAAGACAGTAGTTCTAGTTGAATGATGTTATAATCCACATTTCAGAGGCTTTAGATGACATTGAAAATGGATATACTGAAGGTTTTTTTAAATGAATTTAGCTGATAAGGGGAGAAGAGATAGAGAATTATAAAAATATCAAGAAAAAATCATGAAGGAACATGATAAGATATAGTGAAGTTTTTTAAAAGGTGACATGGATGGAGAGAGAGATGGGGAGAGAGAGAGACACAGAGAGACAGAGACAGAGAGAGAGAGAGAGAGAGAGAGAGAGAGAGAGACAGAGAGAGACAGAGAGAGGGAGAGAGAGAGAGAGAGAGAGAGAGAGAGAGAGAGAGAGAGAGAAAGAGGAGAGAGAGAGAGCATAAAGAGATAGAAACAGACACAAACACACAGAGACAGAGACAGAGAGACAAAGGGAAGAGACAAAGACCAGAGATCTAGAGACTAGAATTGCACAGGATAGACAAGAATTGATGGTTATATTCTGCACTACATTCTGCATCAAAATCCATGAAAGCATAAAATCACAGAAGTATTCATTTGAATTACAATTTGAATAGAATGAAGGGTTTTTTTTTCTCTTCAGTAATACAACAGGCTAATATTATACATAAAAAGGTAGGGATCTTGGAACATCTATTGCCAGTTCAAGTCCTTAGCTGTTGTATTCCTGCCTTACAGTAGGCACTTAATAAATGTTCATTGACTGACTGACAAGGTCATAAATAAAAAGCATATTTCTTTCCTGCTTTGGACTTCAACTTACTTACCACGTCTATATCCAACTTGTGTTACTTTAGCAAAAAACTGACTTCCAAAGATTTTGGTATAACATAAGGAATTTCCTTCTCAGTATGTAGTTGTATTTGATTTCATCTATACAAACACACATACACACATTTAGCAAGCAATTTGCTTTAATATTGTCTGATGATAATGATGTTAATAATGATTTTTATTTCTGTACTATATGCTTATCCCGTAGTCTTAAATATAATTTGTAGTTTAACCTGTCTCCATTATTATACTGACATAGCCTTGCTTAAAATCAAAAGTTATCTCTTGATATCATTGAAACCAATGACTTATTTTACAAATTCATCTTCCTTGACCTTCCTGTGATATTTGATATTATGGGCCATTGCTTCCCTCTGGATGCACTATTCCATTGACTTCTATGACACTGTCTTTTCATGATTTTCTTATATCTCTATCCACTAGTCTGTTTCTTTCCTGCCCTCATCCTGTTCTTGATCTCTGCAAGACTTTATTATCAATTCTCTTTTATTTATCTGTGTCCTCTCCCTTGGGTATTTTCTCAACTCCAATGGCTCAAATGATCACTTTTACAGAGATGATTTCTAAATCACTATCTCTCCTACATAAATGTTATCATGGGGTAAGTCTTTTTCCCTCTTTTCCTAAATGTTCTGCTTGCATCTTAATAGCAAAATATTCAAAACTGAATTCTTCATTTCCATCACAAAACTTGCATCTTAAATTCTCATTTTCTGAGCAGAACCAGGAGATCATTATACATTTCAACAATGATACTGTATGAAGATGTATTCTTATGGAAGTAGATTTCTTTGACAAAGAGACCTAACTCAGTTTCAGTTGATCAATGATGAACAGAAGCAGCTACACCCAAAGAAAGAACACTGGGAAATGAATGTAAACTATTTGCATTTTTGTTTTTCTTCCCGGGTTATTTTTACCTTCTGAACCCAATTCTCCCTGTACAACAAGAGAACCATTCGGTTCTGCACACATATATTGTATCTAGGATATAATGCAACATATTTAACATGTATAGGACTGCTTGCCATCTAGGGGAGGGGGTGGAGGGAGAGAGGGGAAAAATCAGAACAGAAGTGAGTGGAGTGGATAATGTTGTAAAAAATTACCCTGGAATGGTTTCTGTCAATAAAAGTTAGTATAAAAAAAAGAGAGAGAGAGAAAGAGAGAGAGAGAGAGAGAGAGAGAGAGAGAGAGAGAGAGAGAGAATGAAGGACAAACAATTGTCTGCAACCTACCCAAAAATAAATAAATAAATGAATGAATAAATAAATAAATTCTCATTTTCTCATGATAGCATCATCATCTTACCATTTACTCAGACAAATAACTTGACTCTTTCCCTGCATTCACTCTATGTAACCAGTCATTTGTTGAATCTTGTTGATTCTTAATCTAAAGCATTTCTGGCATCCTACCCTTCTGTTTCATTTTCACTTCAGTTATCATATTTCAAGTTTCTCATTTTTCTTGCCTAGCCTATTATATAGTCTTCTAGCCCCCAATTTGTTCTCTTACTCCAGTTCATCCTTCATATTACATCCTAGTATGAAACATATTAGTTGACTATCTTTCTAATGTGCTACTATAAACAGAGTATTCTATCACTAAAGTAAAAAAACAAAAATAAAATTCAAAGGCTTCTTATTAACTACTAAAAAAATTCAAAACTGGAACTAACATTCATGGCCCCCAAAATATAGTTATTACCTTCCTTTTCAAACCTATAACATATTGTCTTTTCCTCTTCCCATGTTCTATATTTTGGCTAAATTGAACTCTTATTCATTTAAATTGCTCTCCTTTCTACATGTCTATGCTAATCTTCCCCCCCTCATTTTTGGAATGGATTTCCTCACCCCCAGCTCTGACTTTGAAAGTTTTTTCACCTCCTTCCAGGAGCCAACTCAGGTGCCACCTCCTCCTGATAAATGTAACTGCTGTGTTTGTCAGTGATACTTGAAATATTGGGAAAATGAGAAGAATACCACAGAGGAGAAGAGTCTGAAAAATACTGGCAAATGAGCTTGACTTTGAATACTATGGAAAATTCTAGAACAAACCATTGAATAAATATTTCTTGAAGATCTACAAAAGTGATTGCAAAAAGGCAGAATTTCATTCAGAACAGGACATACTGGCTTCTTGTCCTCCTTTCTTGATAGGCTTACTAAAGATTAGTATATTAATAAAACACTCTATATACACTTTTCTTAGAATTTAGCTACCATTGGATATTGTCCTTCAGAGTATTTTGGTGAAAAATATGTACAGATGTGAACTTGGTATTAATAAAATTAGCTATTCTTAGAACTGCTTGGATAGCTGGAATTAAAGTGTAAGTCATTAACAATTCAATGTCAGCATGTCAGAATACCTCAATAGTGTGCTTCAGACACATCTGGCTCTGTGCTATTTAAACTTTGTTTTTTTCATCAATGACTTAAAAAATGCAAATGGCATGCTCACTAATTTTTAGAAAACAAACATTGGAAGGATGATAAAAAAATTTTATGACAAAGGATTTTTAAAAAATTCTTGGTAATTTTGAATATTGAAGTGAATCTAATAGGAAAAATTTTATAGAGATAAATGGTAACTATTAAATATGGGTTCAAAAATCAATCTCAGAAGTCCAAGATTGGGATGGGGCAATGTATGTTTAGATATCAATTTGTCATACAAGGATCTAAGGGTATTAATATATAGCACAAACTCAATATGAATTGGCTTTTTGTTGTAACAACTAAAAAATAATAATAATAAAAGCTAATATCCTAGTCTTTGTGGGAGGCAAATCATTATTTCTAGATTTTTTGAAGGACTATTGTGTTAAAGTAAAATCAAACGTGTTCTCTTTTGCTACAGATGGCAGAAACTACCAATGGGTGAAAATGACAAAGAAGTGCATTTTAATTCAGTACAAGGAATATACTCTGTTAGAATTGTTCATAAATGAAAGGGGCTGACTTGGAATACAGTGAGTGCTACATTTTTGTAAGTTTTTGTCCAGTGACTCAATGACCATCTAGTAAAGATATTGTAAAGAGGATCAGACAAATCTTTTCTAATTCTATAAATTCTGAAATTGTCTCTTTAGATGTTGTTATATTCACTTTATCCTTCAGAGGTTTTCTTAATGGCCCCCAAAAGCTACTCATAATTTTTTGACTGATATCCTTACTGTTCTTATTAAAGATTTCAGAGTATATATTTTTTTAAATCTTAATTTGCCCTAATTATAGTAAAAAAAAAAAAAAAACAGGAACACTGAGCTGAAAAACAGTGATTTTAATTTATTTTCTAAAATCAATGAATAAATAACAAGATATCTATACATCTACATCTATATAAATAACAAGATGAAACATTTAAGTGGATCACCAAGAGGACTTGATATTAATATTTTCTTCCCAAGTGAAAAATTTTCCTACCTTTTTAAAAATTTAA
Source organism: Antechinus flavipes (assembly GCF_016432865.1). Lineage (NCBI taxonomy): Eukaryota > Metazoa > Chordata > Mammalia > Dasyuromorphia > Dasyuridae > Antechinus > Antechinus flavipes. The sequence continues at coordinate 232,638,325 of NC_067400.1, forward strand.
TTATGGAGTTAGCAAATTAATATATGGTATTAGAGAGCTGGTTGTTAATGTGGCAAATACACACTTTCCTTCATATATTTTTTAACCTTCCACTCTCCCACCCCATATGACACTGTTTGTGGAGAGGATTGAACACAGTATTATTTTTTAAAGTAGTTTTGATGAACCAGCATCAAAGTAAATGAGAAAGAAGTTAAAGCAGGGCAATAGCTCAGAAAACATGATGCTTATTACATATTAATGTACAGTAGCTATTTCTGTTCACTTTATCGTAAAGAGTACTCATTCCCATTGGAATAGGTAAGGTTAATGTTTTCCCTTTGTCAAAATTTTTTTTTCCACTAACATTTTCTTTTGAATCTCAGGTAATTTTGATGGTATATTGACTTTTACTCTTTAGACTTAGAAATGTTACATTTACAAATAATTTGGATCACAAAGTGAAAAAAGTAGAATAGTCATTGGATGCCTTAGCCTATTTGCAGAGCTGCTTCTGGGCAAAGCTGGGAATTGATCTAGGCTTGTCTTTGTCCCCTGTCTCAAGCTCCCTTTTCTGAATCTTTGTCCTCTCTGTGAATATAACACTTTCCTTCTGCCTTAAGCACCTAGTGCTCTCCTACTTTTTATTTCCTATTTCCTGAAACTTTCTCAGAAAAGGTTTTGAGAAGCTTACTAAAGAGAGAATGACTGATAATGACTAATGATTTGTTGATAATCAACCAAAATACCTATAGATATCTATGATGGATATTTATAGGTATTTATATCAGGGGAAAGGGAGAATATGATCTGCTTAGCATAAGTTAAATGAATGAATGTTTAATCATGGAATTTTAAACAGCTAGGTAGAAAAGAGTTTTCTCAATAAGACTTTAACATCGCATAGAATCTTATCAGGTACTTAGTTGTTTTTTCCTGCTCTTGCTATCATGGATTAAAATTTCTTTTGTAGTTTATACTGGATGAAAAAGAGGTTTTGTGCCAAAGAAGAAACTGTCATGCAAAATAAAGGATTTTTTTTCTGAATAGCCTTATGACTGAAGATGTCATAATAAAATTAGATGATATCATTTCCTAAGATATGACTTGGAGGGTTGCAATGAGTGTTTGAGGTGTTTCTTCAAATATGTAAAACAGAGACTAATGCAATATGATCCATCTCTTTGATGTGACATTTTAACCCCCCCAAATACTGCCCTTTGTTCAAAAACAACATAAATTATGTAAATAAAATATTTGAGATGAGTAACAGAAATATCATAAAGAGTAAGATATAAAGAAAATACAAGAACCGCTATAATGGAACACCTTCTTAATAAATAATAAACTATTATCTGAGTGAAGTTATAATCCCTTCTGAAGGTTTTTTAGAAAAGTGATACCATTTTAGGAATAAGGCATTGATTTTGGGGGAAATCATTAGATCCCAGAAAGAAAATTTTACATGTGGAGAAACTTAGCAGATCCTAAGAAGTCTTGAACTATGACATGCCATTGAAGAGGTTGTGCATATTGAATAATTTATAGTAAGTTTAGTTCTATTAATAAATTTAATGTTAATGAAATAATCAGGAATCTGTATCCTCCCTATTTACAGAGTATTTATTTTATACATATTGACTAGAGTGTTTGGCTATATAAATTCATTGACAAAACAGTAATTTTACTTGGCTTTATTTTACTTAAAATATATTGTCTAAAATTATTTTGTGTTAAAAAACCTATATTGTAAATCTGGTCATAGCAAAAAGCTTCTATTTGTACTTCATTTGATAGCAATGATATATAGATGATTCATTGTTGTTATCTTGCCAGAGGAGACAATAAATGTTATTCTAGTATACTAACATGAGAATTTTTTTCTGAAGCTTTATTCAGTGTAATTCAATCAAACATTGACCAGACATAGAACAAATGGTTTGAAAGAGAAATTCTTGGTTATAGATGCCACAAGATAGTAAATAGCAGGTTAACACTTAAAATCAAATTATTTCTTCTTTGAAATACAAACTTCATGAAATAGATGGTTCCAAAAGCTCCATGGAAGTCTTTTTTTAAAAATTTAATTATTTGACTTGATTCTTTTCAAACAGATGGTTTCCTCAGTCTTATTTTCTTACTATGTAAGAAAATAAGAAAGGGGTGGGGGGTGGGGGATGTTTCAAAATCTGCCTAGTATTAAATTATTCTCTTGTTATTTAGGCCCATTAAAAAAAATCCTGAATTTGAAATAGAGCCCAAGAGGGAAAACAAACAAAATGAAGTTTGTAGTGTTCATATGTTCAGTCAATACATCCAAATCATTTAAAGAGTTTTACATTTTAATATCCTCAGTTGCAGTATATACCTGAAAAGTATCTTCAAAATATTTTTTCTCTAGAGAATCATTGAAAAAGTTTTTTCAACTGAGGATTTCTTGGACATATTGGAATCTACTCCTCTCATTTCACAGAAGAGAATAAGTGAGATCCAAGGAAAAGTAGATTGTCCAAGATTATGCATTTTGTTAGTAATTGAGCAAAAAACTAAAAATGAGGTCTTAGGGTCTGAGTCCAGTGTTCTTTCCACTATTCAATGATGCTTCTAAAGCATCTAAGATAAATAAATCCTAAATGGAATTAAGATTTTAATCCTTTGTGACTGCAAGTATCATTTCACTAAATTTTTTGTTTGTTTCTGATTCATATTTCTGGTCCAAGGCAGAGTAAGGAAGGAGTCCTCTGAAGTTCTCCCAAATTCCCCTCTTATCAACTAAAAAACCACCTCAGAATTGATCCAGGAGCAGGAAAGCAATTTACCAGTCTGGCTGGAAGGAGAATGAGGTGCAAGAACAGCAGCAACAACTGACAGCCAACCTGACAGCAGAGGGTCTGCATCAAGGGTCCAAGTCTGGAGCAATTAACCAATGAGATTCCACCCTTCTGCAAGTCAGCAGCCTCCTAAGAAAGTGGGCAGTCTGGGCAGGCTAGCAAAGCCTCACTCCTGTGACCCCACCTCCATGAAGGCCTTAACCCCATTGCTAATGTATTGGTAAAGCCACACCCCAGACTGGCCAACAGTAAGTAAAACCCTACTAGAAGCCAGACTGTTTTCATAGCAACCCAACTGCAGGGTCCCACCCCTGGAGCAGACCAGCAGCTAAACCCTACACCCTGAAAAAACCAACAGGGAGGCCCCACCTTCCAGTACAAGCCAGAATGGAAGCCTTCAGAAAAAGCTAGCAGTTAAACTCTGAAGCCCAGTGAAAGCCAACAGTACAAGAAACTAGGGAATAATGCAGGACCAGAGCCCAACTTTCAAAAAAAAAAAAAAGTCACGAAAAGGCAGGAAAAAAAAAAAAGCAAAGTTCACAAAAAAGAGCTTGAAAGGTACTTTGGTTATAGAGAGGATCAAGGCATAAAATTACAAGAGAATAGTATTGTCAAAATAGTTACATGTGAAGTGTCACAGAAAAAATGTAATCTGGTCTCAGGCCCAAAAAGAATTCCTGGAAGAGCTTTAAAAGGATTTTTAAAAGCAAACTGAAGAAGTGGAAAAAAAAATGAGAAAAGAAATAAGAGTAATGCATGGAAATCATGGGGAAAAGTCAACAGCATGGAGAAAGATATATAAAAATTTACCAAGGAAAGCAATTCCCTAAAAAATAGAATTGTTAAAATGGAAAAGGAAGTACAAAAGCACATTGAAGAAAATAATTCCTTTTAAAATAAAATTTAACAGTGGAAACTAAAGACTATGAAGCATCAAGATAAAATAAAACAAAATTTATTTTTTTTTAAAGCAATAGAAGAAAATGTGAAATTTCTCATTGGAAAAGCAACTGACCTAGAAAATAGATCCAGGAGATATAATATAAAAATTATTGTACTATCTGAAAACCATGATCAAAAAATAAAGGCTGAACAACATCTTTCAAGAAAGAAAACTTCCCTCTTATTAGAATCAGAAGGCAAAACTGAAATTGAAAGAATCCATGATCACCACTTGAAAGAGATCTTAAAATAAAAACTCCCAAGAAACATCATAGCCAAATTCCATTGCTCACAGATCAAGAGAAAGTGTTACAAGTAGCCAAAAAGGAACAATATAAACCTTGTGGAGCTACAGACAGGATTACACAAGATTTGACAGTTTTCACATTAAAGAACCAATGTTTGGAATGTGAAATACCAAAAGGCAAAGGCATTAGGATTACAACTAAGAATCACCTACCCAGAAAAAAATGAATATAATCTTTCAGGATAAAAAAAAATAGATATTTAACAAAATAGACAATTTTCAAGTATTTTTAAATAAAAGACCAAAGCTAAATTAAAAAAAAAAAACTTCCAATATCAAATTCATGGAAAATATAAAAAAGTTAATAAAAACACAAATAAGAAAGAAAACATAAGAAATTCAATAAGATAATTATTTTTATTTTCTATATTGGAAGATCATATTTGTGACTAATAACTTTGTTATTAAAAGAGCAATTAGAAAGAATGTAGAATATAAGGTAACTTTGTTGGAATGATACACCAAAAACTAAAATAAAGGGGTGAGAAGAAAAATTGTATTGGAAGGAGGGGGGAGATTGAATGGAATAAATTATCCCACATAAAAGAGGCATGAAAGAGCTGTTCTATTGAAGGGAAAGATGTAGGAGTTGGAAGGGTATGACACCCAAAACAAACTTTTCTGTCATCAAAATTGGCTCAAAAGGAGAATAAAGTACACACTCAGTTGAATTTAGAAATCTATCTATCTTACCCTATAAGAGAGTAAAGGGGAATGGAGATAATAGAAAGTGGAGGTAGGACTGATAAAAGGGAGGGTATGTTAGTAAAGTAATATATTGTGAGGAGGGAAAAGATGAAGAGAGAGTAAAAGAGAAGGGGAGATAATAAAGTAAAAAAAAAAAAATTAGCATGGAGGGAAATACACAGTTAGTTAATGTAACTACATATGTGAATGAACTCACCCATAGTAGAATAGATTAAAAACCAGGATCTTACAATATGTTGTTTACAACAAACATATTTGAAGCAAATAGATATACATGGGATAAAGATAAGGAGCTGGAGTAGAATCTATTATGCTTCAGTTGACTCAAAGAAAGTATAATTAGCAATAATGATCATGACAAAGCAAAAGCAAAAATGGGTCTAATTAAAAGAGATGAAGAAGAAAACTGTATCTTGAACAATGAAGTCATATCAATACTAAACATAAGCCAAGTAGCATAACATCCAAATTCTTAGAGGAGAACTTAACAAGAAGAAATGGACAACAAAATTGTACTAGAAGAGGGTTTCAACCTCCCTCTATCAAAACAAGATAAATCTAACCACAAAATAAACAAGCAAGATTAGTTAAGGAGGTAAGCAGAATTTTAGAAAAGTTGAGTGTGATAAACCTTTTGGAGAAATTTGAATGAATATTGAAAGGAATATATCTTTTTCACAGTGCTACATGGCACCTACAAAAGAAAATTGACCATGTGTCAGGCCATAAAAACCTTACAATCAAATGAATCTTTTTCAGATCATGATTCAATGAAAATTATATGTAATAAAGGACCATGGAAAAATAGATCAAAAATTAATTTGAAACTAAATAATCTAATCCTACAGAATGAGTGGAATAAATAACAAATCATAGAAACAACAAATAATTTCATCCAAGAGAATGCAACTTATGGGATGCAGTCAGAGGATTCTTAGGGGAAAATGTATATCTCAAACTTTTTATATCAATAAAATAGAGAAAAAGAAGATCACTTAATTGGGCATTCAAGGTAAAAAAAAATCTGTAAAAAACACAAATTTAAAATCCCAAATATGAAAAGGAAATTAATAATATTAATTTAAATTAAGAAAACCATTAAACTAATATACAAAACTAGAAGCTAGGTTTATATTTAAAAAAAACAACAACAAAATGGACAGATCATTGATTAAATTGCTTATTAAGAGGAAAGAAGAAAATCAAATTACTAATATCAAAAATGAAAAGGGTAATTCATCACCAATGCAGAGGAAATTAAGACAATTGTGCCAAATTATATGTAAATAAATTTCACAATCTAAATGAAATGGATTGTTTACAAAAATTTAAATTATCCCAATTAACAGAAGGAGAAATAAAATACTTAACCAACCCAGTCTTAGAAAAATATTGAATCCATCAATGAACTTCCCAAGAAAAAATTCCTAAGACCAGATGGTTTCACAAACAAATTCTATCAAACATTTAAAGAACAATCACTTCTAATGCCATCTTAACTGTTTTGAAAAATAAGCAAATAAGGAGTCCTATCAAAGTCCTTTTATGAAACAAATATATTACTGATAATCAGACCAAGAAGAGCCAAAACAGAGAAAGATAATTATATACCAGTTTCCCTAATGCATATTGATACAAAAAATTTTAAATAAAGTTCTATCATCAGGATGATACAAAATGACCAGGTGGAATTTATACCAGGAATTCAAAGCTAGTTCATTATTAGAAAAAACTATCAGCATAATTTGACCATATCAATAATGAAACAATGGATAGAGTATCAGCCCTGAAGTCAGGAAGAATTCAAATCTGGCCTTAGACATTTAACACTTCCTTGCTGTGTGACCCTGGGCAAGTCACTTAACCACAATTGCTTCAGCAAAAATAATAATGTAATAATGATAATGATGAAACCAACCAAATCATAGGATTACCAAAACAGAAGCTGAAAACATCTTTGATAAAATACAGCACCTATTCTTATTTAAAATGTTAAGAAACATAGAAATAAATAGAGCTTAGTTTAAAATGATGTGATATTTATCTAAAGCTATCACTAAGCATTATCTGTAATGGGGATAAATTGGAAGCCTTCCCAATACAATTGGAGTGAAGCAAGGATGCCCATTATCACCTCTATTATTGAATATTATATTAGAAATGTTAGTTATAGCAATAAGAGAAGGAAAGGAAATTACAGGAATATGATGGGTAATGGGAAGGAAAGGAAATTAAAAGAATATGATAGGTAATGAGGAAACCAAACTTAATACTCTGCAGATGATATGATGAGAAAATCCTAGAGCATCAATTAAAAACTACTTAAAATTATTAATAACTTTAGAAAAGTTGCAGGATATACAATAATGTCTTGCTACTGTCCATTGTGGAAAAGTTTAGGTAGAAATTATATTACAATAAATCATCATATTAATTTAGTATATGATAAACCGAAAGATTCAAGCTTTTGTAACAATAACTCATTTGACAAAAACTGCTAGGAAAACTGAAAAAAACAGTATGGCAGAAACTAGGTATAGACCAACATCTCACACTGTATACCAAGATAAGGTCAAAATAGATACATGATTTACATATAAAGGGTGTTAACAGAAGCAAATTAAGAGAACTTGGAATAGTTTATCTGTCAGTTTTAAGGATAAAGCAAGAATTTAGGACTAAGGAAGAGATAGAGAGCATTACAAAATGTAAAATAGAGATAATTTTGATTATATAAAATTAAAGTTTTGTGCAAGCAAAACCAATTCTACCAAAATTAAAGGGAAAGCAGAAAATTGGGAAGAAATTGCAATAAGTATCTCTGATAAAAGTTTCATTTCCCAAATATGTAGAAAACTGAGTAAAATTTATACAATTTACAATTCATTTACCAACTGAGAAATGGTCAAAGGATATAAACACGGAGTTTTCACACAAAGAAATCAAAACTACATATAGTCATATGAAAAAATGCTCTTAATCACTATTGATCAGAGAAATAAAAATTAAAACAATTTTGAGGTGCTACGTCACACTTTTCAGACTGGCTAATATGACAAAAATTTTGGATGTTGCACAGGATGTAGGAAAACAGAGGCACTGGTACATTGTTGGTGGAGTTGTGAACTAATTCAAACTTTCTGGAGAGCAATTTGGAACTGTGCCCAAAAGGCTATCAAATTGTGATTCCCTTTGATCCAGCAATATACTCCTAGGTCTATACCCCAAAGACATGCAAAAAATGCAAAAAAAAAAATCTTTATAGCAGCATTTTTTTGTGTGATGGCTAAGAATTAGAAATTAAAGGAATTCCTATCAATTGGAGAATGACTAAAGAAGTTGTGATAATATAATATTATGTGATGTAATATTATTGTGCTATAAAACATGATAAGCAAGATGTTATCAGAAAAATCTGTAAAAATTTATATAAACTGATGCATAGTGAAGTGGACAGAAATAAGAGAATGTTGTACACAGAAACAGCAATTTTTTTCAATGAAAAATTGTGAATGCTTTGGTGATTTACAGCAATACAATGATCCAAGACAATCCCAAAGGACTTATAATGAAACATATCCACCTCCACAGAAAGAACTGATATTGATTGAATACAGACTGAAGCTTGACTTTTTTTAGTTTATTTTTTAAATTTTATTCATCTTTTTGTATTGGAAATATCTTAGATAATTCCATATCTGATTGCCTACTGTCTCAGGATGGAGAAAGGGAAAGAAGTAGGGAGAGATAGGATTTAGAGGTCAAAATTTCAAAATAAAAGTGTTAAGAATTGGGAAAAAAAGAAAATTTGTGATATATCTTAAAAACATATTAATTTTTAAAAATTTTATCCCTTACTCATTTTCTGGCTTGAGAGATTTTAAGGCAAGTATTTTAAGAAGAAAGAGAAAGTTAGAAAAAGAAACTAATACCTTAACTATCTTAGAGAATACACACAATATCATATAACCATCATCCATCATAGATGCATAAACAGAAATACATTCGCTCAACTCTTATTCTTTTATTAAATCTTTTAATTTTCAAAACATATGCATGGATAATTTTTCAACATAAATTCTTGCAAAACCTTGTGCTCCAGTTTTTCCCCATCTTTCCTCCACCTTCCCCTTGTCCCTATTGGGCAAGTAATCCAATATATGTGAAACGTGGTAAAAATATATGTTAAATCCAATATATGCATCCATATTTATATAATTATCTTGCTGCACAAGAAAAATAAAATCAAAAAGGGAAAAAATGAGAAAGAAAATAAAATGCAAGCAAACAACAATAAAAAGAGTGAAAATACTATGTTGTGATCCACACTGAGTTCCCAGAATCCTCTCTCTGGATGTAAATGGCTCTCTTCATCATAAGATTATTTGCAAGTGATCGGGGTCATCTCATTGTTGAAAAGAACCATGTCTATCAGAATTGATCATTGCATAATCTTGTTGTTGCTAGCTCAACTCTTATTGATGAACATATATGTAGGTCTATCAATTAGACCATTTGGCATGGGTTAATATCTTCCATTATATGTTTTGAACAATTTGGGGATTTTACTTAGACATATTTTCCTAAGAAATCGTCCAAGAAATAATACCCTATATAACTTTTATAATCATTACTTATTCATTACATATTAACTAGTCCTGAATTTAAGATGTTCTAGTCTAGTGAAATTTTATCTCGTTCTTCAGTTATGGGGCTCCTACTTACTGTACACAACAAAAATATATTGAGGGTTTTTTTTTTTTTTGGATAGAAACATTAAACAATGACTGATACTTCTTCCACTTCTTTGTACCTCTGCATGACATCTGTTGTCATTTTTTTTTTTTTTTTGCTGAGGCAATTGGCTATAAGGGACTTGCCCAGGGTCACACAGCCAGTGCCTGAGACTAGATTTGAACTCAGGTCATCCTGACTTCAGGGCTGGTACTCTATCCACTGTGCCACCTAGATGCTCATCTGTTATCATTTTAATTGTCTCTAATTTGCTTGTAATAATTGCCTCAGGATATCAGAGATGAGTGCCTCTCACCAGTATACTTTCTATTCTTCTTTTTCAGAATGTATAGCTATCTTCTAAATCATCTTCTTTATCTATAATTCTTTATTGATCATCTTATCTCTGTTAAATGTCATAGAGCATGTCATAAGGTTCATCCAATGCAACAACAAAAAAAATCAGGATTAGAGGAGTAACTTTGATAGCCATTCATATCATTGAAGCCACTGGCATCAGTTGCCTTTTTAAATAAAATTGTACAAAGGAAAAATTCAAAGAAGTAGATTACTGAATTTCAAAACTCACCATATATGGTAATGATGACAATAACAATATTAGGAGGATTAATAACTAAGATGAGGATAACTCTTTAAAGGGGCATCTAGGTGATACAGTGGATAGGGTACTGGGATTGGAATCAGGAAGACTCATTTTCACAAGTTCAAATGTATCCATAGACATTTATTAACTGGGTTATTCTGGGCAAGCAACTTAATTTTTTTGCCTGAGTTTCATCATCTGTAAAATAAGCTGGAGAAGGAAATAGCCAAGCTCTCTAGCATCCTTGCCAAGAAAACCCAAATGGGATCACAAAGAATTGGACACCACCAAGCAACAAAGATGTTTTTTTGAGATTTGAAAAGAACTTGTAAGTATCTCATTTTATCCTCACAACAATTCTTTGTGCAAGATGGAATAATTATCTTTTTTTTTTTTTTAATAGATGAGGACACTTAGGCAGAGGCAATGAGACTTGTTCAGGATCACAATAAGTGTTTGAGGCTGAATTTGAAGCCAAGTTTTCTTGCCATTAGACCCAGGGTTCTGTCTACTACGCCATGAAGTAGTTTAGGGTAACATGATTAGCTCCACCAAAAATCATTTCATAGCCACTTTGAGATGCCACTGTTTTAAGAGATTTTGAATTCCATGTTTCTTAATGGGTTGAATTCAAATCTATTTCCAACTTCTGATTTTAGTGGTTCCTCCCTGGGACTTCCCTACCTTGAAGAAATAATATCCCAAACAAAAAACACTGAAAAAAAAATCTAGTATTCTTTAGAATTTCAAATTCTCAAATCTCAGAAAAACAATTTATATATATAATTTCATTATGTCTCTTTTTTCTTCCTCTAATCACAAACATCATATCTTCCTTCTGTTCATTTTTTCTGATATACAACACCCCTCCCACCCACTCTCAACTCAGTATCATTTGGCAATGGGGAGTAGAAACTGATTCCAAAATTAAGCTAAATTAGATTGGTTGGAAGGGGGCAGTCAGAAAGGCTAGCTTACAAAGTCCAAAAAAATGTATTTTAAAATCCATAGAAAATATAGAGAAAATTCATTCCTACCAAATATGTAGTTATCCTCACATCACAAAATTGAATCTTGTTTATATCTATAATAGAAAAGCCTTTGGTTGATACATATTAAAACAAATTATTCAATTCCTTTGTAGAGACAGGAGAGAGGGAAGTTTTCCCTCAGGAAAAAAATACATAACTATTATTGAAATTAACTATCAATAAATAGTCATTTATAGGAGCTCAATAATATTAAAACATTAAACACATTTTCCTTAGGAATATAACACTTGCCTATGCCTGACTGTAGTTTTTTTTTTCTTTTTTTTTTTTTGAAGCTCATTTTTTTATTATTTATTTTATTTTTTAATCTTTTTTATTTTATTTTATTTAATAATAAGTTTATATTGACAGAATCCATGCCAGGGCAATTTTTTTTACAACATTATCCCTTGCACTCGTCTCTGTTCCAATTTTTCCCTTCCCTCCCTCCACCCCCTTCCCTAGACGGCAAGCAGTCCTATATATGTTAGATATGTTGCAGTATATCCTAGATACAATATATGTTTGCAGAACTGAACAGTTCTCTTCTTGCACAGGGAGAATTGGATTCAGAAGGTAAAAATAACCAGGGAAGAAAATCAAAGATGCAGATAGTTCACATTCATTTCCCAGTGTTCTTTCTTTGGGTGTAGCTGCTTCTGTCCATCATTTATCAATTGAAACTGAGTTAGGTCTCTTTGTCAAAGAAGTCCACTTCCATTAGAATACATCCTCATACAATATCGTTGTCAAAATGTATAATGATCTCCTGGTTCTGCTCATTTCACTCAGCATCAGTTCATGTAAGTCTCACCAGTCCTCTCTGTATTCATCCTGCTGGTCATTTCTTACAGAACAATAATATTCCATAACATTCATATACCACAATTTACCCAACCTTCTCCAATTGATGGGCATCCATTCAATTTCCAGTTTCTAGCCACTACAAACAGGGCTGCTACTAACATTTTGACACATACATGTCCCTTTGCCTTCTTTAGTATTTCTTTGGGATATAAGCCCAATAGAAACACTGCTGGATCAAAGGGTATGCACAATTTGATAACTTTTTAGGCATAGTTCCAGATTGCTCTCCAGAATGGTTGGATTCGTTCACAACTCCACCAACAATGCATCAGTGTCCCAGTTTTCCCGCATCCCCTCCAACATTCATCATTATTTTTTCCTGTCATCTTAGCCAATCTGACAGGTGTGTAGTGGTAGGTCAGAGTTGTCTTAATTTGCATTTCTCTGATCAATAATGATTTGGAACACTCTTTCATATGAGTGGTAATGGTTTCAATTTCATCATTTGAAAATTGTCTGTTCATATCCTTTGACCATTTATCAATTGGAGAATGGCTTGATTTCTTATAAATTTGAGTCAGTTCTCTATATATTTTGGAAATGAGGCCTTTATCAGAACCTTTAACTGTGAAGATGTTTTCCCAGTTTGTTGCTTCCCTTCTAATCTTGTTTGCATTAGTTTTGTTTGTACAAAGGCTTTTTAATTTGATATAATCAAAATTTTCTATTTTGTGATCAGTAATGGTCTCTAGTTCATCTTTGGTCACAAATTCCTTTCTCCTCCACAAGTCTGAGAGATAAACTATTCTATGTTCCTCTAATTTATTTATAATCTCATTCTTTATGCCTAGGTCATGGACCCATTTTGATCTTATCTTGGTATATGGTGTAAAGTGTGGGTCCATGCCTAATTTCTGCCATACTAATTTCCAGTTATCCCAGCAGTTTTTATCAAATAATGAATTCTTATCCCAAAAGTTAGGATCTTTGGGTTTGTCAAACACTAGATTGCTATAGTTGACTATTTTGTCTTGTGAACCTAACCTTTTCCACTGATCAACTAATCTATTTCTTAGCCAATACCAAATGGTTTTGGTGACTGATTGTAGTTTTAAAAATAGCTAACTACTGTATAGCTACTTCTTAAAATTCTCATTTAATTTTTTTAATATTTCAGAATAAATTAAAAATGTCCATTTTAAAACTGATGAAATGCTATGAAGTCATACTGAGATTTTAGCACTAAAGTCAACCCAGAATATTAAAATAATAAATTTATAATTCTCTAATATTACTCATCCAGAAAGTACCCATAGCATTTTCTAGATCATATACCTTGTTAAAAATTATCTAGGTTTCCTAACAAATGTTTGACATTCTAAAAGAATCTAAGACAAAAACGCATTGAGCTTCTTTTGTTTTACTTCATAATTCTAAAGTTAATGTTCCCAACTTTTCTTTAATCCTTATTCCTGCCCTTTGCAGGTACAGTGAATATCTGCCTACTAAGGCTTATTGACTGGAGCTTTCCCATAGACATTTTTAAGTGAATTCAGATTTCATTGTGTATTTATTTGTTATTTGGACATCAGAAGGAGATTTTTTTCTGGCAAATCACTTACATCTAAAAAGAAAATACATTTCTTCATCTTCTTTTCTCACTTTGGAATGTAGTAAAAGATATTAAAAACATTAGCAAAAATAATCAAATATCTATTTTCTCCCCATACTAGGATATTGTTGGGACATATGCTCTTGTTTTTTTTTTCCCCCTTGTTTATAGTTTGAAAATTTTGCTTCTATTTTCTGTTTATTCTCTTTCTTTCCTCCTTTCCCCCATCTCCAATTGTTTTATATCTTGACATATACCTTGACATATAACCATACTTGGTTGCATCCTTTAAAAATTTATCAAAAGAAAAATTTTTTGGATTTAGAAGAATAAAAGATGTAGAAGTGTAAGATGCATGAGTGTAAGGTATAGAAGATGGAGGGAAATGAATAATTTTACTAGGGTCCTCAGATATATTTTTGAATTCTTATGAACAAATTATTTTATTTTTAGTTTATTGATATTTTGGGTACTTTTTTTCATATTACAGTAATCATACTCTTAATTCTTAAATTTTCTTTCATACACTGAGAAATCTATGCTCAAAGAGCTAATTCAGTTTTAATTGATCAAGGATGTACAGAAGCAGCTACACCCAAAGAAAGAACACTGGGAAATGAATATAAACTGCTTGCATTTTTTTTCTTCCCGGGTTATTTATACCTTCTGAATCCAATTCTCCCTGTGCAACAAGAAAACTGTTCAGTTCTGCACACATATATTTTATCTAGGATATACTGTAACCTATCTAACATGTAAAGGACTGCTTGCCATCTGGGGGAGGCGATGGAGGGAGGGAGGGGAAAAATCGGAACAAAAGTGAGTGCAAGGGATAATGTTGTAAAAAATTACCCTGGCATGGGTTCTGTCAATAAAAAGTTATTTAAAATAAAATATAAGAAAATAAAATAAAAGAAATCTATGCTCCAAAATCAATTGTGACCTTCTTCAAAAAAGAATCTCATTTCTTTATTAGTATCTATTCCAAATATAGAACCTAAAAAGAGAAACATGAGCCATCTTACCCACTGTTTTGCAGAGGTGGGAGCCCTATGGTTATAAAGCATTGAATACATTTTCTTTATATGTATTGATTGATTTTGATGATTTTTCTCTTCTTTTTCCTTTTTTCCTATTAAAGTATTTTCCTATTAAATTTCCTATTAAAAGTATATATACATATACATATATGATGCTTTCTAGAAGGTGTAGGGAAAAGACATTTAAAGAAATTTAGGTAATATAAAATAATACAACACTAAAAGTTTATTAAAAATAAAATATTAAAAATAGCTTCTTGATGGTGAGCTTTTTTCACTTATGTCTTTTTGCTTAATATAATATCATTTTTAGAGAGACTGAAATCTTCTAATATTTTATGAACAAGAATCACAAGTTTCATTCATATACATTTTGTTCTAGGTAGTCTGTTTTCAAGCTGATATGATATATTTTACCTTAGCAAATATAGTCTTTTTATATTCTGTCAGGGGTCCTCAAACTTTTTAAATAGGGGGCCAATTCACTGTCCCTCAGACTGTTGAAGGGCCAGACTATAGTAAAAACAAAAACTTTGTTTTGTAGGCCTTTAAATAAAGAAACTTCATAGTCCTGGATGGAGGGGATAATCGTCCTCAGCTGCTGCATCTGGCCTGTGGGCCATAGTTTGAGGAGGGCCTCTGTGTAGGATATGAAGTTTTAAATAGTCTCTTGATTTCAATAACTTTGGTAAAGAGGTTTTTCAACTGATTTTTTTCCTACAAAATATCAGAAATAGCATTTTTTACAAAATATATTTTCCAAAAGTCTGTCAACAGTATATGCCCAGAGCCAAATATATGTTGACCATTGTACTGGGCAATGTGAAGAAAAAATGAAGTAGAACACATGATTTCTGCAATTATAAGCATACAAGAGATTTATAATATTATCCCTGAAAACATGAACAAGAAAAATGCCTGGTCTACTTCCATCTTTTTTTTGCACAAGATGTATGATTTTTATTTCTATAGGGAGCTCTCATTATTAGTGCATACTGACCAATTGATCATGAAGAATTAAGATATTAAAGGACTTGGCCTGGGTCACAGTCTGCTGTATCAGAGTTGAGCCTTGAAACCCTACAGTCCTGATGCCAAAGTTTGCCTTCAGCTCTTATTTCCAGATACATATCTTTTTCAAAAGTATGACTTCTTTTATTCTAGAAAACTTCAAATCAGGTCTTTATAAAAAATTTTAAAAGCTAATATGTAGCTGATATCTGGTAGTTGTTTTGTTGTTGTTGTTGTTTGAAGATCATAATTGATTTTGGGGCATAGATTTCTCAGTATATGAAAGAAAATTTAAGAATTGAGGGTATGGTTACTGTAATCTGAAAAAAAGGAGGGACCTAAAATATCTATAACTAAAAATAAAATAATTTGTTCATAAGAACTCAAAACTATACCTGCGGACCCTATTGAATTCTTTGTTGTTTCAAAAATATGCCAAAAAATCAAAAACAAGTTGCAAAGTTATTTCTTCAAATTTATTAATTATTTCAGCCACTCTATGAGGCAGGTTAATAGAACATTTTCAATCATATCTGACTCTTCATGACCACATTTAGGGATTTCTTAAAAAGATACTATAAAGATCTGCCATTTATTTCTCCAACTTATTTTATAGGTGAGGAAACAGAGGCAAACAGGGTTAGGTGATTTGACCATGTTCACACACCTAGTTAGTAAGCATCTGAGACCACAGTTGAACTCTGATTTTCTTGACTTCAGGAGTGGTGCTCTGTCCACTGTACCACCTAGGTGCCATTGATTAATTCAACTATATTACTGGGCGAGGGGGGAATCCATAAATTTGAACTTTTAAGATAAAAAAAAATCGACTATAAATTTGAACTCTAAGTGCTGTGTATTATATTAGAAGTTACTCTATTAGTTTTTGATAGATTAGCATAGATAACATTGGATAATCCTAATTTAGCTGTCATTTGATAATGCTATCATGTCTCCTCTCTATAGGTGTCTTCTCACTCCTTGTGAGATTTCCTAATGAGTAAGATTGCCTAATGAGTAAGATTATTGCACGATCTTTTTAGAAAAATTCTCAAATTCTAATCTTTTTTCCTTCCTTTTTAATGATTATAAATAGTTTTTCTTCCACTTGTTTTCTTCCTTATAATTTCTGATTCCTCAAAATCAGTAACTTTGCTATAATATCTGAAGAAAGTAGTTTGTTACAGAAATCCTGAAAGCTATATAGATCTATAGATACAGAAGGAGGTAGAGAGGGAGCGAAGGAAAGAGGGAGGGAAGAATAAAGGAAGCAAAAAGGAAGGAAAAGAGGAAGTAAGGGAGGGAGGGAAGGACAGAAGAAAGAATAGAGGGAAGGAGGAAAAGGACAAAGCAAGGAAATGGGAAGTGAAGAAGGGAGGGAAGTAGAAAAGGATGAGGAAGAGAGAAAGGGAAAAATAACTATCAAATTACATCACCACTTTGGGCTTCCATTTTCTCATCTGTTAAAGAAGGTATCCTAAATGATCTTTAAGGCCCATTCAAGCCATAAATTTGTGTTCCTATGCACTTTGATCCCATGCTTTCTTTTGTTCCAAAACCTGAAATCTCCCTTCATCTCTTAAAGGGGTTGGGAGTGAAGATTTTTCATTAACTCCTTCCTTCTTTTGTCTCCTAATGGAGAGTTAGGTCCTAGAAGATATCTTCTGGAATGTTGACAAAGAGTGTACTTTTCAAATCTTGAGTCACTTCCTAATAATAAATTTTGTACTTAGAAGGAGAAACCAACTTATATTTATTAACTCTATCAGGAGATGCACTAAATTATTAATTATGATCTAAAAGAATAATGCACTTCAATAACCATCTGACTTTGTTGTAATGAACGTTTTTATCACTTAAAATGATTGAGATAAAGAATTCACCCATGTGTTTTTGGTGAACGAAATCTATATTACCTTTATTAATTTACTTTATAGAAAGTATAGTAATAAAATAATCAATTCTCAATTCCAATTGTTTGAGGAGTAAATGTAAACTACTCTATGCCTGAAAAGTTGTTTGAATAAAATAATATGCTACTTGAGTATAATGAAGGAGTACATTCTAAATAATACATTTTCCCCAAATCCTAAAAATAACATAACCTTCAAATAAATTATTGAGTAGTATCATAGATACCATTTTTTTGGCTTTAGTGGACATCTATATCTATCTATATTCATATATGTGGACATGCGCATATATACATGTGTGTAAGTATGTGACACTCAAATAACTACACACACACACACACACACACACACACACACACACACACACATTCTTTCTCCCAGGCTGTGGGTGCAGGCTTAATAGTATAACTGTGAGTTTTTTTGTTTATTTGTTTTTATGAATTTGTTTCAGTTGTCTGTGTGAAATTAACAGTTTAAGGTCTGAGAAATTTAAACTTTGCATGTTCTGAGATAGAACAAAAATTATATGCAGCCAAGCCCATTTTTCTTTTAAGTTTATTGTACAGGCAATTATATGCTAGTTTAATTTATATATGATGTCTTTTTCTCCTAATATTTTATCTTAAAAGAAGAATTCTTTGTGTGTATATATATATATATATATTATATACATATATATATATATATGTGTGTGTGTGTGTGTGTGTGTGTGTATCACAGTGATATGTCACTTTTCCCCATTTATTATCTTAGGTGATTCTTATAATCATTTCATAAAATAAACAAGCCTGGCTTTATAACCCCCTCCCCATTTTACAGGGGAGATTCACAGAGGAGAAGTGATTGGAATGAGAGTATTCAGCTAGCAAGTAGTAGAATTGGGATCCAATTATTTGTCTTTTCACTCTGAGTAATTGTGTGTGTGTGTTTTCCATTTTATCTCATATTTATTTTCTAGGAAATTGAATAATTCTAAGTTGTATTCACTGATATGTTCAGCTATGTTGGATTCATTTGTTATGATATGAATAAAGACGTAGGTTCTGTTGGGATTGATCATACTGGGAACACATTTGACACCTGTTTTGAAAGGATTCATACCTCTCCTTTAATCTCATATATTCCAATGTGTATTCTTTCCTCAAACCTCTCTAACTATGTCTTCTACTTCTATCCTTCTCAGCCAGGACTTTACTTCCTAGTTTGATTATAAAATTAGAATCCATCCATTATGTGCTATTTTCTCCAAACTGAACACTCAAAATCCCTCTACATCCAAGTACACAGTTAAGAGGCCACATGAATACTACAGCACTCTAAGTACACCCAGACCATATTAAAAATGTAACTAAGAAAATAACATTATCTCCCTAAAATTATTCTTCCCTTAAAATTTCCAGTATCTAGTGAGGATACCACAATTCTTTCAGTCACCCAAATCTTTGTAACCTTAGATTTTCTTAACTTTGTTGATTCCCTCTCCTTCATGAGTCTCCAAATTTAATCAATTGTCAAAGTTTGTGAAATCTACCTCCATAGCAACTCTCACATTTATCATGTCTTCATTTATCCTATCATCACCTTTTTTTTTAGCTTCCTCATCACTTTTTCCCCAGACTATTGCAATAACCTATTCATTATTCTCCATGCTTTCAGCATTTCTCTTCTCCAAACCATTCTTCACATGGCAACTAAAATTATACTCTATTCTGAACATGGTTTTCCCTGCTCATGAATCTTTACTGGCTCTCCATTACGAATAAAAGAAAAATTGTTCAGTATGTCATTTAAAATCCCTCATAATCTGGCCCCAGATTAATTTTCTAGAACTGTTTCATATGATGCCCCTTTCAGCATGCAATGTTTCAGGCAAATTTATCATGTGAATGCCTAAACTTCTCATCTTCTCCTGTCTCCCAAATCAGGAATATACTCCTTCTTCTTATTTAGGCCTCGTCAAATCCTTCATTTATGTCAAGACAACTCAATGCACCCCCCTAAGAAAATCTTTCCTTATTTTCATGAATGCTAGTTCTCTCTCCTAAGTTGTTTTTCTTATATTTACTTATCTCTTCTGTTTTGTTGAATCCCCAGCAGAATGTGAGCTTTTTGTAAAAGCTGGACTATTTTTATTTTTTTTCCTTCTCTATTCCCATTCTTTTTTTGGACATATACTGTCTTGTGATCCTGGACAAGTCATTTATACTGTTATACATCAGTCAATTCTTTATGGCTTTTTTGATCTTCCTTAATTCTTCCCCCACTTGACTTCCAATTTATCCTATATATAGGTTGCTTATGTGATGATGTCTGAATATTGTCACAATCATTAGACTGAGTTTCTCAGGACAATTGCTGCCTTTTGCCTTTCTTTATATCCTAGTACTTAGCATAGTGCCCAGAATATTGTAAGAGTTTAATAAATATTTTTGACTGAGTAAATGACTTACCGAACAGATGCAAACCTACAACATAGAGGGAGATTTTTAATTTTTGTTTTTAAATGGGAATTCCCTCTGCTAAGAAAAGTACAGATCTAATTTTTTAAAAATAGGTAAATGAATGAACAAACAAATGGGACCAACCCTGTGTCTTACACATAATAAATGTTTGTTTAATGCTGAATTATTTCAGTGTATTTCTAACTCCTCCTAATTCTAACTCCTCCTAATTCCCACACCCACTAAGGAAAAATGCCTTAAGAACAAAGATTCTCATGTTCTTTTCACTGCCTGCTCAAATGTTTACTAAGTATCACTGGAATTGAATTGAATTAGAATTAGAATTTCTATCAATTCTATCAGAAAAAGCAAGATGTTTTCTTAACTACTGTAGTTGAAATTCATTAAACTTGAAAGGTTGCATGGTTGATTGCCTTATCTCAATGGCAGTTGCTTTTCTTCTTCAACAGTGGAGATGCCATGGTGATATTGCTGCATGCAGCAATTAGGTGTAATTATTGTGGGGTTCTATCCTGAGTTATCTTTAACAGAAGTATCTGTAGCCAAAAATAGGCCCATTTGTTTTCTGATGCAGGTGTAACATCTGTGGAAAAGCTCCTGGCTGTGTAATGTGCAGCAGCAACACAGTGATTAAGAAAATTTGTGGTTGGACCCATCTACTGATGGAGATGTATTATAGTTGAACATTCTTATTTGGACAGGCATTCTCATTAGCACCACTCAGAAGAAAGCCAACAGTCTAGCTCTGACTAGCTTACTTTATAGTTCAATGAAAAGAACTAACCACTTAATATGTTTGAAGATTGTAATTTTGAAGTGCATGTTGCCTTTGTTGAAAAATATGGATGATGAAGGGGCACAGATAAGATTGTCAAGTAATCTGCATTTCTAGAGAGTGCACTAACTTTTGTTCTAAATCTTCAAGTCAGCTGAAGAGATAGTTTTCTGATAATTACCCATATCTGCATCTATGCCACAAAATAAATGAGATATTTGAGGCAATTCTATCAATAATTTATATTTTTTTAAAAGTCTCATCACTTGGGAGGAAATGGAATAAATTAGCCAATTATTCTGTCTACATTGGTTAGATACAATCAACAATTGCTCAGATCTTCATCTTTTTAAAATAAATATGATAAAATGTCAAGACTGATTTTGAAAATTGAATAGAAAACCGTCTTATTACTTTAAAATAATTCCTATATTTTAAGAATTGATGAGAACAACTTGTTTTATTCACATGAGCTAGTTATTCATGAGAAGTACAGGAAGAAAATAAAAGACTAAAGTTCATATAATTTAGGTTTTAGGCTTTACACTGAGCAAATGATATAATCAGTTGTGGACTGTGTAAAAATAAAATAAAATTATTTTTTATAATTTTATTACATTTATTTATTAGAATTTTAGAGCACATTAAAAATTGATATCTATTATAAGATTTCTTTTCTAGTCCACGTTTTTCCTTGACTGCTATCTCTTTCCCCTTCCCCCAAAATTCTGGGCATTTCTGAGATGTTTGGAAAACAGAGAAAGCCTCCCAATCCCCCATCTCTTCCCTTTAGGTTATCTATCTGTAATTCCAGTTATTTGTATCTAATTAAATATCTTGTATTGTGACTTTTTATTTTAGAAATGGAATAACTTGGGGAAGCAGGGAAATGATTCCAACTGTTTTATTAGATCTAGATTTACCTAGTCTCATTTGGGATTTTAGCCCAAACACTTTAGTGTTTTTGCTCCCCCTCTCCATCTTTTGAAAAAAATGTATTCTTCAGATTGCAAAGGACAGCTTCTAATTTATAGTAAGTTGCATATTCTTTTCTTATTGTGCTCTTGGGTTTGTAAGCATCTGTAAAAGTGGGGTGGGAGTTTTTGATGGGTTTTGGGTTCATGGCTTCTACAAACAAAAACATCATAAGAAACAGCAAATTTGTTAGAGGTTCTTGGGGGGAAGATTTCTGTGAGCTTTTTGAAAGACTTTCTTTCCCAATCTCCCAAAAGAGAGTGCAATGAATTTTAGAAACAGCAATAAAAAAATTGAGGCTTAATCTTAATTTTAGGAAGGGAGAGCTATGGCTTCTTCTATGAATTCAATTGAATTTAATTTCTCAAGCACTTATTAAGTACCTATTATATGAAAGACATTATACCAAACACTGGAGATAAAAAACCTAGTATAAAACTTGCCCTGCCATCCAAAAGTTTATGATCTACTTTTCTCTATTTCTGAGATGACAAGCTAACTCAGGTCATCCAGAGCAACCAAAAACAAATCTTTAAAGCTTCTCAGTTCACTTGTCTATCCCTACCTTAGCACTATAGATTTTAATTACATTGGATGTTACCCTCTCTATTGCCAATGGTATTTTTTCTTCAACTTTCTCAATGAGCCTGATATATCACAAAATTTTGTTTAGAATCCTCATTATTAAAGAATTCTGGCCATTGATGACTGCCAGGATTAATAAAGGAAAGTATCCATATAGTAAATCTGCCACTATGTTTGCCAGAATGACTCAAGGACTACTATGGTAAATTAGGAATTACATCTGAGACTTCTGAGTCAGTTTTTAATCCTCACTCCACATCACTTAATTTTATTATCACACACCTCTTCTTTTATAATATAGCTAGCATCTACTTTTTAAATTTCTATTGTGATGGCTATGATCTAGGTATTAATCACACTAACCCAAAGTCTTGATGGTCTTTCTACCTCTAATTTCCATTTCCACCAATATACTCTGAACATTTTTTTTGTAAAAAATATTTTTCTCAAGAATTATTTTAAAACTCTCATTTTAAATACCATTAACTGGCTTTCTCATTATTCTCAGTCTCCTTTGTTTGATCTTCATCCATCCAGAACACATCTTCTAATGCCACTCAAGATGACAGCCTCTTATCTTGACTCTTTTTACTATTTTACTGGATAATCTCATCAACTCCCATGCATTTAATTATCTTCTCTATGCTAGAGATTCTGGTATTTACCTTGTGTTCTTTAAGCTCTCTGTAGACATCCAGTCTCATACTTCCAAATATCTTTCAGACATCTCAAATTGGAAGCCCAGTAGTCATCTTAAATTCAACATGTCCAAAACAGAATTCATTATCTTTCCCAAAGAAATCTTTCTACCTCCTACTTTTTCTATTGTTGTTGTTGTTTTTCTCTTGTTCTGGTAAGAGAATCATGATATCAGGGAGGTGATGCCATAATATGAAAGTGAGTGACTGAGGAAGGGCTTGCAAAGACACTAACCTCACTTTCTACAGAATCATCTGGGTTCAGTGGCTAGATATAGATCAGAATGACCAGAAATGGACCTGAAGGAGACCTTGGCCTTTACTATAAAAGGTAATATCATCCACACAGTCTCTCAGGCTTATAATCTAGATGTCATTCTCAATTCTTCACATTTACCGCTACCCCCTTCCCATATCCAGTTTGTTTCCAAAGTATGTTGATTTTTACCACTATTACATCTCCCTAAAAATCCCCTTCTCTCCTTGGACACTGTCACCTCCCTGGGGAAGGCCGTCATCATCATCTCATCCCTGGACCATTGAAACAACCTAATTTTGGGTCTACCTACCTCATCTCTTTCCTTATTCCAATCCATCTTCCATTCAGCCGCCAAAATTAATTTCCTAAAGTAAGATCTGACTATTCCCTTACTGAATAAATTCTAGTAATTCTTCATCATCTCCAAGATTAAGTACAAAATCTTCTGTTTGGAATACAAAGCCCTTCATAATCTAACTTCTTTCTACCTTTCCAATCTTTGTACTTTGTACTTGATGCCATGTACTTTTTGATCTGATACCAAAGACCTTCACCAACAAACTCTTTATGCTTTGGAGCATTTCTTTGGCTATATCCCATTCCTGAATAGTTAGTGTTTCCTCTTCATCATAGCCTTCTGATTTCTCTGGCTTCCTTCAATTCACAATTAAAATTCAAATCTTCTATATTAAGTTTTTACCAAACTTTCTTAATTCTAGTGTCTTCTCTCTCTTGTTGTGTCATTTTTCAGTTTATATCTGACTCTTTCTGACTCCATTTGGGGTTTTCTTGGCAAAAATTGTGAAATAGTTTGCCATTTCCAACTTCATTTTACAGTTCATTTACGGATAAGATGACACCCTCCTATCTTCTGTCTTTCTCTACTATTTCAGTGGAGGATTTCATCAATTTATTTTACAGATGAGGAAATTGAGGCAGGCAGGATTAAGTGACTTGCCTTGCCCAACGTCACACAACTGGAAAATTATATTTTTTTTTTTTACCAATTTCCCCAAGTTTCATTGAAGAAAGAGATAAGGACTAAAGCTATCATTTCATCACTATAAGAAACTCCCTTCCCTCAATGAAGAACAGAAATTTATTTGTAGTTTGTTGCCTAGAGCAATGGTGGCAAACTTAATTTAAGTTTTAATTTAATTTAAACAGGGCCACTAAACCACAAATAAGGCTCCCTATGGGTCACATATTGATTTTAAAAACCACATATCAATATAACCTGTATAATACCTTAGTATTCCATCTGCTCCAGTGGGAGTGCCATGGGCCTCATACAGTTTATACATGGACATGTGTTTGACATATCTGTCCTAGAAGTTCACTGACTTATCCAAATTTTATACTTAGTGTGAATCAACTCCTCTCAACCTCAAGTATATACTATACCAGGCAACTTGGCAATAAGGAAAGTACAATTTAATTATGAAGTATTATGAGGCAATTTACAGCATTATTGTATACTTTTGAACTATTAGTGTCAAATAATAGTAGAAGAAAAAGAAATCAATACCTTTGAAAATTCTTTTGGTCTGTGACTGTTTTTAACATGCCACTTATCTCTAGACAGTATGGTCGAGAATGTGTGTTAGATTAAGGCTCAGAGTTCTAGTATTTGTTGTCATTGCTATGTATTTGACTTTGCTTAAGTCTTAATGTCTTAATGTCTACATTTGTAAAATGAGTGGTTGAGCCAGATGACTGATAAGGTTCCTTTTAACTTTAAACCTGTGGTCTTAAATGCTTGAATTGCTAATAGTAGTTCCACTCTTTCATTGCCACAACATACCTTTCTAAGTCCTAGGGCAGAGATGAGAGCATCCTTATAAAGTTGGTCATTGGGCTATCTTAAAGATATTTGCATAATTTATACATATTAATCCTCTTTTGTTAAAATGAATTCAAGTTATATAAACAATTAAACTTAAAAAAATAGATACCTAAATTGTAGTATATTCCTAAATTAACAATGGACAACAGTTACGATGTGTATTAGTGTAAAGTGGCATTGCATACTCTGCTCAGCATCAGATCATGTAAACTTTTTTAATGGACAAAATATTACATAGATTCAAATACACTATGGGCTAGTTCTCCTGAAATATATATGTATCTATATACATACAGTAAAGTAAAGACTAAAGTAAAGACTAAATACATACAGTAAAGATTAAAGAATGTATCACCACTATTCTAAAACTGTGAGATCTGGATTTGTAAAGGCTAATCCAGCATTATAACAGGGTTTGCTCTTTCTTGGTTATTCTTTAATGGAAAAGGCTTAAAATCATTTCTATCCCTTGACTTTCTAGCTGAGACCATTACCGTGGTGATCTCAAAAAGACAGCTTATGATTTTCATTATTAATGGCACTTTACTTCAGGGAGAATTCCCTCTTATTTTTAGAGGTCAACAGTTATTTGCTGATGAACCTTTTTTTCTTGACAAATAAGATTTATCATCTACCTCACCCCTATTGTCCTACATTCCTCGGTCTATTGCCCCCTTCCTATCTCTCTCTTTTTCTCCCTCTCCCCTTTTTCCCTCTCTATTCTTCCCCTTTCAACATATTTGGAAGGCTACCTATAACTAAACACCCAGAAAAAATAAGTTTTTATGTTAAAATCTGCCATTGTCAAAATTCTGAAGGCATTGATAATTCATTTCCTTTATAAAAAAAAAAGAAAAGTAACTCATATTCTTGAATAAATGAAAAACATTCTATTACCTGGATTCTCTGTAAGTTTATAACAGTCAAGTCTTAAACCCAATGTTTGTTTCTTTCCTTTTCCTTTCTATTCCCATCTCATTTTATTTTGGTTTCAGGTGCTACTTTATTTTGAGCAAAAGCCTTCTAGTGTGACCAGTTAAGGACTATGTAAAAATAAAATGTGGTCATTTCATTTCCAGAACATATTAAAGTTGATGTTTAATCTGGATTTTAGGAGGAGAGAATGATGGATTTCATTAAATGAGGACACTCATTTCAAATCAATTAACCTGCATTAATCTCCTGTTAGGTGCTAGGTACTATGTTAGTTTTGGGGTTACAAAAACAAAATACAACAGGCCCTGTCTTAAAACAAAAAAAAGGAGGTTTAAGTCAAAGAATAATTAAAATGATTCTCTTAGCAATGTTTTTTCAAGACTATCATTGAATACAAAGAGGAAGGAGTCTTTCCATTTCTGTTGTTTGAATGACAATTTGGGGGCATTCTGACAGATAGAAAGCATTTCTTGTAAATATTAACAAAGACTTGTCTCCATTTCTTTCATCTTCAATTTTTCCTTTTGCATTACTGACATCTTGCCTTCATGTGTGCTGCGTGTTCTACTAATCTGATAAATACACATATACACACACCTTGCTTTAGATCATAGAAAAATGAGACCTTAAAGAAAAGCTAGTGTTTGCAGTTAAAAAAGCAAAGCAAAACAAAACAAACACAAAAAAAACAAGCAAGCAAACAAACACAAACCTTGAGCTCAAGCTGCCTCAATCAGCTACTAATTCTTATATTCTTGGGCAAGTCATTTAAATTCTCATCCTTTGTTCTTCAGTCTGTAACATGGGCATAATAGAACTACTGAAACAATCAAATAGGACTGCTGAAAATAATAACATATGTAAACCTTAAAGTGCTATATAATTTGTAGTTATTAGTCCAAAATTTTCATTTTATATATGAAGAAACTTAGGTCCAGAGTAATAAAAGTAAGTTCATTAAGATCATATTTGTGGGAGAACTTGAATTTAAAAACGGATCTCAAAGTGTCTCCTGTCATCCCTTCAAGACATCATCCAATCTCAATCTTTCCATTTCTCTGCTAAACTTACCAAAGGAGCATTTTGACCTTCAGCCTTGTCATACTTGGTTCCCATTAAGTGACTGAGGAGGTGATCTAAATCAAGTATATAAATCTAGCCCAATGCATCATCATGACATAAGATTTTCTAGGTATTCCAACTCACTCAGGAAATAAATTTCATTAAGCTTTTTGCCTATTGAGACTTGCTATTAGATCTAACATTGAGCTAGTCCATGCATGTGTCCTCTCTTTTCCATTTCCACTACAACCCCCCCAAAATCAGGTTTGTATCACTTCTTATCTGGAAAACTGAAATAGCCTCATAACTATCTTTCTTTCTGTAGTCTTTCTCTCTTTTCTAATTTAATAGGTTTTTAGTGACCTCTGATTAATTTAATGACTTCTAGAAATTCAATCTTCCTTATACCCCATCTTGTACATTCTCTTCCTTTGGCTTATCAAACACTATTTTCCCTAAGCTTTCTTTCTATTTCTCTAACATGTTTTTTATTTCCTTCTGTGGGTCCATTTATTTCTTCTGCCCTCTTATTTACTTTTCTTCTTTTTTTGCTCTTTCCCCATATAATCTTATCCATTCAAATAGCATCATTTTATTACCTTTCAGAAGATAGCTCTAAACTTTGTAACTTTGTGAATTCACACCTCCCTTAAAGCTCTTAGGGCCAGAGAGCACTATGGGAGAAAACCCATAATCCCATTCTCTCAGAAGAGTCAGATATAAAGCCAGTAAAGAGAGATCTATTCCAGAATATATTCCACTTGGCTGGCTGGTGGCAAAAGAAGAGTTTTCAGAGGAAGAAGCTACGGGTCGAGAGTTCAGCGGACAACCAGATTCATCTTCATCTCACACCACTGTGGTTGGTGGCTGGGTTCCTGCACTCCCCCCGCTGAGACCCAGCTGGTCTGAAAGACTCACCAGAAAGCTAGCCGAGCCAAAATGTTGGAGTTCAAATGTTGGAGTTCTTGTTCTTCTCAAAACACAGCCAGTTTAGCTTAGAGCCCTCTGAATGTCTCCAAATCCAAAGGTTTTGTCCTTCAGCTTCTGCCTCTGCTTTCTTCTGCCTCCAGCCAGCACAAAGATGGAATGAATCTCTTGTCTCCTTCACTTGGGGCTCGGCTAGCTTTCTGGTGAGTCTTTCAGACCAGCTGGGTCTCAGTGGGGGGAGTGCAGGAACCCAGCCACCAACCACAGTGGTGTGAGATGAAGATGAATCTGGTTGTCCGCTGAACTCTCGACCCGTAGTTTCTTCCTCTGAAAACTCTTCTTCTGCCACCAGCCAGCCAAGTGGAAAATATTCTGGAATAGATCTCTCTTCACTGGCCTTATATTTGACTCTTCTGAGAGAATGGGATTATGGGTTTTCTCCCATAGTGCTCTCTGGCCCTAAGAGCTTTAAGGGAGGTGTGAATTCACAAAGTTACAAAGTTTACTTTGTGAATCTGGCAAACTTGTGAACTCCAATGAGTAAAGGTATAAACACAAGCATTGTACTAATAGTTCTACTTAGTACCTTGTTTCAGGTTCTGGCCCAAAACATCTTCTTGTAAGATCAGATCAACTCTAATGAGTTAGCAGTTTGTAAAGATTCCAACACCTATATTTTTATCTAGATGCTATACAATCCACAATTTTATATAAAATATACTTAAGGAGATTATATTGTCCTATTTCTGTAAACAAAGCATTTTTAACTGAAGAATTTGATAGGATGCTAAATTGTCAGTGTTTAAATTGAATTTTGTAGATAGACAAACCCAGCCATCTAACTTGACTAGTTCAATAATCATCATTTTCAACTGACCTCATTTAGAAATAAATTTTCAAGTAAACACCTAGTTTTTAAAAAATCAAACTATCTATCTATCTATCTATCTATATACATACATACATACATATATGTCCTTGTGGACAAATGGTTGATGATAAGGCAAAGCAAACATTATTGCCCCTACTCACAAAATACTGTTGAGAAAAACAAGAGGGAAGACAAAGATTAGTGTTCTTACATGTAGGTAAAATGCAAAAGACTACAAAAATGAACAAAGAACTCATCACAGACATTTCTTGGGTTGCCACATTTTGACATAGAAATATATGTTTCATTACTTCATTATATGTTTAATGATGAAAATTCTCATTCTCCTGTCCTCTGAGCTGATATAGACAATATCACTTGTACTATAGTAGCAATATTTGGTTCTGGGAAAAACATTTTTTATATAGCTAATAGCAAACTAGTATCCAGAAATAAGATAGGTAGGCATTTGATTGACTGACTGATTAATTGAAAGACTTGGGAGACACATGAGAAGTTGGACTCGAAAGACTGTCACGTGAAAGATGTAATAGATTTACTCTTTTATAGTAAAATTAGAAGCATTTCTTGCAAGTTTCAGATAGGAAGGTGTTGACTAATCTGAATGAAAATTCTCATCACTTAAAGCTGTCCTGAAAAGGAATGTGCTGCTTCAAGATTAAAAAGAGGTCTTAAAGAGAAATATATTTCAAAATGATGTCTACCTACATACAAATTGGACTATGTACAAGCCTTTGAGATTCTTAGAAAATATTTATCATAATCCATGTTTTCAGACCCAAAAATGTTGTGCTCTCTAATCCAAACAATGATTCTTTCCTCAAAAATCACAGATTGTCCCATTTACCTAAAACTGAAACAAATTTATAGGAGTTCTAGATATATTTGTATATTTGAGACAAATGTTTTGTTCTTTTGGCTTTTTCTGAGGTTTGAGTAGTTGAAATATTTACCACATAGACTTAGAGGTAAAGGCACCCAAGGGACCATCAAGTTTCACCCCCTTGATTTTACATGAAGAAATAGAGCCACAGAAAGATACCATCACTTGTTTAGCATCAAGCAATTATTAAGTATTTGAAGTTTGATTCAAACCCAAATATCCCTCACTCTTAGGTTGATCACTTTCTCTATTAGTAAATGTAGCATCTGAATAAACATAGATAACCACGAAGAAATGAGTCTCTAATAATCATGTTCTGTAGCAATTATTCTTACTATAAACTTCTTAATAAATGCCTTTCTTAAAAATTAAATCAGTATGACTGATAATCACTAATACATATATCACAGAAGACTCATGAGCAATATTATTAGAAACCTAAGCCTCTTGGTATTACCCTTAGAACACTAAGGAATAATAGTAGTAGACACTCTGTGACCATGGTGGGGAATATACAACCCATG
The DNA here is from genome assembly GCF_016432865.1 of Antechinus flavipes. NCBI lineage: Eukaryota > Metazoa > Chordata > Mammalia > Dasyuromorphia > Dasyuridae > Antechinus > Antechinus flavipes. The sequence goes on from NC_067400.1 coordinate 232,668,668, forward strand.
AAATCATTTGGCTTGACCTTGTCAAAACAACCTCAGGCAATGATAAGCTGAATGCTAGGAATATCACCCTCCTACTGCTTAAGTTTTTAAGTTGATAATTTTGTATGGCCTAAGAATGGTATTATAAATATCCAGATGGTCTTTGGCAGAAAACAAGTCCCTACCCCTTCCCTACAAGAATTCATCATAGCCATTTGGAGTTGGAGATGAGGAAGTAGTTTTAGAAAAGATGGTATTCTATGGTTCTACATGTGAGTTTTTACCTGAGTAAACAGGGATTAATAAGATGGTATGCCTTGTGTTAATAGGATAATGGATTTAGAGCCAGAAAGAACCTTATAAGTCAAATCCCCTCATTTTACAAATGAGAAAACTGAAGTCGTTACAAAAATTGCTTTATTTATTTATTGAAAGAGAGAGAGAGAGAGAGAGAGAGAGAGAGAGAGAGAGAGAGAGAGAGAGAGAGAGAGAGAGAGAGAGAGAGAGAGATGCAAATATGGAGAAAATCTAGAACTGTTTTTAACAGTTTATGATAAGGCTAGGGCATAGAATCAAGATATTTATGATCTTATATATGTGATATTATATTAATTCTCTTAACTTTTTACTTAACCAGAATATGTTTTAACCTCACTATAGATTACCTTAATTTACTACTCATTTAATATTGCTAAATTGTTTTCAATTATGTCTGACTCTTTGTTACTGACACATATAAATATTTTTTGGTCCAAATCCTGGCGGTAGTGAACAAATTTATATGAAGATCATCTCTATCTCTGTCTCTGTCCCTTTTGCTAGGAAAAACATGACATCTTTTGTACCTTGACATCCTATTGTATCCAAGAATTCATCTTGGAATTAGTTTCCTTAGTAAACAGATTCGATATTCTTAGCATTTTCAGAAACACATTGAATAAAAATTGAAAAAAAGCATTAGGAAAATATGGTCTAGAAGTTACCATTCATCATGTTTTGCATTTTTGGCTTATTAGAATTTATAGTGCAGGTTGTATTTATTAATCATACTAATAATTGTGTAAATGTGACCTGATTGCATGCCTTTCCAAGCTGCTGAATCTATCTCCCAAACTTCTTGAAAATTGTTAATGGCCTAGATTTTTAAATCTGCATTTTAAATGTTTGTTAAATTGAAGATAAATTTCATTAATGGAAGTTTCTCTCACTTTTCTTATTTTTCCTATCTTTTTTCCTGTTTCTTAATAAGACTTCCTGTGGACAATACTCTTTCTTATATGTTATCTTCTGTATCCTGAAATTTCCTATCCTTACCTTCCACTAAAGTAGGCATATGCAGTTTCTTTTTTTTTTTTAATTTTTTATTTAATAATTACATTATATTGACACTCGTTTCTGTTCCGATTTTTTTTCCCCTCCCTCCCTCCACCCCCTCCCCTAGATGGCAAGCAGTCCTTATATGTTGGATATGTTGCAGTATATCCTAGATACAATATATGTTTGCAGAACCGAACAGTTCTCTTGTTGCGTAGGGAGAATTGGATTCAGAAGGTATAAATAATCCGGGAAGAAAAACAAAAATGGAGATAGTTTACATTCGTTTCCCAGTGTTCTTTCTTTGGGTGTAGCTGCTTTTGTCCGTCATTTATCAATTGAAACTCAGGTCTCTTTGTCAAAGAAATCCACTTCCATCAAAATATGTCCTCATACAATATCGTTGTCGAAGTGTATAATGATCTCCTGGTTCTGCTCATTTCACTTAGCATCAGTTCACGTAAGTCTCGCCAGTCCTCTCTGTATTCATCCTGCTGGTCATTCCTTACAGAACAATAATATTCCATAACATTCATATACCACAATTTACCCAGCCATTCTCCAATTGATGGGCATCCGTTCATTTTCCAGTTTCTAGCCACTACAAACAGGGCTGCTACAAACATTTTGGCACATACAGGTCCCTTTCCCTTCTTTAGTATTTCTTTGGATATAAGCCCAATAGAAACACTGCTGGATCAAAGGGTATGCACAATTTGATAATTTTTTGGGCATAATTCCAGATTGCTCTCCAGAATGGTTGGATTCGTTCACAACTCCACCAACAATGCATTAGTGTCCCAGTTTTCCCGCATCCCCTCCAACATTCATCATTATTTTTTCCTGTCATCTTAGCCAATCTGACAGGTGTGTAGTGGTATCTCAGAGTTGTCTTAATTTGCATTTCTCTGATCAATAATGATTTGGAACACTCTTTCATATGAGTGGTAATAGTTTCAATCTCATCCTCTGAAAATTGTCTGTTCATATCCTTTGACCATTTATCAATTGGAGAATGGCTTGATTTCTTATAAATTTGAGTCAGTTCTCTATATATTTTGGAAATGAGGCCTTTATCAGAACCTTTAACTGTGAAAATGTTTTCCCAGTTTGTTGCTTCCCTTCTAATCTTGTTTGCATTAGTTTTATTTGTACAAAGGCTTTTTAATTTGATGTAATCGAAATTTTCTATTCTGTGATCAGTAATGGTCTCTAGTTCATCTTTGGTCACAAATTTCTTTCTCCTCCACAAGTCTGAGAGATAAACTATTCTATGTTCCTCTAATTTATTTATAATCTCGTTCTTTATGCCTAGGTCATGGACCCATTTTGATCTTATCTTGGTATATGGTGTTAAGTGTGGGTCCATGCCTAATTTCTGCCATACTAATTTCCAATTATCCCAGCAGTTTTTATCAAATAATGAATTCTTTTCCCAGAAGTTAGGGGCTTTGGGTTTGTCAAACACTAGATTGCTATAATTGACTATTCTGTCTTGTGAGCCTAGCCTTTTCCACTGATCAACTAATCTATTTCTTAGCCAATACCAATGGTTTTGGTGACTGCTGCTTTATAATATAATTTTAGATCAGGTACAGCTAGGCCACCTTCATTTGATTTTTTTTTTCATTAATTCCCTTGAGATTCTCGACTTTTTATTGTTCCATATGAATTTTGTTGTTATTTTTTCTAGATCAATAAAATATTTTCTTGGAAGTCTGATTGGTATAGCACTAAATAAATAGATTAGTTTAGGGAGTATTGTCATCTTTATTATGTTCGCTCGGCCGATCCAAGAGCACTTAATATTTTTCCAATTATTTAAGTCTGACTTTATTTGTGTGGAGACTTTTTTATAATTTTGCTCATATAATTCCTGACTTTCCTTTGGTAGATAGATTCCCAAATATTTTATGGTATCAACAGTTATTCTGAATGGAATTTCTCTTTGTATCTCTTGCTGTTGGGTTTTGTTGGTGATGTATAAAAATGCTGAGGATTTATGGGGATTTATTTTGTAGCCAGCTACTTTGCTAAAATTATGAATTATTTCCAATAGCTTTTTGGTAGAATCTCTGGGGTTCTCTAGGTATACCATCATATCATCTGCAAAGAGTGATAGTTTGGTTTCCTCGTTGCCTACTCTAATTCCTTTTATATCTTTCTCGACTCTTATTGCCGAGGCTAGTGTTTCTAATACGATATTAAATAATAATGGTGATAGTGGGCAACCTTGCTTCACTCCAGATCTTACTGGGAAAGGTTCCAGTTTTTCCCCATTTCATATGATGCTTACTGATGGTTTTAAATATATGCTCCTGACTATTTTAAGGAAAAGTCCATTTATTCCTATGCTCTCAAGTGTTTTTATTAGGAATGGATGTTGGATTTTATCAAATGCTTTTTCTGCATCTATTGAGATGATCATGTGGTTTTTGTTTGTTTGGTTATTGATATAGTCAATTATGCTAATAGTTTTCCTAATATTGAACCAGCCCTGCATTCCTGGTATAAATCCTACTTGGTCATAGTGTATTATCCTGGTGACAATTTTCTGTAATCTTTTTGCTAATATTTTATTTAAGATTTTAGCATCAATATTCATTAGGGAGATTGGTCTATAATTTTCTTTCTCTGTTTTCAGCCTACCTGGTTTAGGTATCAGTACCATATCTGTGTCATAAAAGGAGTTTGGTAGGACTCCTTCAATCCCTATTTTTTCAAATAGTTTATATAACATTGGAGTTAATTGTTCTTTAAATGTTTGGTAGAATTCACATGTAAATCCATCTGGTCCTGGGGATTTTTTCTTAGGGAGTTGATTGATAGTTTGTTCTATTTCTTTTTCTGAGATGGGACTGTTTAGGATATTTACTTCTTCCTCTGTTAGTTTGGGCAAGCTGTATTTTTGGAGGTATTTTTCTATTTCATTTAAGTTGTCGAATTTATTGGCATAAAGTTGGGCAAAGTAACTCCTAATTATTGCTCTAATTTCCTCTTCGTTAGTGGTGAGTTCTCCCTTTTCATTTTTAAGACTAACAATTTGATTTTCCTCTTTCCTTTTTTTTAACAGATTTACTAAGGGTTTGTCTATTTTGTTGGTTTTTTCATAGAACCAACTCTTAGTTTTATTAATCAATTCAATAGTTTTTTTACTTTCAATTTTATTGATCTCACCTTTTACTTTTAGAATTTCAAGTTTAGTGTTTGACTGGGGGTTTTTAATTTGTTCCTTTTCTAGAATTTTTAAATGCAAACCCAATTCATTGACCTTCTCTTTCTCTATTTTATACAAATAGGCCTCTAGAGATATGAAATTTCCCCTTATTACTGCTTTGGCTGCATCCCATACATTTTGGTATGATGTCTCATTATTATCGTTTTCTTGGATGAAGTTATTAATTATGTCTATGATTTGCTGTTTCACCCATATGCAGTTTCGTTAACAGTTCTAGTTTACAAATAGGCAGAGATTAATTGCATTTAGTTTTAATCTGTAAGGTCCAGAAAGTTACATAACTCCTCTAAATCTTGTGAGAATATGTATCATTTCCATATGTTTAATTCACACACCAACACCTCTAGCAAGACCAGTTGGCTTTTGAGATACATGCCATTTGTGTGATATTCTAAACTAAAGATGGAAGCACCACAAATGAAAAATCATCTTCTCTCTCTGCCATTCCAAGAATGGCTTACATGTGTTTTTCTCTCACCTGATCCTTCTGCTTGCCCATATTTCACTGATCACCAGTAAATCTATTTCTAGACTAATCTACTCCCCTTTATTTCCAATTCTGATGATTTCTTTCTATTGATATTAATTATCTCCTGTGTTCCTTGGGAACTATATGACCATTAAAGCATTAATAATGCTTTATGTATGAGAAGTATTTGCACTTACAGTCTACTTACATTTTCTCACTCAATATTTATGAATACTCTATTTTCAAGATTATCCAATTGAATCTTCAGCTGGAGGTCTTCAATTTAAGTTTAGGGAATTTTTAAAAAGAAAATGCCTTAAAGTGAAAGACTTATAGAACATAAGCCTTTTTAATGGTTCCTGAGCTCTATTTTCTAATTTTTACCTAAATGTGTGATGTGAACCCGAATCATGTTAAAAGAATATATATAATATATATTCATATATACTTTGCAAATGAATAAGTAGATTCATCTAAACATTAAGTAAATTTGTTTTATTGTCTTAATTGCCAGCACAAGGGTAATTATTATTACTAATGCCTGTATTTATATAGTATTTTCATGGTTTGCACAATCATATATATATATATATATAATCTCTTATTTGATATATGTGCTGTTTAGATTATTTTAAAAATGTACTTATACTCACTCTCAAGGAACCATAAAACAATTCACAAAATTTTGTTATTGCTAGTGAAATATCCTGATTCCTTTGTTTTTCTTTAATTTCCAAGAATTATGCCTTTACTTAATTCAGTGACACCATGGTATCCTAAGTAAATGAGGAATTTCTTTAAAACTTGGATATAGGGTTAGCTACTCAGTGGAATAGCTGGTTATTATTTGAGAGCTCTAAATAGATTTTCCCAAACTCTTGTTAACTTTTTTATTATTGCTTGAAATTTTAAATTCTATTGGTAGATTCTATCCTTGGTCTCAGAAATATCTTTCCTAGTAGTAGTAATTAGAAATACATTTTATATAGTAAATAACTAAGAAAAAAGGTATAGTTACACAGACTTAAATGGAAGACACTTTAATAATAAGAGTTAAAAATGAAAGAAAGACAGGAAGAAAGGAAAGGAAAAGAAAGGAGAGGAGAGAAGAGGAAGAAATGAGGAAGGGAAGGAGGGGGGGGGGAGGGAGAAAGGAATTTTATCTACTTTGCAGTTTTCAAAGGATTATGCATTTATGGTAGAATGAAAGCTTAAGAGCACTTAGGTTGGTAGACTAGAAGGTTAGATCTAAAATTAGGAACACACTTGTATTTAAATCCTTCCTCAGATACTAGTTATAGGACTTTAGCCAAGTCACTTAACCTCGCTATACCTCACTTTCCTCATTTGCAAAATAAATTAGATGATTTTTGAGTTACCTTCCATCTTTAATCTATGATTCTGTGAGGTAATGGAGCTTAATTTTACATCTGAGGAAATTGGAGATCCAGAAAGTTTAAATAACTTCTCCAAATTTATACTGATAAGTAAATATTAGAACCAGGTTTAGAAGGCAAGTCTTCTGATTCCAAATCTATCATTCATACTGTACCATTAAGCTTAATTAACTGCCTAGGTCGATGAATCAAGGGGAAAAAATTGAAGGGAAACAGAACTGTTTTTTGTTGTTTTTTGTTGTTTGTTTGTTTTGTTTTTTTGTATCAGAGACAGAAGAAAAAGCATGCTATTTACAGACTGAATAAGGATCGTATTGGCCAAATGAACTGAGCCTAATGCTTGACACATTGTTGTTTGTCTTTCATCTTCTAGGATGGCATCACGATCTTGTGGTCAGGTGTTTGGCTGTGACTAATTAGTCCAGTATGAGCTCAAAATATTCTACCATAGGTGTCTTATAAATAGATTGTTAGAGCATTTGGGATAGAGCTGTCACTGAATTTACGGATCTTTATGCCAGTATGATTCTGCACCTAGCTGGTGCTTAATAGATGCTTGACTAACTGACTATATGTTTTCATTATATGCAATTCTTTGCAAAGTGTCACATAAAGATTCAATATTTTTTCTTGTTATTGTTTTCCCCTTCCTTTTCCAATTTCCTCTTCTATTAATTATTGGTATAGTGGGAGAAAGGGCAAATATTTCCTTCTAACAAAATCACATCATTCAGTCATCAGTGAATGGAAAGAAAGGAAAGGGAAAGAAGGAAGGATGATTGGTTTTATACAAAGCAAGAATTCTTTGTGAGATCAGATCTGGGCTAATGAAAGATAATACCACTTTCCCAGCCACTCCTTTGCAAAGCAATTCTAAGTTTGCTGGTACATAGTAAGCACTCAATAAATACTTGTTATCTGATAAGGATCATAGAATCTTAGAGATGGAAATAATCATACAACCTCTACCTAGATATAAATTCCACTGTCTTTAGAACACATAGACTTTTAAATATATATGATAAATATATTTCAGTATAATTGATTTCCTTTGTAATTTTATACATTTAAATGCATTATTTTATGAAGGGGAAAATAGTTTTCAACAGACTGCCAAAGAATTCTATAACACACACACACACACACACACACACACACACACACACACACACACACACAAATTAAGAACCTTTGTCTAGAACATGTCTGACAAGGGATTGAGTACCCTCTACTAAAAAGCTATACATGACAATATCCTAGTTATAGATAGGTTTCTCAATACATACAGAGCCCATTTCTTTCCTCACATTTGTAATACTTAACTTTATTGAGTTATTCCTAATATTGAACTGAATACTGGTTCCTTATAGCTTCCACTCATTAGTTTCAGGTGTTTCTTTCAGATTAAGATAAAAATTCTCTTTTAAATATCATGATATAATTGAATATGCACTGGACTTGGAAATATAGCTTCAAATTCTGTCTCTGACATGTCCTACTATGGGACCTTAGGCAAAATATTTCTACTTCTAGTTTATTCATCTGTTAAAATAAAAGATAAGACTTGATAGTCTCTAAGGTTCTTTCTAGGTATAAAATCTTATCCATAACTTATGAGTAACATAACTTCTAGAACATATAAAATTGATAGTGCCCTCCCTCTTGAATATCCTGGCAAATAACCTCAATTCCTTCATTAGCTTAATATTCAATATCTAGACCTAAAATCAAACTGTTTGAAAGATAGAAGCATTCTAGTATAGTAGATAATGTACTTAGCTTCAGACAGAAAGATTTGAATCTAAATGTCTGCTCCTGACTTCTACCATGTCATTTTACTTTCTGACCCTCAGCTTTCTCATTTATAAAATGAAAGGGTTGGATTATGTGCCATTTATGAGTCCCTCCTGCTCTAAATCTATGATCTTGTGATTTCTATGCAAAATTTAAAATCAACATAATGGAGCTAGGTGGTGTAGTAAATAGAATGGTAAGCCTGGAATCAGGAAAACATAGCTTCCTAAATTCAAATGTGACCTGAGGCACTTACTAACTGTGAGACCCTGGGGTCAAAAAAAGTCAGATATAACTGAACTACAACAAAGTCAATCCAACATGTTTCTGTTTCTAATTTTCCTATTTTTGAAAGGATTACTAAACTGTCTTTAGCCTAAATTTAGTAAAGTAGTTGATAAAGTTTTTCATGCTACTCTCATGGAAAATTTGGAAATATTGAATAGCATAATTATCTGCATTTGGAGCTGATGAAATGGCTGAACTGGAAAAAATAATCTTTAATGGCTTGATGTCTATTTATGAATTCATTGGAAGGAAGGAGCTTGAACCCATGTTGTTCAACAGCAAAATAAAACAATACCTTGGATAAACATATAGATAAGATGTTTATGAAATTTGCAATTTACACAAATTTGGAAGTAATAGAGATAAGATTCAAAAAGATTTTGATAGAATAAAACATTGTAGAAAATCTGATTAAGAAGAAATTTAACTGGAATTCATTTTAGTTGTTTTATTTTTTACTTGGGTTAAAAAACTTAACAAGTGTAAAAATAGAATTATACTAGATTATTATGTTTTTTTTTATATAATTTGAGATTTCATTGGCAAGTCTTTTTGGCTTCAATGTCACACTGTTGACTTATAAAAGACTTATAAAAGACTCGCATGAAGTCCATTAGAAACCCAAATCTTTTTATATAAAATATTGTCAAGCCATAACTGTCCATTTTCCTATTTATTCAGCTTATTTTTATAAAATTTAATTGTCAGACTGTACATTTATCTATAATACTTTATCTTATTAAATTTTTAGCCTTTCAAGATCTTTTTAGATACTGATTCTGTCATTTGATGATTTAACTGTACTTCTGATATCCTCATCATTTGAAAATTTGTTCTACATTTTTCCTCAAGTTCAGCAATAAAAATGTTGAACACTCTGTGTTCAAGGACAGTGCTTTGGAGAACTCTGTAGGAGATGCCTTCTAGTGGATAATGAACCATTAATAAGTCTTTCTCTCTGCCTAGTCTATTATTCAGTTCTCATCTCTTCATCTTGTCTAGGTAGATAATTACCATAAGAAACTTTATTACTAAAATCTAACTATATTTAGAGATTTTTGCTAATCTAAAAATTTTATAATCCCATTAAAAAAGAAAATTCAAATAATGTTATTCTGTCTATAACTTGCCACAAAACCAAAGCTATTAAGTAGGATAATCCAAATTTGAACCCGATTGCCTCCTGTCTTGCTCTTAGGAGGTTTCTACACCTGTAAAACTGATATAACAATATCTGTAGTACCAATGTTGTAAAGTGATTTTGGTGATCAAGTAAGATAATGTATATAAAGCTTTTATATCACTCTCATCTTCTGAACATGAAACCAAAGGTCACTAGAATGGTGTTAGTGTTTTTGGCCCTGCTTCTTCATTTTTAATTCTTTATCAGAATGATTTATTATTTGGTAATCAGAAATTCTTTCTTAACATTCTTATTTTGACAGTTTTACTTTTAGATTCAGAAATCATTAGCTTATACAAGGATTTACCTTAATATTTTGAATTTCTGCTTTTGAACTCTAATATACATATCTGATTATATTTCATATTCCCCTCCTTATGTATCATGAACAAAAAGGTGATTAGGCCACTTTCTTTCATTGATCTAGATTAGCTCCTGTTTTCTTTATTCCTTCTAAATTCAGAAAGAAAAATTCTATTTTGCTAGAAACTCTGACATCCAGAAATTATACAGATAGTTGAAGCCTCTCATCATAACCATATTCTTCCTTCATGCCAATTTTAGTGTTTTGTTTTAGGAATTCCACTTTACTTTGATTTTCATCTTCCCAGGTAGTCTGTAATGTATTCCCAGCAAGTCAATAAGCATTTATTAAGTTCTTATTATTTACTAAGCAATGGGGTATAAAGAAAGCAAAACAAAAACAAACAAACAAAAGTCTATGGCTTTCATAAACATAAAATCTAATAATAAAAAAAAACTGTATAAAAACAACTAGGTACAAAGAAAATATATCCTAGATGAATTGGGCTGATTCTTAGAGAGTGGATATTAGCCCAAAAAAGGATGGGATAATTCACATGAGGCCAGACCAATGAAAATGCAAGGAATTGAGAGATAGAGTATTTTCTTGTGTGTATGTGATGTCAGTATCTCTGAATTTTAAAGAATTGAAGCGTATTGGTGGAAGGTAGAAGAGATTGGAAGGGGGGAAAGATTGGAAAGAAAGGGTGGGAATTAGGTTATAAAGGGCTCTAAAAGTTAAGCAAATTTTATATAGCCATTGAAGCTTATTAAACGGGGAGGTGAAAGGGTCAGATCTGCTCTTTAAGAAAATCACTTTGCTAATTGACTGGAGTAGGAAGAGCCTTGAGTTATGAAAACTGTAATCATTGTAATCATTCAGTTCTGAGGTGATTATTTCTATTTGTACTTCCATTTATTTTTATTTAGATTCTCTTGACTTTTTATCTCCTTAGTTTCATGAATCTCTTCAGTGACACATATTACCTTGATACAGTCTTTAGTCCAGTTTATGCCATTTGATCTTAAATATTCTTAAAACCAGCTTAATTTTCATAACAATATCATGAATGAAATCAAGAAAAGATCCCTAAATTAGAGAACACATGAATGTTTGTTATTGAGGCCATCTTAATATTATCTAATTTTTTTTCTTCATGAAATTTGTCAACATTTTGGTTTTTTAATATTGTCTTTTAACAGTGAATTGAGGTGGTTGAAATGGTCCTTGAGAAAGATGACATGGAGTTTAAGAGATTGAATTGGTGGACTAGCTCCACAAGGATAGAGTCTAGTGTTTTGATGATATTTTTCTATTTCTTCATTTTCTAGTTTAGTGCTCTGCATATAATATCTTACATTGACATCAGTTTGTTTAAATAGTTAAAGTAAAATATCAGTAATGACAGTGTACCTGGATTGGATCATAGGAACATAGATAGTACTGGAAGAGTCATCTAGACACTTTAGTTCAAAATTCTCTTTTTACTAATGAGGAAACCGGGACCCAGAGAGAGAGTTATTTGTCTAGCATTATATCACTAGTAAGAATATGTGGTGGGACTTGAACCCTTAGCTTCCTGATTCCACAATATATTGTCTGAAGAAGAAAAAAATGTGGTATTTTCCTGAATGACTGGGAGACAAGGGATACTAACAACCAAAGAAAATTCCTAGAATCCACTATTTCAGGAAGATAGAATAGTATGCATATATTCAGAGGTGGATCCAAAAGGAGAAGAAGTGGAGGAAAAGGAGGAGGAAGAGGCAGAGGAAGAGAGGGGGTTTTCATTTGGTATTTTCTAAGTAAGAAATAGGATGCTTCAATTAGAGAATAGCAGTCTTTCAGGGTTATTTTCATTTGTATTTCCTAATATCCTGCTTTCTTCATTCTGCATCAGTTAATAATTAGTTACCTAGATTTCTCTGCATTCTTTGAATTAATGATTTGAAACACTTTTACTTTTACTTTCCAGAGTAACATACATCTGGTACTAATCTAAAGTCTTTCTCTCAAATCTTATCTTACTTGATCTCTTCACAACTGTAGACACCAGTAATCATCCTGTCCTCTTGAATAGACTTTCCTCCATCTGTTTTTGTGAGAGAGCTCCTACCCAGGGCTTCTCCTTTTAGTTTTCTCAGCCCATCTAAGTCTGCATTTGGAAAATCCATTTCCTAGCCATGCTGCTCACCATGACTGTGCCCTCCAAGGTCCTCCTTAACTTCTTCCTCTCTGTTATCTGTTTGGGAATCATATGAACTCCCATGAATTCAAAGAATCATTACTTGCTAGAGATAGTTTCTTTCCATGCTTTGTCATTTCTGCCTTCTCCAGTTCTTTGTTTAAATTCTGCCTTTCTCACTGCATCACATTGAACTTCCTGTAGAGTTAGAAAGCTCAGAAGGGAAACTTGCCTATTATGAACAAATATATAAAACTATGAAAAGAAAAAAAATGAAATTAATAAAGCTAGGAAGAAGAAACATCTTAGAATGGAAAGGAATACTAAATTCAGAACAAAAAGGTAATTCCAATATGAGAGCAATGTCCCATCTGAATTTCTTTCTTGCACTACTGATTCTGTTTATTTAGGAGGTTTAGACCTTTAATTTCATTTGTGAAGAGAGCTGTCCATGGAAACACTCTATACTCCTTCAAAGCTGCCATTCTTCTGTAATTTATAACCTTAAGAGTTTCTTGGGACAGTGGGTAAATAGTTTGTCCATGATCAAACATCTTTATTTGACAATAGCAGGATGTAAACCTAAAGCTTCCTGACTCCAAATCTGCCTTTCTTGAAACTACACTGCAATGTATCTGGCAGCATGCTGTGTTCCTACAATTACTTTTAAATGTCACTATAGTACACTTGATAGAGTGCTCAGCCTGGAGTCAGGAAAAGCTGAGTTCAAATACAGATGCAAAAACTTAATAGCTGTGTGATCAAGTCACTTGATCTCTCTTTGCTTGAGTTTCCTTCCCTGGAGAATAGAAACAATAATGGCATCTAATTCCTATATTTGTTATAAAGATCAAATGAGATAATATGTAAAATGCTTAGCACAGTGCCCAGCACATTTTTAGTTGTACCTGACTCTTCAGGACCCTTTTAAGATTTTTTTAGTCAAAGATACTGGAGTAGTTTGCCATTTCCTTTTCTAGCTCATTTTACAGTTGAAGAAACTGAGGCAATTTTAAGTGATTTGCTCGGGGTTACTTGGTTTCTGAGGCCAGATTTGCCTCATGACAAGTAGTCCTGCTTACTCCAAGCCTGGCACATAATAGATTCTTGATAAATATTTAATGAATGATTAATCAAGCAAAAGCACAAAGGCAGTTTAAGCACAGAAAGGCATTTTGAACACTATTCAGAGAGCTTAGGATGAAAACTTTTTTTTAAATAACTTTTTATTGATAGAATTCATGCAGGGTAATTTTTTACAGCATTATCCCTTGCATTCACTTCTGTTCTGATTTTTCCCCTCCCTCCCTCCACCCCCTCCCCCAGATGGCAAGCAATCCTTTACATGTTGAATAGGTTACAGTATATCCTGGATACAATATACGTGTGCAGAACCGAACAATTTTCTTGTTGCAGAGGGAGAATTGAATTTAGAAGGTATAAATAATCCGGGAAGAAAAACAAAAATGCAAGCAGTTTATATTCATCTCCCAGTGTTCTTTCTTTGGGTGTAGCTGCTTCTGTCCATCTTTGATCATTTGAAACTGAATTAGCTCTCCTTCTCGAAGAGATCCACTTCCATCAGAATACATCCTCAAACAGTATCATTGTTGAGGTATATAATGATCTCCTAGTTCTGCTCATTTCACTTAGCATCAGTTCACGTAAGTCTCTCCAGTCCTCTCTGTATTCATCCTGCTGGTCATTCCTTACAGAACAATAATATTCCATAACGTTCATATACCACAATTTACTCAACCATTCTCCAATTGATGGGCATCCATTCATTTTCCAGCTTCTAGCCACTACAAACAGGGCTGCCACAAACATTTTAGCACATACAGGTCGCTTTCCCTTCTTTAGTATCTCTTTGGGGTATAAGCCCAGTAGAAACACTGCTGGATCAAAGGGTATGCACAGTTTGATAACTTTTTGAGCATAGTTCCAAATTGCTCTCCAGAATGGCTGGATGTGTTCACAATTCCACCAACAATATAGGATGAAAACTCTTAAATTTTTAAACCAAAAAAATGTGATCAATTAAAACAATCTCTTCTAATACTGTAATTTATTATTTCTTTTTCCCATGATTTATTTGTTTATCTGTTTGATTTTTTTTTTTTTGTTAGCACATTTGTGATTTCATTGATGTCCTGAGGTCCAGGTGAGGAAACTACTGATGCAGGGTAATACTTACTTTTCCATTTATAGTCTTTAGAGTGCTGTTTAAAGGCAATGATAACAATCATAATAGCTAATATTTACATAATATTTAATGTAATATTACATACATTTACAAAGCACTATTTTTCTTCACTTGATCAAAGCAATGCAACAGATGGATGCTAAATACTCTCCTCGTTTTATAGATTAGGAAACTGAGAAAAGCGATTTGATCAGGGTCATATAGGAAACATTTTTCAAAATCAAGGCTTCTACCCAGGATTTCCTGGTTTAAAGGCATAACTTTTTATAGCTTGTCATCTCTATAAATGAAAGGAAATTGAAAGCTGTTGTTTGAAACCTCTATACCATTTCAGCTGACTTAGCACAACCTTATTATTCCTAGTAATAAAAAAAAAAATTACAGCAAATGGCTTTCTTATTAAATAAGTTTTTATTCAGTATATAAGAATAAAATTGATCAGAAAATATGATTTTTTTTTAAATCAGCCTTAAGCCATTTGCCTTAATACTAAGAAAAAGAGAGAGAGGGATAAAGGAAGAGGGAAGAATGGAAGTTGGGGGACTTCCATAAAGGGAGAGATTATTTTACAGTTATTAGAGTCTTATTATTAATCTGTCATTGCAAGGGTTCTATAGGAATATTTAAAGTTATAGTCTTCTGTGATGACCACGTATATAAAAACAGCCAGAGTCAGGAATTCAGGTTAGGGGAAAATTGTCCATCTTTATTCTTAGTGAAGGTGAAGAATGATCGAAGGTGAAGGAGAATCAGAGGTGAAAGGGGGATTGGAGGTGAAGGGCGGTTGCGAATAGCAATGTGTGCAGCTGCAACAAGACGTCAGCCAGCAGTCTCTCTTTCCGCTTCCTTCTTCCACCCCTTTGCCTCCACCCACCAACATCATCATTTCCTGTACAACACATCAGTACTTGCATAAAGAGTGGGCAGGGGCCATTCTTTCTCCAAGCATATATATTAATAGAGTATGGTCCAATTACTATTTAGCCTCATGTGCTTGGGACCTCAGTGCATCAACTCGAGCCTCAGCACATTACATCTCCCGCTTTCTTTTGTTTTAGAACACAAGTGGTCATGCCATCTCTGACTCCTCAGGGAGGTCAGAACCCCCAAGGGGAGGTGATCACACCCTCCCTGACTTCTCAGGAAAGGAGGTGATCATGACCCCCCTGACTTCTGAGGGAGGGAGGTAAAAGCACTAAAAAGGAGATAATCACGCCCTCCCTGACATCTCAGGAAGGGAGATGAAAAGCACCAAAGGGAAGTGAGGATTGCTAGCAGGTTTCTGGGCTCAAGGGTCTTATTATGCACAAACCCATCAGCATGGAAAGTATTACACAAGCACATAGCAACAATGCAGAGGCTATTAGTGATGACTCTTCCCACAGTCAGTGCAGGCTTGATGTGGTGTAACAAACATGAACTGTACATGCAAGTAATGGTATAACAAACAATATAAATCAACATGGTGTTGTAAAAAATTGCCAGAAGTCCTAGAAGGAGGGTATGTAAACAGCAGTCACATATACGCCTTCTTCGGTAGCCAAGAGATACTCCAAAACCAATCTATTGTCCATTGCTTCACATGTTAGGGAATCCAATGATTCCCCCAAGTTTTTGAAGTCCTGCAAAAATCTTTTTATGTGTTAGGGAAATCCAATGATTCTAGCAGATTTTGAAGTCCTGTATCAGTCTTATCATTTCTCAGAAAATCCAATAATTCCTGAGGGCTTTCAAGTCTTATGTCTCAAAGAATCTAATGATTCCTAAAGGTTTTCAAGTCCTACAACAATCTTATGTCTCAGAGAATCCAATGATTCCTGAGGATTTTCATGTCCAACAATCTTATCATGTTTCAGAGAATCCAATGATTCCTGAGGGTTTTGAAGTCCAACAATCTTCTATATCCATGAGTCAAACGCCATAACTGCCACGCTCTTTCAATGGTGAGCACAATCACCAACAGAACCATCCGATATTTCTAGGTTTCTAGACCCTAGAAATATCCTTCGTTTCAAGGGTCTGCTCCATCTCTCTGTGATGGACAAGGCGAATACGGCTTGTTGGCTCCCATCTGATTCCTTCTCCTCCTGTAAAAATACAAGCAAACCCTCTTCCTCAAGAAGTTAACTTTTCTAATTTCCTTCTATTACCACTTTCTGGATCTCTCCACATCACCTGGAGCTTATCTAAAGATAGTGGAGCTGTTTGCACTGGACACTGCCCTGTTGTGTTAAAAGGCCTGTAACCTCCCCAACTATAATCCTGATTGCTTTTCTGTTGGTTGATGACATCAGAGTCCTGAATTTCTAAAGACTCTCTGGGTGGAACCTCAGTTGCTATCATGCCCCACCTATCTTTTGATTGATACTTTGGAGCTGGGCCCTGCCTCTCATTTCTCTGGGTCAATCTACATTCAGAGGCCCAGTGAAAGCCTCGATTACATTTTGGACATGGGGTTTTGAGTTTTATTTTCTCACCTTGTCTTCTCATTCTTTCTCCATTTCTACAATGAGCTCTCAAATGTCCATCTTTTCCTCACTGAAAGCATCTATGAGTCTCTCTGGAAGTCCCTTGCCAGAAGGGACCATGTCTTCTGATGTTGGGATTTTGGGAAGTCTGCATCATAGCCTGGCTATAAAAGGCATTTGTGCCCACTGTGGCACAGCATCTTATGAGCTCCTCTAAAGGAGCATCCTTGTGCAGTTGTAGTATAATTCTTCTGCAACCTCATTAGCATTTCCTTTAGCAAGTTGCCTTATCAAAATGTCTGTTACTGAATTTTCCCCATTTGTTCTTGTGATAGCTGTCTGCAAATGTCACACAAAGACAGCAAAGGGTTCATTTGGCCCTTGTGTTATTTTTGTGAAGGCCTCACCCTTGTCATCTTCATTGTGGAGAGAAGCCCACACTTTGATAGCATTAGCAGCAATTTGCTCATATGCTGCTATGGAATAATTAATCTTTACTGCAACATCTGCATAGGAACCCACACCTGTTAGTAGGTCATAGGTGATTGCAGCTTGGACTATTTTGTTGGGCTTATATCCTACAGCGCTCTTTCAGAAAGCCACAAGTAGTTTTGTCCACGTTCTAGGCATACCCTTGCTATCGATTTCTAGTCATTAGAGGTTAAGATTTCAAAAGCCAAATTCTGTAATAACATCTTAACATAAGCTGATGTAGCCCCATAAAGAGTGCAAGCCTTTTCAGGTCTTTGAAGATCTCTATATCAAAAGGAGCGTATCTTCTACTTTCTTAACCTGAAGAAATGAACTGTTGAATTACAGGAAAAATATAATGTTGAAATTCTGATACATCTCTCCCTTCTGCCTTGACCTTAATTAGTCCCTTTTGCAATCTAATCATAGGAGCAGCTGGATGCTGGGGGGGAGGTACTGGTGCTGTCACTGCTCCCCCCACTACTACTTCTCTCTCCCTCCATCCCAGAGAGTGGAGTTGACAGAGGAAAGTCAATTACCTGCTCTTTAGGTGGGGCTGAAGCTGCCTTAGATTCACCACACCATTGAGCCTCACTTAAGTCTCCGTGCCCTGTGGGGATATGGTCATTATTCTGTTCATTATCTTCTTCCTTTATCTCAGGCTTCCCCATTTGGCTATTCCTAGAGCTTTTTTCTTTTCTTCTGTAACTTATCCGATTTCTTAAGGTCAACTGTATTATATTGTATAAATAGAATGCCTCAATGGAAATTGAATGAGGACCATTTTTGTTGTAATATGCGGAGAGCTGTTGCCCAATTAATGTCCAATTATCTGGAGAGATTTGCTCTTCCTCTAAGAACCAAGGGGAGGTGCATTTTAATGTACCCAGAAGTCTAGCTGTCTGTTCCCAAGTTATAAGTAGTCCTTGATCTTATATCAGCTTAAGCATGCTTTCTATAGTGCCACTCCTGGGTGAGGGTGGGGGTGGAGGGGGGGTTGGGGTGGGGGATGGAGAATCTTTAGCTAGCATCTGTCCCATTTCAGCCAAAAAAGGTCACTAGTTTAGTCTTTAAGAAAATAAGTTCCCTGTTTGTCTATTATACTCACCTAAGTTCCTGGTCACTGGAGACTTCTTCAGTGAAAGTAGGGTCCTTGGTTCCCATGCTTGGGCGCCAAATGTGATGACCACGTATTTAAAATCAACCAGAGTCAGAAATTCAGGTTAGGGGAAAATCATCAATCTTTATTCTTAGTGAAGGTGAAGAAGGATCGAAGGTGAAGGAGAATCGGAGGTGAAGGGGGATCGGAGGTGAAGGGGGGTTGCAATAGCAATGTGTGCAGCTGCAACAAGGCACCAGCCAGCAGTCTCTCTTTCGGCTTCCTTCTTCCGCCCCCTTGCCTCCACCTACCAAAATTGTCATTTCCTGTACAAAACATCAGAACTTGCACAAAGAATGGGTGGGGGCCATTCTTTCTCCAAGCATATATATTAATAGAGTATGGTCCAATTACTATTTAGCCTCATATGCTTGGGACCTCAGTGCATCAACTCGAGCCTCAGCCCATTACAGTCTTCCACTGCTGCACAGATTTTGAGAATCCCTGACCTGAGGAATTTCCTACAGTTTCCAAGTATCACTGTATCACAAGATACAAAAGAGAGGATTGCATTCAGAATCCTTTACTCACATAAGGGACAAGCTTGGAACAGTCAGAACAGTACATAGAATGCCAGGCGAGCTCAAAAAAGCAGCTGTGCCCTTTGGAAATGCTTTTTATTTTGAGTTTTCGAACACATCATGCTTAGATTAAGGCAGCTTCCTTTGTTCATTCATTCTATCTCCTTACTGGCAAAGGCACTGGTCTTAAATGCAAATGTATTTCTCATTATGGGCTCTGTAGACTTTTCTTTCTCCTTGTGTTCTCTAGTAGGGAGAACAATGTTTTAACTTCTATTTAAGGCTCAGAGTGATGATGATCTGGGCTTTTTGTAGAATTGTTGAGTTTCTTTGTCTTATGGGAAATTAAAGAGAATTGGTCCCTATAATGAATGCTCTTCCACCCTCACAAAGGGTGGGTGATCAGGGTTATATCAATGTAACTTAAGGGAGAAAAAAAAAAAGAGAAATAGGCCATTTTCCCTGTTTTTAATTTTTTCATCTACTTACAGAAAGAGAAGGGTCCATGTCTAGCTGATTAAAATTATGAAAGAATCTGATTTCACTTCCCCTATAATGAATTATATCTAATACATTTCCACTCTTTTAGAAAATATTCTTACCTCCATTATTTTATGCCTCAAAAAATTATAACAATTGCAATTTACCCATCAATTTTTAAATGATACTGTCAATTTACTAAAAATGTACACCATCAGGAGTGAAATCTGGATGCTTTTAAAGAGTGAGCAAAAAAGTTCAATTATACGAGCCCTAAGGAAGGTATGTATTATATATCTAAGGCCAGGAAGGACTTTTGGAATCTAATAATAATGATAACTAACACTTACATAATGCTTACTATGTGTTAGGCACTGTGCTAAGTGCTTTACTAGTATTCTCTCATTTGATCTTTATAACAGCCTTGGGCACTCTACCTAGTGCCCTACTTACCTGCCAGGGGAATTCCCTTTGTTTTGGGGAGATAGCTGGATGTCACAGTGGACAAGCATTGGACCTGGAATTAAGAGAAACAATTAGGTGGTGCAGTAGATAGAGTGATGTATCTAGAGTCAAGAACTTTCTGAATTCAGATTTGACCTCAGATACATGCTAGATGCGTGACCCTAAGTAAGTCACTTAACCCTGTTTACCTCAGTTTCTTCATCTGTAAAATGAGTTGGAGAAGGAAATGGCAAACCACTCCAATATCTCTGCCAAGAAAACTCCAAAGGGGTTCACAAAGAGTGAGACATGACTAAAATGACTGAACAACAACAACAAAGTTCAAATTTAGATCAGACACTTATTAGTTGTGTGATCCTATCAACTCACTTAAAACTCCTGGCAAGTCACTTAAAATTTCATATGCCTAAGTTTTCTCACCCATAAAATAGGAATAATAATGGCATCTACTTCCAAAAGTTGTTGTGGGGAATAAATGAGATAATAATAATAAAGTACCTAGCATGTACTTTGCATATAGTAAGCCCTTTGTTTCCTTCTTTTCGTACTGTGATACATCTGCTGAGCAGAGACAGAGAACAAGGAAAAAACCCAAATTCTCCAATACATCTTGAGTTAGAATGAAGCCTAGAAATGTCTAGTTTGAGCTTTAGTATCACAACTCTTACTCTTTTTGCTTTTTGGTTATAAGAATTAATCTTTTTTTTTTTTGGTTAAGTGATTTCCAGAGTTACACAGCTACTTAAGTATCTGAAAGCATATTTGAAATCAAGTATTCCTGACTCCAGCCCCAATGCTCTATCCACTTCCCTACCTAACTTCCCCAGAACTAGACTTCTTATAGCTATTCTTCTGACCCACTTTTATACATGAAATGGTATAATAGCTTTCTAGAAATGAAGCTTTTTTGTAAACTTTGTCTATTGTTGGTCACTTGATAAAGATAGATTTGATCAACATGGATTAACAACTGCTGTATGATTACCTGAAGGAGAGTGAGATGGGAAATGAATCATTTCAAGGACACACTGGAGCGTCATTTAAAGTAATGTATCTTTGGTGCCAGATGATAGTAGCAGACATATGATGCCAGACAGTCATGTTCAAATATGGAAAGACTTGTCATGAACACAATCATTGTGTTAATATGGAGGAGATGAAATGCAGCTGCAGAAAGCACCAGGCAATAGTAATCCAGGAAAGCGTGCAGTAGCAGTTAGATGTCTGCTGTTTTATCTATATCTATGCCCTAGGAAGGAAATGCCTCTTCAGCAACTTTGAATATAAAGGAAAACAATATTCATCTGTATATAAGTAGAGAAACAAACCATCTGTCTCTACTCTTCAGTTGAATATTATCATGACAGTTTCCCCCCCAAATGTGCAGCAACGAAATGATTGTCCTTCCTAAAAGAAATCTTTTGAGTTTTAAGTCTTTTCATGTTTTTGAGGCAGCATCCATATTGGCAGGAAGGAGCTGGGGTTGCAGTCTTTACTGACACATAACTTGGTGTGTGATCCTGGGCAAGTAACTTAATTTCACAGTTTTCAATGACTCTCTAAAATAAGGTTCTTAAAACTTTATTATTTCATGGACCTCCATAGAAATCCGATGAAAATTATGGACCCCTTTTCAAATTGATATTTAGATGTATTAAATAGAATTTTTAAGACTATTCATCTATTTATCTTCATCATCATCACCATCATCATCATCCTTATCAGCTACTTATCCATGCTAAGAAGTTCATAGTAATTAGGTTAAGAACCCTTGCTGAAATTATAACTTAGGCACTGCAGTTCACATTAGTAGAAGGAATTTTCTCATCAGAAAGTGCCCATACTTGCTATCCCTCCTTCTACTTTTTGAAGTTATGTTTTATCTTTAGGGCAAAAGCTATAAACATTTGCACTGATTTAAAAAAAAAAAAACTTTTATTCTCTTGGTTTTATTTTTCTTCCTTTGAAATAATAGTTTACATGTTTGGGGACTTTGTTTAGACATTCTTTTTCTTTTCTCTGTAAGTTATTTATGTGAAAATAATTCATTAAAAGGAAAACAAAAAAGCTAGTCTATCTTAAAACTTCTTTACCTTGAACTTATTGGAATTTCAATATTTGAAAACACAAACATTGAAGTCCGAACATATATCATCTCTATCTGTTCTTCTGTACTAAAGCAATCAAATCTATAAATTAAAAAAAAAAAAAAAACCTATCTATGGCAGAAAATAAAGAACTATAACAAAATCACAGGTCTGTTCATATATGCACACCCAAATGCATCTCAGTGTGTATATTTTGAATGTACATTATGTATTTGATGTCTCATATCATGCTTTTTCATGTTCAAATCATGTTTCTTTCATGAGCTTTTCCCTGCCCACATTAGTACATACTGATTTGTTTTCTTATTGAAAACATATCTAGTTATTCTCTGTATTAATGGTCACTCCCTTATCTTAGAGTCTTAATTTTGTCTCTCTAATCTGAAATGGAAAGTAACTCATCTATATCTATATAAAATCACTATATAGAAAATAAAATAAAGTTTATATGTAAAAAATATAAAAAAGTCACAATAATATATATATAAAAACTTATATAAAATATAAGCCCAGGGTCACTTATAAAAATCATGATGAGCTACCACGGAAGGAGTTCCTTAGAGGTATTGCTAACTGTGCTATATGAAATTATCCTATCTTATATTGTTATCTGAAACAATTAAATGACTTGCAGGGGTCCTCAAACTTTTTAAATAGGGGGCCAGTTCACTGTCCCTCAGACTGTTGGAGGGCCGGACTACAGTAAAAACAAAAACTTTGTTTTGTAGGCCTTTAAATAAAGAAACTTGATAGCCCTGGGTGAGGGGGATAATTGTCCTCAGCTGCTGCATCTGGCCTGTGGGCCATAGTTTGAGGACCCCTGAGTTAGTGGATAGAGTGTTGGTCTTAGAATCAGGAAGTCCTGAGTTCAAATACAGCCTGAGATACTTACTAGCTATATGACCCTCTGTAAATCACTTAACCTTGGTTTGTCTTAATACTCTGGAGAAGGAAATGCCATATCACTCCAGTATTTTGGCCAAGAAAATCTCACAGACAATATTAGTGTGCCATCATCCGCAGAATTACAAAGATTTAGACATGACAAAATAACAATATTGATATCTAGTGTGGGTTAATCTGAGTTTCAGTATAATTTAAAATTTTCTGAATACAAGGGCCCCAAATTGATATTCTTCATCCCAATGATTTAGTATCCCAAGTTATCTCTTGCTATATGACCATACTGATCAACTGATCAAGGTCATGAATGACTCTTTAATTGCAATGGCCCTTTTCCATCAGGATTTTTTTAAGTAGTTGCTATTTTCCATCATGTCTTTCTGGATCTTGTTTTCCCTTGTTTTCCTCTTACTTTAGTTTTCCCTTGCATTGCTTTTGCCTTGGTTCTTGCTTAAATGGGCATTAACTCCTAGTCTCTTTCATAACCTCATCATTCCTCTATTACCCCCTAACCTCACTGTTGCTCTACTACCCCCTAAAAATGAATGTCCCTAAAGGTTTTAATCTAGACCTATTTCTCCTTTTGCTATCTCTTTCAACTAACCCATTGGCTTCCCTGATGCAACTTATTATTCTAGTTCAGATGACTATAATGTTTATATATCTATCCTTAATTTCTCCTATGTTTCATATTCTTTGCTATATATTTCCACCTGAATATTCTTATCCCACCCTACAAACAGTGTGTCCAAAATTGAATTATTCATCTTTTAAGCTAAGTCTATCCTTCCCGAGACGACCTTTTCTATTTTACTGGTGATGGTAAACTAAGATATATGGTGATAGTTTAAGGGATACAGTAGTGAGTGCCACCTTAGAATGCTTTTTTGTGGATGCTTTTCTGTCTACACTTCCAGATTTGTATATTTCTAATTGGGCTGTTTAACCTCCTTTTAAGTGTTCTAAAATTTCACACTGAATGGCTTAAATTTTCACCAAAAAATGTATTAAACACATGTGATTCATGAAGAGAAATATAATATTAAGAGGTATGTCCTATAATGTTTCCTCTCTGGACTTTCATGACACCATACTGTTCTATGAACTTAATGTATTCCTTCAGGAGCACATTAAGTCCATGTAGATCATGACACATAGTTAAGTACTGTTTTCTTCTTGGATTTGTATATGCTCCTGGCAGACTGCATTACACACAATAGGAAAACTTCTGATTAATAGATTTCAATCTTGGCTGCTAATATCTTTGGTCATCTTCTAGATCTAGACCAGATATTTCCAATGATCAGATTTTTGTATTGTTTGCTTTGTTTTAAGAAAATGGAACACTTGCAGAAAACGATATAATCCAGTGTGGGACCATTTCTATGTGTTGTTGAGGTAGAGTGAAGAAGTAGGCCATGGCACTTAAGGAGATTGGGGAATTGGGAATTTAACACAGCATCAACTAGTATATTGAAGCCTCTTCATATCAGGGCAGGAGTTGAAAGAAGACAGGAAGATAGTGAGTGAATTTCTTGAGAAAGAAGGAAGGATGACTAAGAATCAATATAAAACATCCATTACAATTTGAATTGGGTAGAAAATTGTGATACTAGATGGAGTAGAGTCTAAGTAAGTCTGGGTTGGATATAAGATCCAAAAGGGGAAATAGTTTGAAAGACAGACAGAAAGATAAGATAAAGGCAGATTTTTTTAGGGGCTATACTGCTTCCTTATTAGAAGATTACATAAGGAAGAAAAAAATTCACAAATATATGAAGAAAAAAAGACAACAACAATTTGCTAAGGAACTGATCACTTTTTTAAAATTTTAAAAATGATCATTAGTTTCTTACCTTTCCTATCAGTATCTTTGTTGGCCATCTCTCCCAGGTTATTAAAGGATTAAGACAGGTCCTTAGGAACTTTTGTGAAGCTCTTAAATTTTTCTGTGACAATTTATTTATAATCATACAGTAAAATTTAAAGTAGAGTAATGGCTTCTATATTGTACTATCATAAAGTTTCATTCAAAATGGCACTGCTTCTAACACCTTCCTCCAACTCCCACAAAACAAACTAAAAAAAGTAAACAATCAATACTTTTTAATTCTTTGTAACAGCACAGTTGAAATCATGACCTAAACATAAATATAAACTTAATTTCAAAATTTTAGTTTTATTTTTCAAGATGAAGTCCCTATCAAACCTTCCCCTACCCCACTTTTCATTATGAAATATTCATCTCCATTCTATGTGGATTCTCTTTAAGTATTTTTTTTTTTGCTACAAATTATCCTTAAATAACAAGGCCTTCATTTCCAACTTAAAGTGATAGGCTTTGAATTGAGCATGGTGACATTCTATATTGTTTAAGGAATGGTTGAGTTAAATATGGAAAGCATCATGAACAAGTTGGCCATTAGATGTTGAGATTTCTTTTGACTGTGGATGTAATAGAATGGATGGATGAATGGATGGATGGATAGATGGATGGATGGATGGAATATTTATTAAGCAATTACCATGTAAAAAAAGTATTGTGTTTTGTGCTAGAGATACAAATAGAAAGATAATATAGTCTATGATCCCAAGGTACTTCTCTGTTAAAACAGGGGAGGTAACTCATAGGAAAGGTTTCAACTAAAGGTCATAAATAAAAAGTCCCATGGTATTTCAGGTATAGCAGTGAGTAGGAAAACCTGAAATAGTCAAAAATATAAAATTCCCCTCAATCTTTTATGGTCCCTTTTATCATCATAGGATACTAAGAAATATCTACATAAGTAATGTTGGTATCCTTCCTGTACAAACTTTGTCTAGGTACTAGATAATCAAATCACATCTAAATGATTAATGCCAATTTAAATAAAACCAGATGATATAAAGCAATTATTAACTTTAAAGGAACTTAATAGGCTCTCCCAGAAGAGAAGAACATAAGTTAGTAGGTTTCATTATGAGCCCAAAGTCAACAACAAATATAATTTCATGGGATGTTTCATCATTATCCTTGTAATGCTAATGAGTAAAACAACAGACTTCAGTTGAGATAATTGCATCTTATGTACCACCTTCTGTTGTAGATGATAAAGAAGCATAGCAGTTTTGTTAATAATTTGACAAGAAGATTCAGTGGCTTCAGTGAGAAGGTTGACACATGAAAGAAGAGTGAAACACTTGTTAAAAGAATTTTTAGGATCAATTATCAAAGGAGACCAAAGACTTATAGGCAGTCCAGAAGACTTCTCCATTTTTAAAGAACTTTCCTTGAGATTTCACATCAAATAATATATAAAAAAGAGAAATGATTACATTCTAAATAAAAATAAAATGACTAATTACAGAATAAATTGTCTTTCTGAAGTCAAATCATTAACTAGTTAGATTGAATGTTAACACAAATTTCAAATGAAGCTAAAGAATGAACATCAGAATACAGTGCGTGTGATTATAATGACACTAACACACAGCTTTTTAAAATTAGGCTTTTAATTCCCCCAAGAAAGAAACTGATAAAAATGAAGATTATATGAATGTGTGTGTGTGTGTGTGTGTGTGTGAGTGAGTGTGTGTGTTGTTTTCCCAGGTAGAGAGACATGCTAGTCAAGGGCACTGATTTACAGCATAAATTCATTATCATAAAATATAGATAAGACTTTTCCTTCTTCAGTCTATTCTCCACAAGGCTGCCAATGTGATATTTCTTTTTCAAATTTTTTTTATTATAGCTATTTACAAGATATATGCATGAGTAATTTTTCAGTATTACAATTGCAAAACCTTTTCTTCCAACTTTTCCCCTTCTTCTCCCCACTCCTTCCCCCAGAAGGCAGGTTGACCAATACATATTAAATATGTTGAAGCATAAGTTAATTACAATATAAAAAATTCAATATGCAATATATTGTGTAAATACAGTATATATGTCCATACCGTTATTTTGCTGTACAAAAAGAATCGGACTTCAAAATAGTATATAATTACCTTGTAAAGGAAATAAAAAACGCAGGGGGACAAAAATAGAGGGATTGGGAATTCTATGTAGGGGTTCATAGTCATTCCCAAGAGTTCTTTCACTGGGTGTAACTGGTTCAGTTCATTACTGCTCTATTGGAACTGATAAATCTCATTGTTGAAGAGGGCCACGTCCATCAGAATTGATTATTATATAGTATTGTTGTTGAAGTATATAATGATCTCCTGATCCTGCTCATTTCACTCAGCATCAGTTCATGTAAGTCTCTCCAGGTCTTTCTGAAATCATCCTGCTGGTCATTTCTTACAGAACAATAATATTCCATAATATTCATATACCACAATTTATTCAGCCATTATCCAATTGATGGACATCCACTCAGTTTCCTGTTTCTGGCCACTACAAAGAGGGCTGCCACAAACATTCTTGCACATACAGGTCCCTTTGCCTTTTTTAAAATCTCTTTGGGATATAAGCCCAGTAGTAACACTGCTGGATCAAAGAGTATGTATAGTTTGATAACGTTTTGAGCATAGTTCCAAATTGTTCTCCAGAATAGCTGGAGAATTCTAGCCATTCCACCAACAACGTATCAATGTCCCAGTTTTCCCACGTCCCGTCCAACATTCCGCATTATCTTTCCCTGTCATTCTAGCCAATCTGATAAGTACGTAGTGGTATCTCAGAGTTGTCTTAATTTGCATTTCTCTGATTAATAATGATTTGGAGCATCTTTTCATATGGCTAGAAAGAGTTTCGATTTCTTTGAGAATTGTCCTTTGACCATTTATCAATTGGAGAATGGTTTGATTTCTTATGAGTCAATTTATCAGAACCTTTGACTGTAAAAATGTTTTCCCAGTTTATTGCTTCCTTTCTAATCTTGTCTGCATTAGTTTTGTTTGTACAAAAACTTTTCAATTTGATATAATCAGAATTTTCTATTTTGTAATCAATAATGATCTCTAGTTCTTCTTTGATCATGCAATGTGATGTTTCTTAAGAAAATCTGACCACATTATTGCTCTGTTCAAAATCTTTCAGTGATTCCCAAAGGTGGTACAGTAGAAAAAGTTCTAACCTAAAGTCATAAAAACCCATCTACTTTTTCATATCTAGCCTCAGACAAGTATTAATAGTGTGATCTGAGCAAATAATCCTATTTGCCTCAGTTTCTTCATCTATAAAATGAGCAGGAAAATAAAATAACAAATTACTCCAGTGTCTTTGCCAAGAAAACCTTAAGAGAGATCACAAATTGGACAAAACCGAGAAGCAACAACAATTGTATCAAAAATAAAATGCAAATATCTATATTATATAGTGAAACATCATCATAATATAATTCCACACTACCTTTCTAGGCTTATTAAATATTATTCCTCTTATTTTACTCTTTAACTGGCCTACTTGCTAGTCTTCAAATATCTCCACTATTTCATGGTATAGGCTGTCCACCATGTAAGGTATTTACTCTATCCTCACCTTTGCATCATAAATCCCTATATAATTTCAAAATTTGACTTAAAAATCATCCCCATATATGAAACCTTTCTTGATTTGCCTCCAGATGTTCTATTCTGTAATTATCTATCCTGAAATTACTTTTTGTACAGTCAACAGGAGATTATCTATAAATATTTAACAAGTACTTACAATGTGACAGGCATTGTGCTAAGCCCTGTGGATACAAATATGAAAAAGACAGATTATATCCTCAAAGAATTTACAATCCAAGGGAGGGGGAAAAAGCATACTCTCCCTGCCTCCCCCGCCAAAAAAAAAAAAACACAGAAAAGGGGTAAGTGGAGAAGGTATTTTGCATGGAATGTGGTAAATTAGCTAAAGAAATACAAATGAGTTATGCAGGATGAGAAATGAAGAGATATCTTTCTCTGTCCCTCATTCTAAAATTAAGGTTTAAAATAGGATTAAATTAAAGTGGGTCTTAAATTAGATTTTTCCCATCAAGTCAGAGAAGATGTGAATACTGATGTGAAGTGAGGATCAAGGCTTAATAGATCTTGCAAGTTGGTAAGATTGCCCTATAATGTGTTTGCTAGGCATATAGTCAAGAAGCCAAAGCAGTCCAAAATATGGACAGCAAGCCTACACTTTTTATTTACTTATATATTCATGTTGTTATACACAAGCATGCGCACACACACACACACACACACACACATATGCACACACAGAGTAACACAGTCTCTGAAGAGAGCTAGCACATAGAACCAATACATAAAAGAGGATTGCCAAATGATTAATTATAAATGGTACCATCACAAAATAGTGCAAGATACTTGGTTAGAAAATGAGCATACAAAGAGCTTTGTGTTAAATCTAATTAAGCTAGATCATCCCTAGAGAATTCATGGATGAAAAAAGAATGAGGGCAACACACAAATATGAAGCCAAACAAATCTACATCATTTCTATCATGATCTCTTTTCATCAGTGATGACATTGGAATGCATTTGGGCTCCACGATCTACTTGATAGTCTTGCAATATGCAGAAATAGTAATAGGAATGAAGAAGATGAAGCAAAAGAGATTGACTTGTACAGAACTAAACTCCCATAGAAGAAATGTATGCTGGAGGTAATGCAATTTTAAAGACACTTTGGAGTGAATTTTCAAAACTTATCAAAAAAAGGAAAATGATAGAAAAAGATGACAGATTTATCTTTAAACAAAGAAAACTTATGGAATTGAACCTAATCATAATCATTATCTGCCAAAAACAACTGTGCTAGGAAAATAAAAATGTATATTTTAAGAGGTGAATATGAGGTGATGAAATCTGTGTTCTTTTTTCCAAACTAAATATATAACATAAAATACAAGTTTAAGGTCAGAGAACTTTACTACCCTGGATGCCCTCAGAGGTCTGATCTATTTTCTCTTATACTTACAATCAATACTTAATACCATATAGTAAGGTATTTACAATAGCACACAAAGAAAGGAGACAGGATGTAAGTTGAGTCTTTATGGTAATAGTAGTAATTAAGAAAGTTTGCTTGTTTCTGGGTGTGTACATGTGGGAGAAGGTGAAGGCACTGACTGTATCTAAAGTGACCAATCAGTATATTAGCTAATCTGGCAGAGAACTTTTTCTTTATATCATTTCTCATATTTTTTAAAATAAGTTTCAGAATAAGCAAGGAAGCTAGAACACACTAGCTTCAACATTAGATACTGTTGGTTTTGTTTTAAGTAAATACAATTCAATTTAACAATGATTTATTCGAGGTCTACTCTCATCCATGATTATCTCTTGACAGATTTAATTACCTTTTAAAGGGTGGATATTTACTGAAGTGAGATAGAAAGCATTGTACTGCATATGAGGTAAATAAAGATAAAAATGAAACAATTCTTTCCCACAAGTAGTTTATACACACACACACACACACACACACATACATACACACACACACACACACATACACACATACATAGTATGTGTGTGCATGCATATACACACCTACATGCATATATATGCCTATATTCTAAGAGTATAACTTTAATATATATTCTCTAAGAAAACTTCAATATTAACATTATGAATTAGTTGTTTTGAAAATAATTTTCATTTCAGATTTGAAATGTTTTCTACTAAAAGTCTTCCTTTAATTACTCATTAAACTATTGAGAGAACCCTGAATTCTTTTTTTAAATAACTTTTTATTGACAGAACATATGCATGGGTAATTTTTTACATTATCCCTTGCACTCACTTCTGTTCCAATTTTTTCCTTCCCTCCCTTCCCTCCCTCCCCTAGATGGCAAGCAGTCTTATACATGTTAAATATGTTGTAGTATATCCTAAATACAGTTCTCTTCTTGCATAAGGAGAATTGGATTCAGAAGGTAAAAATAACCTGGGAAGAAAAACAAAAATGCAAGTAGTCCACATTCATTTCCCAGTGTTCTTTCTCTGGGTGTAGCTGATTCTGTCCATCATTGATCAATTGGAACTGAATTAGATTTTCTCTTTGTTGAAGATATCCACTTCCATCAGAATACATCCTCATACAGTATCATTGTTGAAGTATATAATGATCTCTTGGTTCTGCTCATTCACTTAGCATTAGTTCATGTAAGTCTTGCCAGTCCTCTCTGTATTCATCCTGCTGGTCATTCCTTACAGAACAATAATATTCCATAACATTCATATACCACAATTTACCCAACAATTCTCCAATTGATGGGCATCTATTCATTTTCCAGTTTCTGGCCACTACAAAAAGGGTTGCCACAAACATTTTTGCACATACAGATTCCTTTCCCTTCCTTAAGATCTCTTTAGGATTAAGCCCAATAGTAACACAGCTGGATCAAAGAGTATGCACAGTTTGATGACTTTTTGGGCATAATTCCAGATTGCTCTCCAGAATGAGAATTCTGAATTTTAAAGAATATCAGTAAACTGCATGTATGGCAAAGTCCTAATGCAGAAAAACATTGACTATGGTCTGGTGACATATTTTATATCTACTATCCAAGGAACAACTCACTAAGTTCAGAGATTCTCATCAAATAGAAAAATGAATTTTTTCTGATCATGGTCCTGAAGACCTGGAAGTAAATTAGAGAGAATATGTGAATAAAAGAAGTAATTAGAGGATGAAGTCAGAGATGCTTGGAAGCACTAAACTATATGAAATGCATTTCCCCCTATCATCAAGTTTTATATGCTTACTGCATTTGGAAGATGAACTCTACATTTGGTAGGATGTACCCCAAACACTTAGGTCAATTGCTTAGCCATTCTTGAAGAGTAATGGGCTAGGGAGAACATCAAATGGCTTTAAAATCAAGAGATGGTATAAATATTAGGACAACTATAAATTTTATAGGTAATAAACTTCTGGACTTCTGGGCACATAGTAATCCAACCACTGTAAATCATATAGGAGCTTGAGATAACTCATCTAAACTCTAGTGGAGATAAAACAGCCAAATCATATTGCCTCTATTGAAAGGGTTCCCAAGAATCATACATTCAAACTGAAGGAAAGCAGGTGATGGATGGGAATGATACAATAACTATTATCTCCCTTTTTGTAGATGTGCCTTTACTATAAAAAGTTATTTACTTCATGATGGTAAGAAATCACTCACTTTTTCAACTTTCTGCTGGTTATCTTTAATTGTCATATTCTTTCTCACCAGGAGAATTCTCTGCCCTAAAGTACTTTTAAGAGCCATGCTTTGACGAATCCAACCATTCTGGAGAGCAATCTGGAATTATGCCCAAAAAATTATCAAATTGTGCATACCCTTTGATCCAGCAGTGTTTCTATTGGGCTTATATCCCAAAGAAATACTAAAGAAGGGAAAGGGACCCGTATGTGCCAAAATGTTTGTAGCAGCCCTGTTTGTAGTGGCCAGAAACTGGAAAATGAATGGATGCCCATCAATTGGAGAATGGCTGGGTAAATTGTGGTATATGAATGTTATGGAATATTATTGTTCTGTAAGAAATGACCAGCAGGATGAATACAGAGAGGACTGGCAAGACTTACATGAACTGATGCTAAGTGAAATGAGCAGAACCAGGAGATCATTATACACTTCGACAACGATATTGTATGAGGACATATTTTGATGGAAGTGGATTTCTTTGACAAAGAGACCTGAGTTTCAATTGATAAATGACGGACAAAAGCAGCTACACCCAAAGAAAGAACACTGGGAAACGAATGTGAACTATCTGCATTTTTGTTTTTCTTCCCGGGTTATTTATACCTTCTGAATCCAATTCTCCCTATGCAACAAGAGAACTGTTCGGTTCTGCAAACATATATTGTATCTAGGATATACTGCAACATATCCAACATATAAAGGACTGCTTGCCATCTAGGGGAGGGGGTGGAGGGAAGGAGGGGAAAAAAAATCGGAACAGAAACGAGTGTCAATATAAAGTAATTATTAAATAAAAAATTTTAAAAAAAAGAGCCATGCTTTGGATACATAATTATAGGCTTAGAGAATCTTGAAATTGACAGCAAAACCAGAAAACAGCTTTTCAAATTGTTACTTACTGGAAATCCCTACTTCAGGCCCCTTGAAAAAAAGAGTATTTATTCTTCAGCTGAAGAAATTTAATGCAGGTCTTTAATATTATATGCCATTTTTTTCCTGTTGAATCATTCAGTATAGAGACATTTTAAAAAAGCAAATAATAATATGATCTTAATATTGATTGAGAATAGTGACAACTTTGTGCACAGTGCCTTCCAGAGGTCAGAACACAATACAACTTGGTTCTAGAGTTTAATCCTATATTTGGAAATATAAATGTCCCAGAACTTAGGATAATGAAGAACATCATTATTTAGTGAAAGAATGGTCAAACTTGGGAAGCAGTAAACATAATTTGAATCCTACCTGAAACACTCACCAGCTCTCTGACAAAGATTACTTGATCTCATAAAGCTTCTATTTCCTTACAGATTAAATAGGCAAACTCATACTTGCTTTACCTATTTCCTAGGGTTATTTTTAAGGAAAAGTTTTTCAAAGATTAAAATCCTTTATGGAGATATTATTATTGTTATTATAATTATCACTATTATTACTAATAATTACATATATTTACTACTTTTACTATTACTATTACCACCACTACATAGCTCCAGTCTGTAATTCTACTGCTGTATGATTTTGAATCACTTAATAGTTTTCCTATCTGTACCATTATGCTCTCAGGGTTAATAGAATTAAGATACTTTTTAAAATCTTTTAAATTATTTCAAAAAAAGATATTTTGAATAAAGGTAATTTTCACTATCAACACATTTACTAGGCCATTTCATTTAATTTCCCTTTTACAATGATATCATTAAATGTGAATGTTTATATATGTCTCTGTTTACTCTTGCTATTTTTTATGTGTTGGTTGATGGATCCTTCATTACAAGAAGACAAAGAATGGGTTATTTTTAGTTTCGAGCTATAAAACTATTTAGCTGCTTGCCTTGTTCTGACTGAAGTGAATGAAATTCTATCATACCTCACCTCAGCCTGAAATTTGCTGAAACTATATCTTTGAAAGAAAGAAACATAGCTAAGCTAAGCTGTATAAGTGTGATACACTTTTCATTTTTACTCTATGTTGGGCTTTCATACTATGATTTTTGGCCAAAAGCTTGGTAACTAAGATATTATGCAGAAAGAAGTTTGAAATTTTTCACTTGAATTCCACTGAGCTTTCTCCTTATTTATTCAGTATCACTGCACATCTTGGTCTACTTATTCCCTGGACTTAGGTTGGCTAGCAAGAGCTTCTCATTGATAATGGCTCAAAATTTTGTTGGAAAAACTAATGCTACCTTTTAGTTGTGTAATCTTGGACTTGTTTCCCATCTTTAGCTGTCAGTTTAATCATCTGTAATATTAGTGAGTTGATCTAGTTGATCTCTAAGGCTCTGTGCTATCCAAATACCCTATGAATTGTCTATACAATATTGCCTTTACTAAGCTTATTGCATATAGTGATTTAATTTAAAATGGTTTAAAATCATAGAAGCACAACAATTTTAAGCTGAGAAAGCAATAAGAGATCAAGATGATATCATTTAAAATTGTTTAACAAATTTAATATTTTATATAGTGAAACATATCCTGTCACAAAGTCTGATTGTGTACTTGTCACTTTTTCTTTCTAGATGAATAGATTCACTTGTGTTTAGTGAACAGTGATCTTCTTGAATAGAAAAATGGCATTACCCATCTGTTATTGGTTCTTTTCCTTACATGTAGACGCAAAGTTATATACAGAGACAAATATGCACATTATATATAAACATTTATTTACATATATATGTATATACATATATATGATAAAACTTTTATTGTCAATTTCAAGAAATGGGATATTGTAGTTAATTGAATTCTGTGACTAACTGGATTCTGTGTTAGCCAAAAAGCCTTTTTTATTTTATGCTTATTCTTGAAAATATAAAACACATTTCCTTTTCTTTCTAAACAAGAATAATGAAATGATAAGAGACTTGTATACCAAACTTAGTGATGCTTTGTGTTGAAAACTTAATTTAATCTTAGAAAATCTTATACTACTCTTTGGTCATTATTCCAAATGTGAGTTCCCATCCTAGAATTATGGCCGATAAGAGATTGGCCTGTATCTGTACAAGCCTTGGAAAGTATACTTTTCTGGCAAAAAAATAATAATAATAACTTTTTGGTTGGTTTGTTAGTTGTTGATAGTGGGTTTTTGTTTTGTTCCACTTTTGTCACTTAGCTCTTTAAAATAAATAATAATTTGAAACAATGGCTATGAATTCTGTACCTATATCTGACCAAAACCAAAACTATATAATGGGATGACGAGTTTGGATTAGTTATATAGGACCCTCAATTTTGTAGGGGACCTCTAGCAGTGGTTGAAATTAAGGTTTAAGTCCTTAAGAAAGTATCATCGTTGTTTTTGCTAACAATGTCAACATTCTTTTAGTCTGCTTCCCTGAGAAACTTATTCTCCCTTAGAGAATCCCTTCTATTATATCTTTTTTTTTCCAGCACTCTCTTGGTGTTATTCTCCAGTCTCTCTACACCCATTGCCAACTCTTGACACATTCATTATGGCATATCTTGTGAGCATTCTTTAGTGCCTTAAGAGTACTTTGGTACTTTGGCCTTAGAGCCTCTTCCCTTTAAATATTTAGAATTATCCAGGTAATTTGTTGATTAGGATGATAAAAAAGAATGTTTTAATTAATTAAATTTGATCAAACTTATTAGATTCCCACACCAAAATGTTGAATGATGCACTAAACATTGTTTGCTCTCACATCAGGTAAGTCAGATTTGTCTTTATCACTTGAGATAATAAGAAACGAAGCAGAGCAATCTCATACAGTGAGAGAATTAATGAATACAAGAATTATTGACATTCAAGTACCTGTTTTTCTGGACTTATCCTTTTCCCTACAAGTTTGGCAGTAGATGAAAAGACTGAAAATAATTTTGTGTTAAATTTTATCAGTGAATGATGGGATTATATGTCATTTAACTTCTGTAATCATCTCAGTTGCAAAATTAAGAAGCTTTCTAGAATATCTAAGAAATACTATTATATGCATGCATCACCTTTTCCTGTATGATTGTATTCAAAAATGCATTTGCATCCATTGGTAAGAGGTAGATATAAATGGGAAGGGCAAGGAATTTGATACAAACATATCATAGGTGGATCACTTTGGTAATGAAGACCCATGGGATATATATTGTGATTCACTACCATCAAAAATCATACCAAAATGAATAAGACAGCTAGCACAGTCTTTTATGAGACAAGAAGGAAATGTCTGCTTTGAAAAGGACATTTGATGGTCTGCAATGACACATGCTAAGCATTATGAGACATGGAAAAATAAAAGTTCCTATACTCAAGAAGCTGACCTCCTTGGGAAGATAATATAAAATGGTGCTTATAAAATTCTGAATGAATGTTGGTCAGTAATAGTTGATTTAAAAAAAAATCAAATGAGGGAAAGGAAAAAGAGAAAGAAAAAGGGAAGAAGATAGAGAGTTGGTGAGCGATAACAAATCACTGATAAATACAGCGTAAGACAGAGAGACAGTTACTGTGTGTGTTACAACTGTCTGTTGGTGTGGGTGTGAATGTGTGTATATGTGTATGCATGGGTGACAGAGAAGGGGGGAGAGAGAGAAAGAGAGAGAGAGAGAGAGAGAGAGAGAGAGAGAGAGAGAGAGAGAGAGAGAGAGAGAGAAAACTTTACCTAGGATTTGAAATATAGGTAAGGCTTGGTTGGATAAGCAGAGAGGCTAGGAAGGACACCCCAAGCACCTGCAGAGCAGTGTATGTCAGGATTGGTCAGAAATATAGGTAAGGCTTGGTTGGATAAGCAGAGAGGCTAGGAAGGACACCCCAAGCACCTGCAGAGCAGTGTATGTCAGGATTGGTCAGAAAGCTGACCTAATTAGAATGGAAGATGCATGTTGATATGTAAAGATGAAATGTATATAAGTTAGAAGGCAAAGAAAAAGCATTAACCTGATGTGAGAAGGTCAAGATATGTAATAAGTAAAGAAATAATCTTATGGAAAGATGTGGGCAAACGCTGCATAAAATGGGTAACCATGGATGAATTATCATCTATGTCAGTGGCTTTACACTTAGAAAACCACAAATTAATATTATCTGTATAATATTATATTTTTAATTTATTTTGCTATTTAGGTGGCCACATGTAATTCATGGGCCATATGTCTGGCATCTCTGACCTTACTTTGGGAACAACTATAGTCATGAGGACATATCCCTTTGGATTTTCAGATTTGGTAATAGATCTTAGAGAACATTGACAGGTAAATTATGTAGTTTTCAAGGGATTCACAGTTTCTTTAATGTGTTTATTTCCTCCCACTACATCCTGGACTGTCTCCAGTCATCCTGATCTGTTTCTTGCCACTGGATCCAGATGATTCTAGAGGAGAGAATGAGACTAGTGACTTTGCACAGCACTGACTCACTTAAATACAATTTACTTGCAAGTCAAGACATCACATTCCTGATAACATTGGTCCTCTTTGAGAATGAAGGACAAACAAAAATAATACTGAGGCAGATCATGAACCAGCAATTTCTTCTCCTGTGTAGTTCTTGCCCATCTGTTTCCATTAATCCTTTGTACAGAATCTTCCCACCATGGTAAAAAGCTTCCTCTAAATCTTGAAATATTTTGCAAATTCTCATTTAACATTTGAGCTGGCTGTCATCTCAAAATCCTGCAACATGATAAGCCTAACTTCTTTTCCTGTCACCTAGATCCTCGATGGGTAGAGAGTCAAACAAACTAAAAACTGGAAAAGACCCTAACTTAAAAATAATCAAGGTCTCCCACTACATCCTGGATTGTCTCCTGTCATCCTGATCTGTTTCTTGCCACTGGATTCAGATGATTTTAGAAGAGAGAATGAGGGTGGTGACTTTGCACAGCACTGCCTCACTTAAATCCAATTTACTTACAAGTCAAGACATCACATTCCTGATAACATTGGTCTTCTTTGAGAATGAAGGACAAACAAAAATAATAACAATCCTTGATAGTGTCTTTTATATCACTTAATACATACAATGTCATTTCTGTAAATATAATGCAATCTACACACACCAACCATACATTATTTCACTACTGTTCATTGGGCAATCCATGAAATAAATAAAAATGTATCTGATCTGATTCAATAATGAGGATATGAGCAATATTGAAAGTCAAAATCATTGTGATCTTGTTGTCAAGTCAGATTATGAATCCCAGCTCTGATAATTACTAACTATATGATCATGGGAAAGTCACTTAATTGTTTTGACTCTTTCCAGGAATAGTGGTAGATAACTATGATATTTGAGTAGCAAGTCTGAACCAGATCTGGTATTATTATGGCGATCCCCATCCCCATACAGTGGGAAGGACACTAGGCTTCCTAAGGGAGGGCAAATTGGCACAGGTTGAAAATGCAGGAGGTCAAAGTTCTATGACTACTGTACTTCCAGTTTGGTAGAGATAATGAGACCCAGTCTCAGAAAAATAAGCAAATAAAATCTTCAGTTTCTCCATAAAATGGGGAGGGGATAATAGTTACATTACCTCTCAGAGCTGTTATGTAGAAATTTTTTTTTACCCCTTAAAAAACTCCATAAATGTGGACTATTATTAATAAAAGCAAACTCCATAAATGTGAACTATTATTAATAAAAGCAACCAATTGGAAGACTATAGTATGCAAACTATCCATTTATTAAACCATATATGTAACATATTTCAGTAAAGTCATGCAGTAAAAGAACCCATGCTTTAAGATGCATCTGGTCTAAGTCATATATACTTTTTATATTCAAGGCTGGTACTATTAATGGTGTTGTTCTCCATGAGTAAGAGTGTTGGCAGAGACCAGTATATAAAAAGCATCTTTTTCCACATTCAATATGTGGGAAGTCTGTAGTGGTTTGTGCCCACAGCTGCTATTTTCTAGACATTTTTTACTTTGCCCTTTAGACTCATAGGCTGCCTAACAGCTGTGCTCAAAAAGGTATACCCCAACTCTAACTGATATATATCATTTTGGTGCTATTTTCTAGCATTTAATACTACATAATTTAAAGTACATTGAAATTTGAATATTTAGTTATCTTTTATAAACAACCTAGTACAAGTCAGCGCTATGGGTAGTAATAAAGTGTCATATGTTGGGGCTTAAAATTTACTTATATAGAAAGATAATACAGGAATGATTAGTAAATGTGAATAAATGTATGGTGCTGACTTTAAGTGTAAGGAATTCAGAAAGAGGAGAGATCAGTGAATTCTAAAGTCATAAGTGAAGGTATGATGGTCATGTTGAGACATAAACCTTGAAGGCTAGGTAGAATTTAGCTATTCAGAAGAAGAGAGGGAAATTTTAGATATAGAAAGAGCATTATGAACAAAAGCAAAGAGATGGGAAAGAGCATACAGTATTCATGATACAATGCAGAGATCACCTTGTTGGAACACAGGATGAATGTTAGAATCTAATAGGAAAAATGATATCTTATGTATAGGGGTCGATTGTGGGTGGTTACTAAAACCAGACTGAGAACTGTAGATTTGAGTAGGCAGTAAAGAGTTACTGTGGTTCTTTTAACAAGACAATAATATTTTCTAATAAAATACAGAAAAGACTTAAGAGTAATAACATTCTCATTACATCGTGGGTTCTTTGGGGACAAAGCAGACCAAGAGAAATCTAGTTTAGCCCCATATTTAGCCACTGGACAGAAAGCATAGACATTAGAACACATCCACAGAGGGCCAGTCCATTCCAGTGGGATCAATTCTGTTCCCATAAGGCCTGACTACTACATGAACTATATCTTATTTAATATGTGAGACTAAATAGGATAATTGGCAAGATCTAGAGAGCAAGTAAGCAGGTCAGATTTGACATTCATCAGCTAAAGACTTTCCTCTGAAATTACCCTCTATTTATATTTTACATATCTTTTGTATAGATATTTATATGTTGTTTATCTCAATCGAATATAAGCTCCTTGAGGATTGAGACCATGCATTTGCTTTTGTATCTTCAAAGCTTAGCATAGTTCTTGATACATAATGAGGGAAGAATAAAAGTTTATTGAGTCACTAGCTGAAGCGAGCATATAGTATGAGAAGTATGATCAGTGTGAACAGTAAGAATTCATTCTTCTAAGGTAGCCAAGCAAAAAGAGATAAGGGTGAAAAACATGTGTAACGGATATACTTTGAGATTTTGAATTTGTGTCAGATAGGGGATAGAATGACTGCTGTAAAGAACAAGTTGGGAATGAGAAAAGGCACCAGGCATGCCCATCCAATAAAACTATTAGAATGGGACTGTCTTTCTCAGAAGAGGCTACCTACCTTCTCTGGTTCAAAGCAATCTCTTTCATTGGGAAAGGTTCTTAAACTGATGACTGGGTACAGCAAAATTTTAAGAGTGAGATCAGATGGATTTCAACATGGTCAGTGAGGGATTGTTGGAGCATTAGTAGCTAGAGGTAATGCATGCTTACCCTAGTGAAGTGACAAAGACAAAGAAGAAGAAATTACAAATTTAAGAGGCATTTTAAACAAAGAGATGATAGTATCTTAACCCCATCAGTTACAAGTCATGTTCAGCTTCTTTTTTTGTCCTCCTGAGCTCTTTCTTCCCCAGATAGCTAAAGATCAGGCAATTCCCCATTCAGGAAAGTGGCATGAGAACAGATCTGATCTATATCAGTTTTCATCTTTGTTAGTGTTTATAAGGAATACAGGAGAGGTGTGACTGGGACTCTCATCTGGTCTCTCTTAAATAAAGGTTCAACTGAAAGTCAAGCCAGCTCCATGTACTCATAGCCTCAACTCAATATCTTTCTTTCATCCTCCCATCCATTCCCTGCACATAATCTTTCTCTTTCTCTTTCACTTAATCACTCTCTACTCACTCTCATTAAATCTCATACTTACTTATCTCTCTGCTCTTCCTCATTTCATGAAATTTATGAATGATGAAACCACCTCATGCTAAACAGACTTAAACTCACTCTTTTCTTCCCTCAGTATATACAATTCCCTCATTGCTTTAGTTTCTCTACTGGAATATGCTAGTTCTTAGTCCCTATTTCATCTTTTACTACACCTAGAAATAATTTCTTTAAAGAATACATATTGATATATTTTATTTTTAGATCATTTTCATTCTCCAATATATCCCACTCCTCACTCAAAGAGTTTCTCATTCAAAGAGTCATTCTTCATTACAATGAATAAAAACATAAGGGGGAAGGGAAAATTAAGAAATTTCAGTTCAGTCATTTTTTAAATTTGAATCCAACTCTGTGGCTTCATGTCAGATTTTCTTGGCAAAATTACTGGAATGGTTTGCCATTTCTTTCTTCAACTTATTTTACAGATGAAGAAAGAGAGGCAAATGGAGTTAAGTGATTTGCCCAAGGTCATAGAGCTGTTAATTGTCTAAGGCCAAATTTTTAACTTAGGAAAATAAGTCTTTCTGATTCTAGGCATGACATACAATTCATTGAATCACCTATCTGCCCTCAAGAAAAACAACAACAACAACAGCAACAACAAAAAAAAAAAAAAAAAAAAAAAAAAAACTAAGCAAATAAGAAGAAGAAACGGAGACCCAAGATTGCTAAGTCATTTATATAAGATTGAATAGGTAATCATTGTCAGAAACATGATTTGGACTGAGGTCTTCTTACTCTTGAACTACTGTACTTTTTTTCCCCCTGAAGCAATTGGGGTTAAGTGACTTGCCCAGGGTCACACAGCTAAGTGTTAAATGTTTGAGGCCAGATTTGAACTTAGGTCCTCCTGACTTCAGGTTAGTGCTCTATCCACTGCACCACATAGCTGCCCTGAACTGCTATACTTTATTCTGGGCTACAGTGCTTTGAGTTTTTTCTAGGAAAGAAAAAAAGAAAAGTGTTACTTTTTTTTTTTTTTTTTTTTGCAAGGCAACTGGGGTTAAGTGACTTTCCCAGAGTCACACATTTAGGTTTGGTATTTTATGCACTGTGCCATTTAGCTGCCATCAGATAAAGTTACTTATTCTTTACATGACAGGTGAATATAATGATCAGAAGAGCTCATATATGTAAAGTGTGTTATAAGTCCTAAAACACTATTTACATGTAAGCCATGCAACTACTGAAAGTCTTCCCTATTTTAGGTTCTCAGGTTCCCTATTATCTTATTTGCAGACTAGGAGAAAAATAAACCTGGGTGATCAAGAATAGAGTTTATGAAAAGAGCACTAAATATGGAGTCAGAGAATCCTGATACTGCCTCCTTGTTCTCTGAAAAACCTTGGACAAAAGCTTACTGGGTCTGTTTTCTGATCAATAAAGTGAAGAGGCTGCATGTGATTGCAAGGGAACTTTCTAGTTCTAAATCCTATAATTTCTAAGTGTTATCCTTTAATATTACAAAGTAACTTCTGTTCTCTAAGGAAAATTATTTTTTGAGAGCTAATATTCTTGGATTTTTGCATTCAGAAACATAGATGATGAAAACTCAAGAAAAATTTTAGTAGAGAAAAAAATTGTGTGTGCAATTCATTTGAAATGACTTTTTGTTCAATCTTACATGGGTAACAGAAATGATACAATGTTGCCATTTTAGATCATGAAATTAAAAAATGGAAGCAAGTTCAATACTTCTATCAAATCACTGTATATTTTGAATGATAAAGATTTTACAACTTTAAAGGTGAAAAGAAAATAAGCAAGTAAATCATGAATCTGATCAAATTACGACATGCTAATTATTACATCAGTTATAAATTATAAACTCTGATTCTGATTAACATAGAATAGAATTAATTGACATCATTGGTTATGTTGCAGTGAATCTGGCATGCAAAGAAACAAATTTGTGTAGAGGAATGTGTTTTTATATGATGGATAATTAATTCTACAGTGACTGAATTAAATCAGTACTATTCCTTGAGAAAATCAGTAGAATTGCTTCAAATGTTAAGAACACTCTGTTATTGTCCTCCCCCACTAAAAATAGCCCAGCTGTTAGCTGTATAAGGCCATTTATACATGAAAACCTATATTTTAATATTTTACATTACTCACAAATTCAAGAAAATCTACAATTAAGTTGATACAAATTGTATGCTAGTCTAGCCAGTGCCTGGATAAAGCAAGACCTTCCTCTGCTTTGTCACCATCTGGATGCCACATAAATGTTATTTTCAGTAATGTATATTCTGCCCCATTGTATGGCCCTATGGGCCATAA
Source organism: Antechinus flavipes (assembly GCF_016432865.1). Classification (NCBI taxonomy): domain Eukaryota; kingdom Metazoa; phylum Chordata; class Mammalia; order Dasyuromorphia; family Dasyuridae; genus Antechinus; species Antechinus flavipes. The sequence continues at coordinate 232,711,916 of NC_067400.1, forward strand.
CTCATTTGACTGTGAATAGCATGGAAGAGAATATTTAAGTTTCAATACACCATAAATCCCAGCTGAGGGAACACACCTGCCTTATTAAAACAATGTTTTTCCTTTTGAATAATTTACTATTTCTTGTTTATTTACCAACTTCCACTATAAAAATTGGGCATTTTAACAATCAAATCATCCTTTCAGTGCTTCTGTTGGCACCATAGACATTTCACCTTCCCTTCATGCAGACCGAAATTGTCCATGTTTATGCATGCCATGCATACACAAGCACTGAAAGGTAATAATTAGGAACATCTGTTTACATTTACCAAGAGCAGATGTTTGATGAATTAAAATGAGCATAACTATCACTCAACATCATAAAGAAATTGAATTTATAAAAATTTTCAGAACACTGGCAGGCAGCTAAAATTTCTACCACAATTTATTTCTGCTCTTCCTGAAAAATGCTTATGTAAAATTCCCTTCTAAAGTCATTGAAAAGGGAAAGTGGTAGGTAGAACTATGAAAATATTCCTGTGGATCATTTACTACACATTCTATGCCATAAGTTATTTTTTTAGGTTGATGTTAACTTTGAGTGTTGACCCATGGGTAACAATGCTAATTAACAACTTCTACCATTAGTCAACAAAGCAGGGCTTATTTTAGCTTGTATCAGCTGAATCACCTGCCCTTACAACTTCTGAAGAAATCTGCATAACTTTGTTGACCTGTATCATCTATAAAGGGTTATATTTTTAGATACTCAATGTATAAAAACATTTTGTCAAATCATCATCTTATAAATGCTTTTTGAAGTCTGCTTGTAAAGATTGGCATTCAAGCCAGAATGCTTCTTCAAGAAATAGAATGGCAGATAAATTTTAAATTATATTCTTATGAATGTTTTCGCACATAAAAGATACTCCTTATTGCACTTAAGGCAAGCACAAAAACAAAAACTTGTGTAGAGGAATGTGTCCTTATATGATGGATAATTAATTCTACAATGACTGACTTAAATTAGTACTATTCCTTGAGAAAATCAGTAGAATTACTTCAAGTGTTAAGAACATCATGTTATTGTCCTCCCCTGCTAAAAATAGCCCAACTGTCAGCTGTATAAGACCACTTATATATGAAAAACTATATTTTAATATTTTACATTACTCACACTGAAGTGTGAAAATCTACAATTAAATTGATGCAAATTGTACTTCAATATTTTGGACATTCAGAAAAAAAAACAGAGATTACTATAAATCACAGCCATTTCATTATTTCATTTAAACTATACAAAGTTTCTAGAAAAAAGAGTTTATTAATCAAAATTTTTGAATATACTTTAAAGTTTCAAGGCTAATTTTATCCAAAATTTTCCAGGAAAATGAGTAAACTCAAAAATCAGATTTAGCTTACATATTTTTTTATCACCATTTATTTTGAATTCACAGCAATGGTATAGATGTTAAAAATATATGTTCTTTTGTTTGATTAAATTTAGTTGTTTTAAGGGTCATGATTTTCCCTTTATTTGCTGGGGATTTGAGAAGGAAAGCTAATGTTTGTATTGCTCACCAAAAGAAGAAAGAAAAATTGGAGTATCTTTAAAAATACAGAGAAGGGAAAGGAAATAAATTGGGAAGAAAACACAGCTAAGTAGGACAGCTTTGAAAGTTAATGTGATGGATTTGTTACTTTAAAAAAAGCAGGTTCTATGTAATAGAAATTTAGAGTTTTATATATAATGTTCTACTACTGTTTTATTGTATATGTGGAAATATTCTCCTTTTTGTATTCATTAAATAGAGAATAAAAAATATATAAAAGTGTATTGTTAAAAGAAAAAAAGCATAAATATAATTATAACTTTCTATATGAAATTTTGTTTCAAGTAACATGATATGATCATAAGATATAAAAGGCTGCTGTTAAGTGTTATTTTAAGATAAAATTTTAAAATAGAAATGCTTGGATCTATATCCTAACTTTGAAGTTACTAAAAGATGTAAATATGGTATGGTATAAGAAGTTCTTTTCTTGGAAAAAGAAGACAAGGGGTCAAATCCTGGTTCTGCTATTTATTATCCTTGTATAAAAATTATTTAACTCCTCTCTGTTTCAGTTTTCCCACTTGGAAAGTGAGGAAGTTATAGCATATGATCACTTCCAACTTAATGGTCCATGTTCTGGTTGCAAACAGTGTTGGCGTCTGACAACAATCATTCACTCTCTCAATAACTATCTATTGAACAACCAATCCATGCTGGACATAGCAGAACATAAAACAAATAAAATAATGTGGTATCTGGCAACCAAATTGTTGCTTGTTGGAAGTCAAAGCTTTGAAGCAATGGCAATATGGGATTCAAATTTCAAAATAAGTGCTATAAGCAATTTGTAGTATGAGTTCAGAGAAGGGGGAAATTCAAAGTTACTACAAGTGATGTGAATTAGGAATGTGTAAGAATGGGATAGGTGGAAAGAAAAATATAAAATTTTCTTACTAGTGGTGTGGCTAAAGCACTGGACTTGCAGTGTAAAAGACCTGGGTGAAAATCCTACCACAGAAAAACTTTACTGTGTCTCTTTTTCCTCATCTGTATTTGGGAAAAATATTAACCTCCTCATAGGGTGTTGGTAGGATCAAATTGAAATGAAAGCATTTTGCAAATCTTAAAGTGCATTATCATCATCTTCCTCACCCTCACTCTTCTCCTTATTATCATCATCATTTTGTAGGGAAAATAGTATAATTATAGGCATAAAGTCAAAACTTGAAGACGACATGTTTCAGAGATATTGAAGAACCTATTGTGGCTGGAGAAGAACTTTATGTTGAAGAAGAGGAGGAAGAAATGAAATTGAGTTGGGTAAGATATAGCCTGTTTCTGTAGAGCTGTGGATGTTAGATTTAATAATATTAGGGAATTCTCTTTCACATGAAAGAAAACTCTTAATATAGCTTTACTTTTGTAGTCAGAAATTATGAAACTTGTAATTTGGGGGAGATGTGAATGAAAATTATAATTTTATACAACACTGAAGAGTAAAATGTCTTGGATTTAAGCAATCCCCCAAATCCCATTTTCTCCAAAATCTTTCCCTAATCAGAGGAAAGGTCCATAATTCCCACTTTATTCTTTTGTTGCTGTTGAGTCATTTCAATTGTATCTAACTCTTTGTGACTCCATTTGAGGTTTTCTTGGCAAAGATATTGGAGTGATTTATCATTTCATTTTCTGATTCATTTTCACAGATAAGGAATTGAGATAAACAGGGTTATCCAGTATCACACAGCTAGTCAGTGTCTGAGGTCAGATTTCAACTCAGATTTCCTGACTCTAAGCCCTGAATTCCAACTACTGAACCACTTAGCTGCCCTTTACTTTATTCTATCTTATCTAAAAATAAAAGACATTTGCTCCTTAGGTGCTCATCATCTCTGTCTTTGTTCTAGCCTGCACTATATTTCTTTCTGCAGCAATATTGCACTTCTTGACTTCTGTGTTTCCAGTAGGGAAAAAACTGTTTTGTGAAATGTCTTGCATCAATAAGCAACAAAATGCTCCTGATGACAACAGTGCTTATCTGAAGAGTTAATCACTATCATAAGTCCTATTTTACACTATATGATTACCAATATTGATAATGATGTTTTAGTGCTGCTAATATAACAAGCTCTTATAAAAAATACATAATTAAAAATATTCTATAATGAGAGGGTTTTCCCTTTTAGACTGAAAGAACTTGGAAATGTAGAATTGCTTAGGTCCTATGACCATTGACAGCAAAGATTTCCAAATTTCTGACTACGGCATTTATTAGATTATAGGGAAATACTCAGAAAATGCCTACAGAGACAGAACTATTGTTGACTTTATGACTTAAGAGTCATCGTTACTATCCCAATGCCTAAGGATTTTTAAAAAAAAAAAAACTTTATATTATAGCTCAATGCATTTTCCCCAAGGACTTACATAACATAGAAGAACATAGACTCATAAGGAAAGCAAAAAATTAATCTGACTTCCCAGAGCTTCTCTGTTCTACTACAAATAGGTCTCTTTTGCCACCTGGCTCTCTTTAATTCTCTTTCTAAAACAAAGAGCCCAAACATCTCAGTATAAAAAGCAACTCAAAGGCACAGGCTCCTTGACCCTTTCAATGTTCCCTATAGGCAGCCAAAGAATGGTAAAGAGGCTGGCACATTTTAATAAAGTTATTGGTAAAAGCTTTTATTTTCTTCCTTGGAGGTAAACTATATTGCTTTGTTGATTCTGGCAACAGTGTATATATCTAAAGCCAGTCCTCCTTCATTCTCTCCCAGGAGGAGGCAAAGGTAGCCCTATTTCACCATGTTCTTTGGGGAGAAACTAGCTAATGGCCATAAAATTCTGTCCTCTTTTTGTCATTCTGGGGTAGTGACTATCTAATAGATTTTTTTTTTTCTCATCAATGATTATAGTTACAAAGGCTTTATGTATTCCACTTTGGCACAATTTGCTTTGTCTTTTGACCAGGCTTCTTTTATTCCCTTCTCCTAAATGGTTTATTTATCTTAATGGTCATTCCATTATTTGTTCTTCCTCTCTTTATACTGTTGGTACTTCTAGAAGGAGTTAATTATAAGTGATCTATACTCTCTTCTCTTGTGGCCTTTGACCCTGGACAAAAGGTTCTACTTAGCTTCATGAGAATTGAAAGCTTCCCTGTAAGCCAAGTTAATAAATGTTCATTCCACTGAACTCCATGAGTCAGGATTTATATTGCCTGGGGCATTGCAACCCAAATGTTACTCCTATCAAGGTTATATTGACAATTTTTACCTGATGCCAGGTAAATAGAATGTTTTATTACTATACCAACCCTCATTCTCTGAATGTTTCTTACATCATTGCAACATGCTCAACTAGTGACTTCCCCCTGAATGACATACAAACTTCCTACTAAAAGATGGACTACATAATACTGGTATCTTAAAATATATTTATGTATACACATCTGCTCTTTCTGATTCTCAAATTATTAGCTATGACTTCTTCTTGGGTCATAGTATCATTTATTTCAAGCTGGAATTCTCCTCAAAATTACCATATCTTTAATTTTGCAGATGAGGAAAGTCAAACCGTGAGATTTGGGGATAGTAAATTATAGAAGCCAAATTTGAACCCAGATCTTCTTATTCCTCTGGTTCATAACTCAAGGTTATTTCCTTTGTTTTATGCTGTTTTTCCATACTTCCAGGGCATCTTTCTTTTACCTGTACTATCCCCCTGCATTTTCACTTGAGCTCCCAAACCGGATGACCAAGCCTCCTATAGAAGAATCATTGTTCTACAAAACTTGATATAGTCGTATTTCAGGAGATTAAAGTCTCTATCTTCTCCTGACTCAGCATTAGCACTTAGTGTTATACGAGTTCACTGTTGTAATCTTATTGCTGAACCCACTGGTATTATTAGATTAGATGATCAAAAGGACTACATTAAATGAATGGTAAGCCATATATTGCTGCTCCTTAGGGAACAGCACTCTCCAATTTCCCAAAAGATAAATGGCTCTGGGACTTTTCTGACACCCTAGTGGTTTTGAACAGTCTTCTCAGTGAAAGAAAAAATTAGATCATCAGTAAAACTAACATTGAATGTGCAGGAAGAGACTTGGGTTTATTTACTAGTTATTTATTTACTAGTCATATGATCAAACAGATCAATTTACCTATTTGAATTTCATTTTCCTTGTCTATAAAATAGGTTAATCATATTTATATTTACATGGTACCTTCTGGAGTTGTTGTCCAGAGAGTACTTGTAACATCTTAAGAGATATGTAATTGTAAGTCAATGTTGTTATTCTTCCCAATCAACTCTTATTCTTTAATCAGTAATAATAATCAGTAAATAATCACCAACCCAATATGACAAACAAGAAGAGGATATTATAGATATTGGCTGGTTTCCCATCAGTGTACATAGAGAAACAGGACCATCTCTGTCTTGTCTTAGAAGAGAAAGAAGAATTGAGTTTATAACCTATTTGTTAGAGAGAATTAAGTAGGACATTAAATAGAGTGATGAGCCTGAAGTCAGAAAAATAGGGTCAAAACTGGTCTCAGAAGCTTACTAGTTTTGTGACCGTGGGTGAGTTACTTAACTTTGCTTCAGTTTCTTCAATTGTAAAATGAGGGTAACAGTAGTACACACCTCCCAGCATTATTATGAGGATTGCATGAAATATTTATAAAGCACTTAGCATAGTACATAATGCGTATTCCCTTCCCCACTTCTCTTCCTCTCTTCCAGGTAGTCATTCATATTCTATAATTAGAATAAAACAACCAAATATCTAGACACAGGATACTCTTATGTGTCAGTCATCTTGTAGTCTCTTCTACGAGAAGAGAGTAGTCTTGTTTCACATGTACTTTAATGGTTTTGTTAAGTTTTTAAGTCTATCTAACTCTTTGTGACTCCATTTTGGTTTTTCTTGACAGAGATACTTGAGTGATTTGCCATTTCCTTCTCCAATTCATTTTATAGATGAGGAAACTGAGGCAACATGATTAAGTGACTTGCCCAGAGTCACACAGTTAAGTGTCTGAAGTCAGATTTGAACTTAGGAAAAGAAAATTCCCTGTCTCCATCTCTGGGTTTCTATCCATGGTACCGCCTAACTGTATTCCAATGGGAACCAGCTAATACCTATATAATTTCCTCCTTCTTTGTTGTTATGGACTGATGACTGTCTACTGATTTCTTCTAAGCCAGTGACTATATAAAAAGACCTTTACAAATAAAGACTTTGTCTTTAAAAAGTCTTTAAAAAGACTTTAAAATATTTTTTTTCATTATCATCTAATTGTCTAGTTGAATTAAATCCAATAAACTCATCATGTAATAACTGATTGTATAAAGCAATGGACAGAATGTTGGGCTTATAATCAGGAAGAACTAAGCTCAGATCCCAAAACCTACTATGTGCTGTTATTTTACTCACTGAACAAGTTACTTAACCTCTGCCCTAAACATTCTTTGGCATTTATTTTTTAATTTAGGAAGTTTTCCAGACAGAGGAATTCACATATCTATTGTTCACATATGAGCATGTTACCAAAGCAAAACAAAAATAGGATCTGCCTTCAAGGAGCTTACATGGCTTTCAGTTAGTAGAAAGAATTTATAAAAACTATTTTTAAAAATCTGGTTGAAGTCTAAGCATAGTGGACACTATATCATGCAAGGAAATCTCACTTCAAACTATTGATCCATTGCCTCTACCTCCATGAAAACTGCTCAACAACTGGTCTTAAAGTCTTGGACTTCCTGATCCAGGAAGAACAGTTTTTGTTTCCTCTATTCTTAGAACACTAATTGAGAAATAGAAGATTGAGGCAGCAGCACTGAGGCCATCACTGAGATGGATGATCACCATTCATGGTCAATTGTAGGTAGAATATTTCATAAGCAACTATACTACAGCTATTCATTAGACACTCAGAACTTACAGAACACATTATGGGCTTCCATAATATGTCATTGCTTATTTACAACTCACCATTATCAGCAGCCAATGAAATCTGACATAAATGTCCCAGAAGGACTGGAAAAAGTCTCAGAAGATGGTATCCAGGAGCCAGATGTCAATTTTTTAAAAGTAGAATCAACACTGCCTACTTTTTTGGTAGATTTTATACCTAAAACTCCAAGCAACTTATCATAGCATATATCTATGCCAAAGGCTTCTCCTCAAGGACACGCAAAGCAAAGAATATATAGAAAGTCTCCTAGCCAATCAGACTACCCAACAGTGTACTTTTTTATCACCAAAAAATCTTCTATCATCTCCTTATTCTTTGTTGTTTTTTTTAAGCATACAACTCAGTCACCATAGTACAATAAGCCAACGTAAACATCATTCCATAAGTTCATTCTCTATATTATATGCACCATATAGATAGTCTTAAAGGGTCTCCTTTTTAAGGCCATTCGCAACAACTGCTGCTTTCCTATCTCATGAATTAAATCTCAAAATATAAGTAAGGTAGAACAAATCTGTCTGAAGTAAATATTGATCTATAGAACCACACTTGAAACTGTATGAACAATTGAATTTTCAAAGTGTGGGTGAGCCAAAAGAGAGAAGATTTCTTGGTTTTAATAGTAATATTTAGTGTTCTTGAATTTTCTTGGAGGAAAAAAATAAAATAAATCACATATAGTTTAAGAGGAAAAATAGACCTCAGTGTCCAACAATTCCAAACCATACCTATTGAATCCACACTGTAACATATTTGGGAATTGGCCATGCAGCCTCTGTTCAAACCATTCAAATGAAGGGAAATTTCCACTCACAAGGTACTACATTCCATTTTTGGGTAGCTCTAATTGCTATGGAATTTTGGGATTTTTTTAACCTTCTTGCCTAATAATAGCAAGGTGAAATTATCTCCCCTTACTCTGTATTCTGCCCTCTGTGACCAAAGAGAACATCTAAATCCTCTTTTATAGATCAACCTTTTAGATTCTCCATAACTCCCCCCTCAGCTCATCTGATTCTTCTCCTCTCGAGGTGAAATGTGCCCAGTTTCTTCCTTATATGATATGAACCTTGGATCTTTCTCATCCTAATAGCTTTTCTCTGAATGTTGTCTAGTTTATCATTGTCCTTCCTTCCAATTCCAGTAGTCTGTGAGCTGTGTTATCTGATTGTTATGGGGAAATTACCTAAGGAAAACTGTAAAAGTTTATGAAAGTTTTCATCATTATTCAGTTTGCATCTGAAATGTTTCCCTCTAATTGAAGATTTAGTGGTCAAATAGAGTTCTCTGTAGCTACACAAACTAAACTTTATGTAGCATAAACAACATTACTCAAGTTTCTTCTTAGGGATGAAAGGTCATATGTAGTGAAGTTGCCAAATGTGGAAGAAAAATGGTATTCCTGAGGAAGTGTCAGTTGGGTCTCTACTATTTCTCCCAGGTACTCAAGCATTTTTATAAATTGATAGATTGAAATAGGAGTAAAACCTGAACATTAGTTATGATTTGTAACATTGTACTCCTAACTTTCCAATATGTAAGCCTTCTCTATCATTGCCTTCATAAAAATATTCACTAGAAGATATAATTGGGATTAATTGGAAAATATTTCTGCAAAAACTATTAATCTATTTCTAATTATACTACTTAAAAATTTCATTGTATACTGTGACTTTTAAGTGAATATGGATCTCATTTAGATGGAGATTTCTAGGGCTACATACACAATATCATCCATAATCAAGCACATCTGGAAGACCTCAGCATCTAAGGGTCATCATTTTTTTTTCATTTTTTGTATTTGAATTTGACTTAATATGCTCTATGATAATAGCAAATGCTATCACTGACTCTGTCTTTATATTTTATGCCTCAACTGATAAAATAATCAAAGTGTAGCTGATCAAAGATATCTCTTACATTTTTAATGAATTTTGTGTGATTTTGACATATGTTGGAAGACTCTTTGAGGAAGAATTTTATTTTATCTAAATAGCTACATGCGAAAAAAAGAAGAAATGTATAGAACACAACTGGTATCTAAACATGGACAAATTAGAACAGTATTGTCTTCCACAGATCTTGTTATACATTGATCTATTTTAGATTTAACATTTACTGCAACCCCCGGCTCTTTCATAAGACTTAATCCACTCTTTCATGGAACTTCACCCTAGAGCTAGGCTATTCTAACTAAACTTTTTGTACAAGCCAACTAAATACAACCTAATTTACTAAATCTAACTAGCATGAAACTAGGCTACACACTCATTCATCTCAGACATCTTAGTGTTGGACTCTACTAAGTCAATATATTCTCCCTCCTCTTTCCTTGCTGTTCCTTTGCTTCTGAAAGCCATGATAACCAAGTAACTTATGCTTCATTCTTGTGATGACTCAAACCAAAATTTCTTCCTGATCATCATGCTTCTATGAATATTTTCTCCCCCCCCCACTTTGAATGCAAGCTTCTTGGGACCAGAAACTATATTACTTTGGTAGTTGTATCACCAGAGTCTAACACAGTACCTGGCACAAATAGTTAATGTGTATTGTTTTTTTTTCATTCATTCATTTATGATATGCAGTTGAATAGTCAAATAAAATAACTGCTCCAAATACAGTGAATGTATTTTCAATAGATGCTACAAATGTCCAAAGAATGTAACCAAAAATAGCAAGATAGAATGGTCTGAATTGACTTTTAGAAATTATCTCACACACATATTATTACATTGATGCTATGTATTTGCAAATCATGGAATATCTTAGTGTCAAAAATATTAATGTAGATGTTTATCTAAATGAAGAAGTGAATGAGAGAAGAAATCGGATTGTAAATCATCAGTAAAATATTACTTAGGTGAAGTGATGTAGAGGACGTATTATAAAGGATACATCAGATAGAGAGAAGGAAGAATAATCAGGGCCAGATCTCAGACTCCATTCATACCAATGCAATCTTGGAGGACTAATGGAAGGAAAATGTGTGGAAAATTTACAAGAAGACATTCAATTCCACAGAAATGGATGAGCTGCAATCTGTAGTTTTATATGGAGAAACCACATCAATGATCTTAGATACATTTACATATTAAAGTACTGGAACTTTATGTAACATATAAATAGAGAAATTTAATATTTTGCCAGTCTAATAGTGTTGAATATTATCTAAGTGAGCATGTCTAATTTATTTTAGTAACAATCTTAGATCCACATTTGCTAAAAAATTAAAATGGATTTTATAATGCACATATAAAAAGTTAGATATGGGTTCTAATATAACCCTACTTTACTCCCTGAGTCATCCAGGTTCATATTGAGCATGACAGCAATGAGTTTGTCAGTTAGCATTTATTAAATGTCTACTATGTGCCAGGCACTGTACTAAGCACTACAGCTATAAAGAAAGGAAAACAGAAAATAAAAACAAATAAATGATAACAAAATAAACAGTTCTTGTTCTCAATGAGTATAGTTTAAAAAGTTAGACAACACAAAGAGCTAAATACAAATAATATATAAATTGGAGATAATTAATAATTATCTGATAATCTGATATTGGAGATAATATCAGAGAAAAAACATTAGTATTAAGAGGGGCTGAAGTTTTAGCAAAAGGTGGAATTTTAGATAGGACATGACAGATGATCATGAAACTGATAACGAATAGAAGGAATGAATCTTAAAATCTAGCTCCTCTCCACTTTTTTTATATCTTTACTACAATGCCTAGATTCACTGCCTCCTGGTTAATACTTCGGTATCAATGAAAAGGCAAGAGGGGGTTATTTCAGTCACTCATGGGTGGTGGGTGGTAAAAATGTTTACTCCTGTTCTTGTGGTGTACTATTCTTCTCTGCATGCACTCAAATGATCTTTGGCTTCTTCTTGTGCATGGCTCCATAAATTGTAGTGTTTGATCCACAATCTTGTTGCCCTTTGCTTTTCCATCACTGCTAAAAATGAAACTGATAGTGGATTGTGCAGCTGCTTCTACTACAGGTAAATATCTCATTGTCTGCAGGAGAAACCTTGGGGAAAAATCGTTGACTCCAGGGTCATCTTTTTCCCTCACTCATTTTCCCATTTGCTTTTCCCCAAACTTCTGCTCTTCTCTTCAAATTCTATGTTTCTTCTCCATTTGTCTCTTGTGACTTCCAAGGTGATGTCATTACCTACTCATATTTATGCAGAATCATGAGAAATGTAGTTCCTGAAGAGACAGGGCCATGATTCATAATTATGGTTCTGGGATCAAACAATGAAGATTGGGGATAAGGGAAGGATCATGGGAAAGATTTTAGATGGATGTCTAAGGGAGAAATCTTGAGATTTCCTGCCTGCACAAGAGAGTAGAGGAAGACCTCAGGAGCTTAGAGTCAAGCTTTACTTTCACTGAAGTCAGATTAAAAGCACTATTAAAAGCACAATAATATGGTGGTAAAGTGGGAGGTGGAGGTGTAGCTAAACAATAATATTTGCTTGGATATTCTCTTCAATTATGGTTAACCCAGGGCAAGGACCCCATCTGCCTTAATGTCTCTGCAAAGACAACACAATTCCAGCTCAGGAAACACATTACAAATTAGATATTGTCAACATTTTATTTGCTAATAAATAAAAACAACCTTATTTCTGCTGACTTCTGGCTTTTCAAAATTTAGATTTGTATATTAAATGACCAAAGAAGAGAGCTATAGTAACTAGCACACTAGAAAACTTGGTGACTTTCTTCAAAAAAAAAAAAAAATTGTTCTGGGGTTGTGCACAATACCCAGCTAGAATTCAATATAGAATGATTATTTACCAAAATTACAGACACTTAACATTATATTGGGAATTCATTTTTCAAGCATTTTAGATTGCTTCTGCAAAATAAAGCATATTCTTCTTTGGCATTTGGAATATGATAGGTGGGAGGCACCCTTTGTTCATGAGAAACATCAGAATATCATGGGAAGAACACTAGCCCTTGAGCCTAAGGGATGGTGTTCCAATTTCACCTCTGACAGTCTGTGACCTGTGTAACTTTGGCCACCTCATTTAATTTTAATGCATTTAATGCTCTAATTTGAGGCTTTGTAATATTGTCAAAAGAAGAGAGACCTGGGATTCAAATACCATACCATTCACATTGACTCTGTACAAATTGCTCATCCTCTGTTTTCTCATTTGAAAAGTGAGGAAGTGTGACTACATGGTCACTGAAGTGCTTTTCACATCCAGATCTATGATCTTAACCTATGTATTACAGGAGAGCACCACGAAACAAGCAGATTCTTTTTTTTTTCACTAACATATATATATATATATTGCAATTCACATAAGGCAAGGCAACATCTATTTTTCATGGGCAATATGTGCTATTAGTTGTTATGTTACAGGCTAGAGATGGGGCTCTTTTTGTTTTCAGAGCAGACTGAGGTCAAGATTTCTAATTATAATAACAAATTGCATTTGTTCCAGAAAAAAAAAAAAAAAGCTTTCTGTCTCTCTAGAAATATCTATCTTTCTATCTATCTATCTAGGTACTGATCTCTATTCATATCTCCATCTTTTTCTGTCTATGTATCTCTATCTCTCTTTTTCTATACATGCATTTATCTACCTATCTATTGCTTTTTTTCTGTGTATCTATACACCTCCCTGCCTATCTACCTATCTACTTATCTCTCTTTTTCTATGTATCTATCTACTTATCTCATTCCATAAATGTCTTTTTGTCTATGTATCTATCTACTTATCTCTATTCATGTTTTTCTATGTATCTATTTATCTCTATCCATATATTTCTTTTTCTATGTATCTATCTAGTTTTCTATCTACTTATTTCTATCCATATCTCTCTTTTTCTGTCTACCTATCTCTATCTTTTCTGTCTATCTATCTATCTTATTTATCTAATCTATCTAGCCACATTTCTTTCCATCCTCTCTATCTTCATATCTATTCACCTTTATCTCTATTATTTTGTTTATTGCTCTGAATGGCATCAAAATTCCTATTGAAGAAACAGGAAAATCTCTTGTGTAGATTAGCAACTTACATTCTTAAAGAGATGCCTAGGGCATTGAGAGATTAAATGAATTTTCCTAGGTCATATGGGTCTGTTTGTATCTGAAATAGAAACAAACCCCCAGTCTTGTTGATTCTAAGGCCAGTTTTCTATCCACTATGACATTTGACTCCTATATTTCTTTTTTAGATGTTTATTTCTTTAAAATTTTAACAGCAGCATATAGACTATATCAAATGTATAAATAGTTTTTCAGTCCCTTAAAGCCCATCAAATCACAGGTTTTTTGCCAATGCAATCTCATAGTAATCATTCTATCTAATGGAAAGTGATAGGGGAAGGGTAGTTGACAGTGCAATTTTAGAATTATAAAGGATGTTTAAATTAGCTATTATTGTGTGTATTTTTCTATAGGTGACAAAGATCCCCATCCCACACCCCCTCCACACCCCCCCCCCCGCAAAGATCCAAGAGTCCTATCCAAATACTAAAGTCCCAAGACTATGGACCTATAGCCTGAATTAATTTAATATTTATTTATATGATTTAGTGATTACTGCATTAAGGATCAACTCATAGGTCGTCAAAAAAAAAAAAAGAAAGAAAGAAAGAAAAAGAAAGAAAGAAAGAAAGAAAAGAAAGAAAGAAAGAAAGAAAGAAAGAAAGAAAGAAAGAAAGAAAGAAAGAAAGAAAGAAAGAAAGAAAGAAAGAAAGAAAGAAAGAAAAAGACTTCAGGGGGCATATTATAGTAGAGGAATGAAGATGTTAGAAAATATATGCTGACTATGAGTCTCAGGGAAGAATTGATATACTAGATTATAAACATCCATTTTAAACACTGGATATCAGTTGCTAGGGTTCCCCAGTATAATCTTAATATCAGCAGGGCTTCTGAAGGAAGGCACCACCACCCAGAGATTGTATAAGCTCCTCAGAATAATTCTCCATCAACTCTACCCTGAGAACACCATACCTGAGACATTTTGCATCATAAACTTGCTGAACCAGATGCAAATGTGGGTATCCTATGGTTTTCACAGCTGCAGGTAAATATTGAAATTTGGTTTAGAGGTTGTATTACTTTCTCAGGATCAAGTTAATTTGTCTTTTTTGTTTACTTGGGAATCTTTCCAATTACTTAATCACAGAATAATGAGCAATATTTCCACTTTTAAAGAGAATATATATACAGACATATTTCATTTTAATGTGGTAAATACCACTGGATTCCCAGAAACTTTTTTTATATCTTAGTACAATATGTAAAAGATTAAATATATAAGAACTGCTTGAATCCTGGTTATTCAGAAGAAGAAAAACCACTACTCAGCTTTTCAGAAATTTGGATTTTGAGAATATGGACTCTTGAATATTTGATACAAAGATGATCCACTGATCTATCCTTGCTGTGAGAGAGATTATGTGTAACAGTGAATGGTGACCTGCACTGGTACTTAGGAACACCTGGGCCCAAGTCCTGCCATTGAGATATAGTAGTTTGTGATCCTAGACAGATAATTTAAACTTTGTATTGCCCTCGGCAAGCAACTCTCTAAATCTCCACAGACTGATGAAGGAAGTTTCCATATTGGAAATTCCTAGAAAGGAATCTATACCAAAAAAATGTATATCTATGCTTCCAGAGCTTTACACTGTTTCCTTCCCCTCCCCAAAGATGGATGCCTTTTCTCTATTCTTTCTCTTGGGTTCTGCAATTCCTGCCATTAAATCTCTTCTTCTAGTATTATCCAAATAAGCATTCACATCCCATTTCATCCCCTTGAAACATATGAGAGTAATGGGAACTCAAGAGGAGACAGAGAGGTGGGGGTAGGTTCTACAGTATGGTTTCAAAGGGAATTGATTGATGCTATTATTAGTAACTGAAATGTGAATAAATAGACCTATATAAACTGGTAAGAAGTTAGACATTCTATGAAATGTTATTGCTTTTATTAGAAATTTATGCAGAGTTTCATAAAATTCATATGGAAATATACTATATATTGCATATGTTATATTTAATATACCATATATGGTTATGTTACATGGTTGATTGTTGTCCTTTATTCTCACAGAGATCCAAATTGACATCACTATATTAGAGTCAAGTTAGTGTGTCCAGCTATGACTGATGAGATCAATAAGAGCTAGGAAAGCTATGTCACAGGTCAGACATAAATAATAATATGAACATTTGGGGTAGTTCCTCTACCTTTGTACATTTAATTTTTCTTCTTAGCTAAATCAATTCAGCTTTTTTCATAGATAGAGCACAGTACCTTCCCTGATGAGCGTATGCTGTGCTAGGTGATCCTCTGACAATATCTCTCATATTATACAATCAATTCTAAAATTCTTGAGAGACCTTGAGAATGTTTTTGTATCACTTTTTCTGACCATCTAGTGAATGCTTGCTCTGTATGAGCTCTCCATAAAATACTCTTTTTGGCAAATGTACATTTGGCATTTAAACAGTGCAGCCAGTTCAATGGAATTGCACTCTCTGCAGCAGAGTTTGAAAGCTTGGCAGATTCATTAAAAAAAAAAAAAAACTGTCTGGTATCTTATCCTGCTGGGTGATCATTAGAATCTTCCCAAGACAATTCAAATGGAAGCGATTCCATTTCCTGGCATGGTGCTGATATACTGTGCAGATTTCATAGGCAAACAACATTGAAGTCAGCACAACAGTCCTGTAGACCTTCAGTTTGGTAGCTAGTCTAATACTTTTTTTTCTCCCATACTTTCCTTTGGAGCCTCTCAAGCACTAAACTAATTCTGGCAATGCATGTTTCTTTTTCATATCTATTTTTTAAGGAGTTATATGCTTTTCCCATTTCATCAAATCTATTTTTTCAGGAGTTTTCTTCAGATTTCTGTTTTTCCTTTTCCAAACTCTCTTACAAAGTCCTCATTTCCTTTCTCCATTTTTCTTCTAACTTTCTGTTAAGATTCGTTTTGAATTCTTCCAAGAGAAACTTGTGAAATGGGAACCAACTCATATTACCCTTTGGGGCTTCATCTGGAGATGATTTTCTTTTAGGGTCCTCAGGATTAGATCCTTCTCTTGCCATCTAATCTGGAAAATTTTGTATGAGCAATGGACCCCCGTAACCTCTCCACACACACACACACACACACACACACACACACACACACACACACACCTTGTAAATCTCAGCTAGAATAGAATAAGCACTAGCTGTT
The DNA here is from genome assembly GCF_016432865.1 of Antechinus flavipes. NCBI lineage: Eukaryota > Metazoa > Chordata > Mammalia > Dasyuromorphia > Dasyuridae > Antechinus > Antechinus flavipes. The sequence continues at coordinate 232,728,670 of NC_067400.1, forward strand.
TTACCATATGATGACATTCTTTATCAGTTGGAACTTCAGCTAGGGAGTGACTGATTTTAACCTGAGATAAGTGGTCAGTGACTAAAGCATTGATTGATGATGCTCTGTTGACACTATGAAAGTGTTCAGTCCAATTCTCTAGGATCATGTCCTTATCACAAAGCAATGTGGCTCCATCATTACTGAGTAGTTGAAATGTGCCATAGGTCTTTGGCCCATAAAAAGCCTTCATTACATCATAAAAAGGCTTTGGATTGTTATTATCAGCATAAAACAGAATTTTATCTGCCTTCTTATCTGCATCTCTCTGTTTCCATTGTACTTTACTTTTGATGGAAATTAATACTACCTGTTTTTTTTAATTTTAAAGCTTTTTATTTCCAATAGTTTTTATTCCACTTCCATAGTTTTTAACATTCACCCTTGTAAAACCTTGTGTTTCAAAGTTTTCTCCCTCCCTTACCCTCATCCCTCTCTTAGACAGCAATTAATCCAATATATATTAAACATGTGAAATTTTTTCTATACATATTTCTACAATTATCATGCTGCATAAGAAAAATCAGATAAAAAAGGGAAAAAATGAGAAATGAAACAAAATGCAAGCAAACAACCATAAAAAAGTGAAAATGGTATATTGTGATCCACATTCTGTCCCCACAGTTCTCTCTCTGGGTGGAGTGGCCTTCTCCATCACAAGACTATTGGAACTATACTGAATCACTTCTCTGTTGAGAAGCCATGTCCATCAGAATTGATCATTGTTTAATTTTGTTGTTATTGCATACAATGTTCTCTTGGTTTTATTCACTTCACTTAGCAACAGTTCACATAGGTATCTCCAGGACTTTCTGAAATCGTCCTGCTGATCATTTCTTATAGAGCAATAATATTCCATAATAGTCATATACCATATATTCAGCCATTCTCCAATTGATGGACATACATTCAGTTTCCAGGGCCTTGCCACTACAAACCATTTTTGCACATGTGGATCCTTTCCCTTTTTTTATGATCTCTTTGGGATATAGGTCCAGTAGAAACACTGTTGGATCAAAGAGTATGCATAGTTTGATAACCCTTTGGGCATAGTTCCATATTGCTCTCCAGAATGGTTGGATCATTTCACAACTCCACCAACAATGTATTAGTGTCCCCATTTTTCCACATTCCCTCAACATTGATCATTATCTTTTCCTGTCATCTTAGCTAAACTGAGAGGTGAGCAGTGGTACCTAAGGGTGGTCTTAGTTTGTGTTTTTCTGATCAGTGGTGATTTAGAGCATTTTTTCTTATGACTAGAAATGATTTTAATTTCTTCATCTGAAAATTGTCTGTACATATCCTTTGACCATTTACCAGTTGGAAAATGGTTTAAATTCTTATCAATTTGAGTCAATTCTCTATAAATTTTAGAAATGAGGTCTTTATCAAAACTCTTGGATGTAAAATTTTTATTCCCAGTTTATAGCTTCCCTTCTAATCTTGCTTGCATTGGTTTTGTTTGTACAAAGATGGTTTAACTTAATATAATCAAAATTATTCATCTTCTATTCCATAATGTACTTTAGTTCTTTAAGCATAAATTCCTTCCTTTTCCACAGATCTAAGATGTAGACTATCCTTTTTTCATCTTATTTTCTTATAGTATCACTCTTTATGTCAAAATCATGAATTTACTTTGACCTTATCATGATATAGAATGTTAGATGTGGGTTAATACCTAGTTTTTGTCATAATAATTTATAATTTCCCCAGCAATTTTTGTCAAATAGTGAGTTCTTATACAGAAGTTGGGGTCTTTTGGTTTATCAAACACTAGATTACTATAATCATTCACTATTGTGTTTTCTGAACCTAACCCATTCCATTGATTGACTACCCTATTTTTTAGCCAGTACTAAATGGTTTTGATGACCATCGCTTCATATTATAATTTTAGGTGTGATACAGCTAGGCCACCTTTATTTACATTTTTTTTTCATTAATTCCCTCGAAATTTTTGACCTTCTATTCTTCCAGATGAACTTTGTTATTTTTTCTAGATATGACATACTACCTTCTTAAAGATGGATGAACTATCCTGCTTGTACGTCTGTGGAGTTCTTGTTTTTCATTTAGTAGCTTCTGAATTTCCCCAATATTTTCATTAACCCAGTCGACATTTGTGAGTGTTCTGACCCAGGTGAGCAAATGCAGTGCTATACATCAAATCTCTGAAACCTGCCCACACATTTTCTGCTCCACTGTTACCAACTTTAAACTTTGTTGGTTTAGATTACCCTCCAAGTAGCAGCCCTGCTTGTAGTGGCTAGAAACTGAAAAATGAATGGATGCCCATCAATTGGAGAATGGCTGGGTAAATTGTGGTATATGAATGTTATGGAATATTATTGTTCTGTAAGAAATGACCAACAGGATGAATACAGAGAGGCTTGGAGAGACCTACATGGACTGATGCTAAGTGAGATGAGCAGAACCAGGAGATCATTATACACTTCGACAACAATATTGTATGAGGATGTATTCTAATGGAAGTGGATTTCTATGACAAAGAGACCTAACTGAGTTCCAATGGATAAATGTTGGACAGAAACAGCTACACCCAAAGAAGGAACACTGGGAAACGAATGTGAACTATTTGCATTTTTGATTTTCTTCCCGAGTTATTTTTACCTTCTGAATCCAATTCTCCCTGCGCAACAGGAGAACTGTTTAGTTCTGCAAATATGTATTATATCTAGGATATACTGCAACATATTTAACATATATAGGACTGCTTGCCATAGTGGGGGGAAGGGTGGAGGGAGGGAGGGGAAAAAACAAAACATAAGCGAGTGCAAGGGATAATATTGTAAAAAATTACCCTGGCATGGATTCTGTCAATACAAAGTTATTATTAAATAAAATAAAATTTAAAAAAAAATAGATTACCCTCCAAATTAGAAATAAACTGTTCCCTTTCAGAGAAGTATTCTAATCTGTTGGCATTTATCATTCTTGTAGTCTTTTAGCTTTGGAGTCAATGCTTTTGTTCAATGCAAATATTCATCTTGGAGAAGATAAGTTTATGATCAGTCCAGCACTCTGCACCATAACACCTTCTTCACTCACACATCCTGTCTGTCTCTTCTCCTTACAATCACATAATCTATTAAATGCCAATTTTTATTGTGAGAGTATATACATGAAATTATATTAGTAAATAGAATATTGTGCTGGTAATAACAAGGTTTTGAGATATATAAGTATTCAGTAGTTAGTTGCCAAGCTATTTCCGCTTCCATTGTTCCTAAGGATTCCCTGCTATATCTGGTAATCTGAGCCTTTTCTAGCAATAGTCACTTAGTTTTTTAAGATTGTCTTCCTTTGGCAATTGATGATAAGGGTCTCTAGGTCTTCATAATTTTTTTCTTTGATTTTAGCAGGGTTTGTCATGGTGGGATCATAGATGCTAATGAGGTGTGACATTTTCCTCTAAGTGACAATTATATTGTTATGAGCCTACTGTTCTTCTGGAAAGCATATATATATATATATATATATATATATATATATATATATATATATATATATATATATATATATATGTTTACTAGAGTAGTTGATTGCAAAACTTACAACAGTTTCATGACACTCCCCTTCACTGCAGCCACTTCAGAAAAATGTGTATCCAGCTCCAATTTCAGTAAGATGGCTTTCAATTTGTCAACCTTGTTTTACTCAAGGCTGCTATTTGGATGTAATACCTATTGACTTCTCTTGCAACAAGAGGTATTCATCCAAGTGTACTGGATTTTGTGTTATCTATAAGTATACCCACATTCCATATACCGATGGTGATTGGAATCAACTTTGCAGATGTTTTTGTACTTTTTTTTTTTATCATTTCAATCACATCATGGGTTCCCTGCCTGCTGAAGTAATCAGGCCAGGCACCTTTTCTAGTCTCTTCCTCATACATGGAGATGAGTAGTATTATCCTTAAAAGGCTTCTCAGTCACCCAGGGGTCTGCCAAGTCCCAATGCTACTTCCAGGGAGAAGGCAACCCTATGGCTTGGGCCACTGATGTACAGGCTTGCATCTACAACTCCCAGTGTATCCATACCTGGCTACTTTGTCATTCCCATTGCCACAGGACTTTGTGATAGGTAGAAATTATACATGCTATGATGATGTTTTTTGATTCATGGAAATATCGAGTTTAAGTAAGCCAGAGTTGTTCAAAGTTGTCAGTTTCACTCTTTCTTCCAGAATCATCACTATCCAATGACAGGACAGAGTCAAGACAACTGGTGATGATTTGAGATGCAGTAGATGACCTTGATGTCTTTGATGTCTAAACAAGCCCTAAGTGCTCCACAGCACCTGCTTCACCTGCCTTCATGGCCATTGGAACAAAAATTTCTCATCTGCCTATTCCATCAGAGAAAGTCTTAACATGTTTTCCCTAACTTACTGTATGGTTTGAGAGACCTTGATTACCCTCAACGTGGTTTAGCCAATCTGACGAAACAGTTACCAGAATATGGCCACTGTATATGCTGCAGCTTTTTGGAACCATAGATGAGAGGTAGGTGAATCAGGTGGCCACTAAAGTTGGAAAGCAGCTTTGTAAAGTGCTAATTAGCTCTCATCCTTGATATAATATATAATAAAATGGTATATATAGAATATAAAATACAATATAGTATATATTAAAAATACAATCCATTACACTAAAGCATTATTGGTAGAATTATGAATTGACTCATTCATTCTGGAAAGCAATTTTGAAGTATGCTCAAAGGGCTGTAAAACTGTATATATTCTTCAATCCATCAGTCAGGTCTGTATTTCAAAGAGATCATAAAAAAGGGGAAAAGATCCACAACTGTAAAAATGTTTTGTAGCAGCTCTTTTTGTGGTGGCAAGCAATTGGAAATTGAGTGGATGCCCTTCAGTTCAGAAATGTTCAGAAACCAATAAACCATGGTATACGAAAGTAATGGAATATTATTGTTCTACAAGAAATGATGAAACAAGCTGATTGTGGAAGAGCCTGGAAAGACTTAAATAAACTGATGCTGAGTGAAGTGAGCAGACCCAGGAGAACATTGTACATAGTAACAGCAAGACTGTGTGATGATTAGCTATGAAAAGCTCAGCTCATCTCAGCACTTTTCAGCAATGCAGTGAGACAAGACAATTCTAATAGATGTGGAATAAAAAATGCTGTCCACATTCAGAGAGAGAATGATGAAGACTAAATACAAAACAAAGCATACTATTTGCACTTTTTTCCTCATGGTTCTTTCCTTTTGTTCAGATTTTTCTTTTACAACTTGACTAATATGTATAATCTATATCAAATTGCATACTATCTTGGGAAAGGAAGAAGTAAGGCAAGGAGGAAGAAAAAATTTGGAACTCAAAAGTTTACAAAAGTGAATATTGATTCCCCAACTGATAAATTCCCCAATTGATGATCAAAGGATATGAACAATTTTCAGATGACAAAATTAAAGCCATCTATAGTTATATGAAAAAGTGCTCTAAATCATTATTGATTAGAAAAAATGCAAATTAAAATAACTCTGAGACACCACCTCACACTTCTCAGATTGGCTAAGATGACAGAAAAAGAGAATGATAAATGTTGGAGGGGATGTGGGAAAAGTGGGACACTAATACATTGTTGGTGGAGTTGTGAAATGATCCAACCATTCTAGACAGCAATCTGGAACTACGTTCAGAAGGCTATAAAACTGCATATTTTTTGATCCAGCCATACCATTACTGGGTCTGTATCCCAAGGAAATCATAAAGGAAGGAAAAGGGCCCATATGTGCAAAAATGTTTGTAGCAGCTCTTTTTGTGGTAGCAAATAATTGAAAAAGGAATGGATGCTCATCAGTTGGGGAATCAAAGTTGTAGTATATGATGGTAATGGAATATTGTTGTTCTTTAATAAAAAAAATTGAACAAGCTTATTTTAGAAAGGCCTTTAAAAATTTACACAAACTGATGCTGAGTGAAACAAGCAGAACCAGGAATACATTGTACACAATAAAAGCAAGAATGTGTGCTGATCAGCTATGAAAGGCTTGATTCTTCTCAGTGGTGCAATGATCCAAAGAAATCCCAATAGACTTTGGACAGAAAATGCCATCTGCATCCAGAAAAACATCTAAGGAGACAGAATGTAAATCAACATATGCTATGTTCACTTATTTTTTCTGCCTTTTTTTTTTTTTGTCTCTCCCATAGTTTATCCCTTTTGCTCTGATTTTTCTCCCCCAACCTGATTTATAAAGCAGTACAAAAACAAATAAATAAATTTAAATAAATGAACACTTTTTTTAAAAAAATGAGAACTATCTTTACATGTAATTGAGAAAATAAAATATTATTGAAATAAAAATACAACTTTTTCCCTAAATCGATAGTTTCTTATACATTAGTTTTTATTCAGAACTTAAGTTAGTGGTTGTGGAATAGTGAGAGAAACTGGTTACCAAGGAAATGATCTAAATCCAATTTCTCTGACTATTCCAAAACTACCATTCTTAAATTGAGACTAAAAACTAATGTCCTCTGAGATCCTTTTTGAAAGATTTAGCATCCTTTTTTGTCACATATGGGAAAAGATGCTAGAAAGAACAGGGATAATGTCATTACATAGGAAAAATGAAAATTAAAGATCAAAGAATTATAAAATCCTGTAAAATGTAGAACTAGAAATGGCTTTGGAGACCATTTAGTCCAATGTCTTCATTTAGCAAATGAAGAACTTGAGTCTCAAAGAGATTAAGTGAATAATTAACATTAACTTAATTTTGGCCCTGATTATATTTCCTCTTGTAAAGAAAAATAATTTTCAGTTTAATAAAATCCCTTAATTTTGCATATTATTCTTTGCAATGACTTAAGCTGGCATTTTGTCCTAATTTTTTCCCCTGATTGTGGCCACTTAACCTCAACCTGAAGGTTCAGCTCTATCCCTAACTTGGAGTATAGTACAATTGGTTGTAAACATAAGGAGCTATGGAAAAATAGTTCAAGTGGCTTAGTATTGCACCCAGCAATGATAGATATTACATCTTGACTTTGAATTCCCATTTTAATTATTGTTCTTTTGCATATTCTTTATGAACAGAACTCTACCTTGTTGTACCCCAACCCCGGAAGAATGTGTCTCTTTCTTGTTTCCTTCTGTCTGATTCTAAATTGGTATTCCACTCATTATCTCATTTCCAAAATAATTGGGGTCCTACTTTGATCTATTCAAGAAATAAGTAAAAATAGGAGTCTGCCTACAATACGGTGTTTGTTGTAAAAAAATTAAAAGCAATATTATTGTAGAATTTTGCAGTGGGAGTAAAATGCAGTTGTCCTAATGGTAAGAGATATAACAATGTAGTTACCATTCTACTGTCTAATTGACCCCATTTTTAAAGTCTAAGAACTAAAAGGCAGAGAATAAATTTTTAACTTAAAGGGAGATCAAAATATAAAGAGGACTATAAATTTAAAGGAATAACAGCAACTGTGTTGCAAAATTGATTATGAACTGACTTTCCTAGTGTAAGTGGATCCATGAATTTTCACTGGGATTCAGATGCCTCCATCTGGACAAAGTCACCTAGATAGGGAAATAAGTTATCTCATGAACACTGATCTTTTTAACTTCAGTTTTTCTCCATGAGCTTTTATAATGGTGAGTCTTGTGGTTTCTGAAAAAATTAAAACTGTGAGTTGCCCAAAGGGCAATGGAGGGACCTATTGTGGCTGTAAATAGACTGAAGGTGACAATTTAGTCAATAATGAGCTGCACGGATAAATCAATTGAACAAGCATTTCTCCATGTTATTTCCTTATTAGATTGTGAGCTCTTTGAGGGTAGAAACTGATATTTACATTACTTTCTATCCCTAGTAGGTACTTATGGCATACAGTAGGTACTTAATAAATACTAACAAAACTCCAGGAATAAAAAGAACAAAATAATGAAAAACAATTCCTATCCTCAAGGAACTTGATTCTTTTGAGGAATAAAACTTATGAATAGGTAAGTAAATATAAAATAACAGGCAGCAAGGTGTAATGAAGAGAGAATCAGCTTGAGAATCAGGAAGATCTGTCTCCCAATCTTGTTCTTGATATATTGAACCTGAAGGACTTTGATCAAGTTATTTAAACTCCTAATGATTTAGTCAATTCTCTAAAACTATAAAGTATGGAATAGTTGCAGATTTGTAAGAAAGTTTCTTACAGGGAAAGGCTCATATGAATGAGATAATAGCAATAAATCTCTCTGTGTTTCTTTCTCTTTCCCTTGTATCTGTCTCAATCTCCCAATATTTTTCTCTTCTCTATCTCTCTCAGGCTCTCTTTGTCTCTATCTGTTTCTGTCTTATTTTTTCTGTCTTTGTGTCTCTCTTTCAAACTCTGTCTCTGTGTCTGTGTGTCTATGTATCTCTCTGTGTATCTGTCTTTGTGTGTGTTTTTGTCTTGCATACATGTATGCATATATGTATGTATGTGTACATACACACATTTGTGTCTGTCTCTGTGTCTGGAACAGAAATAGAGACAAGCTAAGTAAAGGTACATAAGAGGTACTTTTAAGAAAAGCCTGAATAAAGCCAAAGATTCTAAAAATTGATTGTGAGGAAGGATGGCATTCCAGGTATGCAGGGCAGTCTGAACAAACATATAAAAAGGAAATGGAATACCAGGTTTAAATACCAGTAAGTAGGACTCTGGTTGGCAATTACAAAGTGCATGAAAGGGAATAATGTGAAATATATCTGGAAAGGGAGCTAGATTATTAATGCACTCTGTAAATTATATCATCACAGAGATTTGTAACTGGAAAAGTAGGTCATGTAAGTAAAAATGAAGATCAGTAGATGAAAAGTTCTTGTGCTCTTTTTGGTGCCACATTCTATAAGATGGTATAGAGCTAGGACTCCAACATATTAGGTGGTTGCAGTAAGAAATGGATGGAGGTTATACAGTCAATCAATTAATTAACATTTAGTAAGCACTTAATATGTGCCAGGCATTCATTGTACTAAGTTCTGGGGATACAAAAAGGTGCAAAAAGCAATCATTGCCCTCAAGGAATTTACAATGTAATTGGGAAGAATATAAATATATACAAAGGTTATATCTAGACTACATATAGAATAAATAGAAGACAATTAACAGAGGGAAGACATTAGAATTAAAAGGAGTTGGGAAAGATTTCCTGTAGAAAATAGGATTTTGTTTGGGAGTTAAAGGAAGCAAGTAAGTAGAGATACTAGAGAGAACATTCTAGACATAGGAGACTTTCAGAGAAACTGTCCTGAGCTAAGAAATGGAGAATCTTGTTGGTACAACAGCAACAGGACTGGTGTGAATGGATCAAAGAATCCACTGAATAAGAAAGTGTGGATGATTTATGATATAAACCACTTTAGGGACTATACATGTATAAGAACACAAACACCAAAATATATATATTTAAATGAATACCAAAGTTATCCATGGAGAAAAAGGAATCTTTGCTTTTGTTTTTCCTTCTGTCAGAAATTCCATCCCAGATTCTCAAAATCTTAACGATTTGTAAAACCCAGCTCAAATATCACCTGTATTCTGAAGCAATTGTTCTTGATCATTAACATACAACCTTTAGTAATAATAGTTTGCATTTCTATAGCGCTTCATCTTGTAATCCTTTTTTATTATTTTATTGTGTTGCACTTCTCTTATTAGATTCAAAATTCATACTGGTCAGGGACCATGCTATTTATCTTTTACCTTGTGACTTTTAGCACAAGATAAACAATCAAAGAACACTTGTTGACTAAATTAAGCAAGAAAGACTCTTTAGGTCACTGGTGTCAAACTCAAATAGATATGGATGCTAAGGATCCCTGAGGGCTACATATGCACTCAGAAAGCCAAATGTATTTATATATTTCTTTTTTAATAGTACATCAACACATTAAAATGAAATAGAAACTACATTTTCATCTGTTTGAGGCCACATTCAGGAATATTATGGGTCTGGTGCCTGTGATGCTTCTGCTCAAGGCAATTCTGTAAGACAATTAATTTGCAGAGAAGATGAAAATGGCACATGGATAAGGGAGGAAGGGATTTCCTCACCTAGACTTCTGTATATTAGTAAAATTGGAACTCCAGTCTTTACCCCATCACCTGAATTAAGATGAAACCAGAGGCATGTGTGAGTATGAGTTGGAGAGTGGAGATGGGGAGGAACATGCCAATATAGAAAGGGTAATTAGATCTGATCTGCTTAGGTGCTTAATAATGGTAAATTATAGGCTCTGCAAATAACTACAAACTAGTAGAGATGGAATGTTGTGGAAGGTTTTTTTTTTTTTTTTAACCAACTTCTGTTTGTCTAAAAGAAGAAATGGAAAACTACAAACTATACCAGCATATTCCCTAAGAAAACCCCAAGTGTTGTCACAAAGAGTCAGACACAGCTAAAATGACTGAACAACAACATGGAAATGAATCCTAGCAGAGCTATAACCAGCAATTCTAGACCTGGGACAAGTGATATAGGGGGTTAGGGTGCAGGGCTAGATCTTGAGAAGAAATTTCCTAATGATCAAGATTCTGTAGAAAATTTGATGCCACAAGTATATATTAATTGAAAAAATGGAGTACAGGACAATTAGTCTTATTCAATTTATCTTAGGAATTATCCAACTATTCCTATTATTTCCTTGTGCCTTCTCTAACATTACCTTTTTGTCTCACCTTCCTGTACTTCACACAAATATCTTTTCTACATAATTAGCCTTTTTTCAGAATTTCCCAATTAATCCAAGTGATAAATTAAAAAAGAGTAGTTACTAATGAAGTACAAACTGGTATTTTAATTTTAGTACCATAAGTAAATAGCAGCTTCAGTCTAAAGCTAAGTTGGGAGCTTCAAGTTTTTCTATTTGAAATCTTATTTAAAAGACAAGTGACTTCAGAACAATTGTTATATCTCTAAGACCCCAGACTGTTGATGGGTGTGGTGAAAAAAATAGCCAGTAAGATGCTGATTCTATTTGAAAATTAATCAAATTCACTTTTTAAATTAACTAAATTCATTTTTTTTCCTCTTTGGCAAAAGGTAGGTTTATTTAGGAAAAAAAACTTACAGATAAAATGAAGAAATACAGTAGACATCAGGAATAGTAAATATGAAATAGAGTTGGGAGGGCACATAGCAAGAAAGGAACTTTAATAATTAATGTTGAAAAAGACAAGTTCCCTAGTGGAACTTACAATTAGCCAAAAGATGATCTATGAGGTGGAATATACTGTTGACTGGCAGGCTAGTGCTAAAAGGAATTTAGCACTTTAAAAACATTAGTTAGTATAAGAAGGAGAGGGATATGAAGCAGTGGGGGAATGAGAGGAGAGACTCCATGAGACATGGTGGGGTAGAGAGAGAGATATCTCAGGGCAGTCTTTGTAATCAGATTTCTCATCAATTTTCACCTTGATATTTTCAAAAATAAATGATTACATCTTGTATTTAACAGTACTGTTTATTAATATCATTCTTGTATTTCTTGTCTTAATATATGATACTTCATTCTTCAATTATTCTGGGACTTTATAGATGTTGGGGCCATTGCAAAGATCAGGGCAGATAGCAATCTACTTATGACTTCTCATCCTGTGTGATTCTTATTCATGCTTTTTCATCAATATTCCATCAAGGATGCAATCAGTATGTTCTATGCTATACCCTAATATTTAGTTTTTTTACATTTCTACATTTCTGAAATACTAATAGAGCACTCAGGCTGTTTAAGTGAATAGATTGAACAAAAGTAGAAATAAAGAAGATGACTTTACAAATAAAATGTATTTTTATAAGGACTTATCCTTGTTTATAGATCTGTAATGATTCCTTATTGAATCAAATCTAATTTAAGATATGCCTTAATGTGACTTCCATAATTTGCCTTGATCTATTTGTCCAAATGTGCCAGCATGGAATGATAGGAGTCACCTATCCAATGGGTCAGATTCCTGAATGTGTAATTTACAAGCTATAACTCAGAAATCTGTGATCTTATATAGAGCCTCATCAATAAAATGGAGGCAATCCTGCCTATGACTGCTTGCTTCATAGAATTATTCTAGGAATTTGATCAAGATCATGTATGTAGCTTCTTTTATAAACTGTTCTAATTTTTTCCCACTATGTCCAAGAAAATGTGATCTGCAGTAATCTAATTGGTCATGTCTTATAAAAATGTCATTGTCATGCCTGTGTACAGAGTATAGTTTATGATGTTTTGAGGGCTCAGCATTTTTTTTTTTTGCTCATCTTTCAAGGCCCTGATTTAAGCCTATTACTCTCCATGAAGTTATTCTGGACTACTTCTTGTTCTCTAACTTCCATCAGTTTTAGGATATGCATACACACACGTACATCTATGTACATATATGTATTAGTGTATGTTCTTTACTTTTTCATATGTATTAATAAGAGCATGTTGTATATTCCTCAATATTAACTAGCAAAGTGCTGAATCACTTAAATATACATATCACATATAGTCATCTTTTTGCCAATTTTGCCTTGTAGTACTTTGATTTTGTCCATATGTATGATTTTACCAGCATAAGAAAATCCTTGTACTAATGTTATTGTCAATTCTTCTCTAAATCAGTCTTAGGATAGCAAGAAATTGAGTGACCCTATGGTCACAACAGTTAGTATGTCTCAGAGGTAGAGGACTTCAACCCAAGTCATCCCAACTTGAAGACCAGCCTTCTGTCTACTAGACCATGTTCCCTCACAAATTCCTAGAGAATTATATATATATATATTTTTAATTCTTATGGTTCAGAACTATGTTGTAGATATTTTACATACACTCAATTCAGTGATAAGAAACAGGTATTGAGAAGCTTACTTACAATAATCTTACAATCCAAGTAGTTTCATTTCCTTTGACATTGCTTGAGCTCAGATATTTCATTGTAACTCTCAAAGTCTTTTCTGACTTCATCAATATTTAAAGGTAATGTTGTGTTGAACAGTCCAAGTTTAAATCTTGTCTCTGACTTGGTAATTGTGTGAACTTGCACAAGTGATTTCTGTTTCCTTAGCCTTAATCTTCTCATCTGTAAAACTGTTTTATATATATATATATATATATATATATAAAACAGTTTTATTGGACATGTAATTGGTGAAAAATAAAATATTAAATTAATAAGTATTGCTATTGCTAAAACAATGGGATGGATTCTATTTTTTTGTATAGATTTTTGTCTCCTCTTGTTCTATTTTTTTCTTACTCTATCAAAAAACAATCTCGGGGAGTAATCTTATACAGAGGATTCTTTTTGAAGTGCTCAAAAATCTTTTCTTTGGGAAAACCCCATTTGACCACACAATTGAATTTGAATGCATGCATACACACACACACACACACACACACACACACACACACACACACATACACACTGCCTTCTCAGGTCTTCCCTTGTCTTCAGCTCAACCCTTTTGATTCCCCATTTATAATGCTGTGGAATTTGACTTTAAAACAATAACACAGGTGCCATATGAGAAGACAGGAGGCATAGTAAGTATATAAAGATGGGAGAAATGGGGAACGTTAAAAAGAAAAATCTCAGAGTAATGTTTTAGATCATGATGTATTTGAAGACAGGGTTTGTATTCGCAGGTTCCACAGAAGAGTGAAAAAGACAAAAAGTGAATTGAAGGAAGAGAAAAGTCAGATAAAAATTTATCTGACTTGGATTTTTTAATGCTATTTCTGCCTGAATTTAGAGGTAGTTTCAAGGGAACATTTTAAGTTTCTTCCCAGCTCTGTGATTTTACCATTGTTTTCTATCATCTTTATGTTCATACTCTTATTTTTGAAATGGCTATCTGTGTAGTCAATTTTTTATATTAGTTAGCGATAGGATTTATACACCTGGACACAGTTATTAAAAATTATCATTGAAGTGATAGGTGGAAATAGATTGTACCTATTATTAATTTTTACTTTATCCAATAAAATCAATTTCTTTGACATTGTTTTAATAATTTGTAATTATTTATAATAACATTGATATTTGTATCATTCTTCATCTATTTCTTTTTTATATTTTAAGTTAAAATTTTAAATTAAAAATCCATTTACTCTCTCCCATCTTTCCCTATCCCCAAGTTGAAAGGAAAAATGTAATATTATATATAGTCAAGCAAAACAAATCCTTCCATTTGCCATATTCATATATATATATAGCTTCACCTCTTTGTCAAGAGGTACTAGGATATTTCACCAAGGATCCTCTGACACCGTAAATGATACTTGCACTGATTGATAAAAGTTCTCAAGATTTTTGAAGTTTTTAAATTTATGTTGTTATATAAATTGTTCTTCTGGTTCTGTTCACTTTAGTTCAGTTCATACAAGTCTCCCAAGTTTCTCTAAAACTATTCCTTTCTTATTTTCTTTCAGCACGATAGTATTCCAGTATTCATATTTCAAATTTTGTTCAATCATTTCTCAATCGGTAGACATTCTCTTAGTTTCTAGGTCTTTGCCACACTCAAAAAGAATTGCTAGTAAGCATTTTTGTACATTTGAGTCTTTGTCTTTCTTTTTAAAATCTCCTTCCCACATACATTTTAGGTGACCATAATGTACATTTATTACAATGTCAATATACCTTTAAAATAACTAAATTTTAGATAAATATTTTAATCAGAGATTAATTGAAGTTTTTTTTTCCTTTCTATTCCAGGATTATACCTTGACCATGTATTTTCAACAGTATTGGAGAGATAAGAGGCTAGCCTATGCTGGGATCCCTCTGAACCTCACACTTGACAATAGAGTGGCTGATCAGCTGTGGGTCCCTGACACATATTTTCTAAATGACAAGAAATCATTTGTGCATGGAGTGACAGTGAAAAACCGAATGATCCGTCTTCACCCTGATGGAACTGTATTATATGGACTCAGGTCTGTCTACCATCGGTTAGGATGACTTCCTCACATGGTTATTGTTCCGTTAAATAAGGTTATTAAGGTGGGAGGTTTGGAGAAAGGGATTTTCAGGTAAATTAAAATACTTACATTAAGCATATCTATTAAAAATTTTTACACAAATTTAAAACTTTGAATATGATAGTTATTACTATTTATATTTACAGTGATGGAAAAATTGGTATCCTTAGGTTCATTTTATTCATTTAAATTATTCTATCAGGAAAAACATTATCTTTCTGGCCTGAATTTCCTTAGCACAATCTCTAAAGTTTTTCATCAATGTTTTAGTTGTTACTTTCAAAATTCACAGTTCCATCAATGAAAAAAATCTGTGAGTTCTCAATGCTGTCTTTAAAAAAAAAAAAAATTGATTCTGTGCATTTCCGTGAATAGCCAGGTTTTCATGTACATGCAATTTTTATTTCACTTTCTTCTTTGTTTAGAGTCTACAATTCTGTCAAAAGGGGAAAATTGATCTGGGTAGCAGTTATTTGGAGCAGGAGATGAAGGAGAGTAGAATCCAGATTTATTATTTTATCAGTGTATGGAACTCTTTTGGGGGGACTCCTTTTATAAATGGAGTTCAGCAACTGTTGTTTATGTAGAGCTTTAATGAATTGTTTGTGGATGTTCATAATCTGACACCTGGAATTTATGAGATTAAGGACTTGAACTCAGGTTTTCCAAAGCCAGCACCCTATGTCAGGTTGCCTTTCTAATCAATTGATATTGCTTTCCAATATTCATCTAAAACATTTTTAATGAACATTTTCAAACCTTTCTATTGATTATGGCTTGAGAATAACTTTTCTTTTATAAATTTCCACAAAGGTGACTATGATTTCTTTAAGTAAAATCTTCCCTTAGGATTATTTGAGGTATACTCATGGGTTATAAGCAGATATATTTGGAGTGTTCTATGAAAATCACCTTTAAAGTTTACAAACTTCAAAACCTTTGAGAAGTCACTCTGAAGCTAAGAATCAATATGATCAACATGTTACACTCCATTAATATTTATTATTGTTTTTAAACATTAACTATATGCAGGTTATAAATGTTAACCTTATCCTTGGGGAGGAAAGGACACAATACGAATTCAATATTCTTACCTTGACTACTAGTATAAGATGGTCACCAATAGAAATTTCCTTATATGGGGATATATAGGAAATGAGTTCTGGTGCTAAAGGCATCATTACAATTATAAAATGTATGGTAGAAAATGTAATGAACTTGGAGTAAGTATACATGGATTCCAATCCTGTCTCTGACATTTATTTCCTGTAGGATCTTTCACAAGTTACTTAAATAGCACTTAACACAGTGCCTGGCACATAGAAGTCATATAATAATAATTTCTCTTATATGATTCTTGTGGACAATATAAAAAGATGTGAACCAGATGACAGAATATGTGTTTATACACAAATACATATATACATATATGTATATAAATGCATACATACACAGATGCTTTTGGAACGATATAAATGCCGAAAGCCATCTGAGATGCCATTTTCCCTGAATGTGGAGGTGAAATCAATTTACAGGCAGGTAGATAAATCTCATTTATGTTGATTTTATTAGTAGTTAGCTAAAATGAATCCATGGTAAAACTAAATGATTGCTAAATTCATAGAATGGAGTAGATTCTTTGTAATCTGGTTTTCTGGATGAGGCATTGACTCATTGTTTCTGGAGTTTGGGGATTTTTTTTTTTTGATAGACATTGATTGAATGTTATTCTTTACTAAAGTAGATTGTAGCCTTTTGTTAATATTAAGATTTTATGGCCAGCAAAGCTATTAAGTATTTAATTTGAGGCATGTGGAATTACCTTTGAAAGCTTGTGTTCCCTTAGTTACATTGTTTCATTACTTAGTTACATGGTGATAAGTACTAAATAAGAATAGTTTAAAAACAAAGAAAAACTACTATAGGCCAACAAAAGACAATACATTCCTTCCTATGAATAGATATTTTATTGACATACCAACCATAATCAAATAAGGCCTATATTCCTCTGTTTTAATTGAATATAAATTAATATAAGAGAACATTTCAAAGGATTTATTCTTGCATTTTAATAAGAATTAGCTAAAATTTAGCCTTCTGAATCTTGCCTTATGCATCTCTGCTTCATCTTATCTCTCTCAAACAGACAGAGGAGTGGTTCCTGTTCCAAGAGGAGTGGTCACTATTATCTGTAGTCATCATTTATCACAAGAAACTTTAATTTTCACTATTTCTCACTGATATCTATAAAGATCCAATAAAACATAAAAATAACATGCCTTTGGGCATCTGTAGTGTATCTATGAGCAGAGCTTTCAGGGTCAATTCCTTGATAATGAACTTGGAATAGTTCCCTGTAAACTGAAGAAATTGATACAGGTTTTTTACATCCATCAAGACTCCTTGACAATAACACTAAAGACACTTGCTTGAAATCACACCCTTCCCTGATAGTGTGTAAGGGCCTAAAAAATTTGGTTGACTCTGGTACATTTCTAACTTCAAACACAAGTATATACCCACAAAGAAGGGTCATCAGCATAGCACAAATCATGATGTTCAGGAATTTCAGGGTAAATTAAAGTGTCATTCAAGTAATTCATCATAAAAGAACTACGGAAGAAAAATGCTGAGAATTGGTGAAATTACAGGACCCAAGGAGCACAAAAGTATATTCATCAAGTCTAAATTAGGTCTGGAAGATTATGTCCCATTCAGATCCATAGCAGAAAGAGATTATCAATCAATTTTTA
This sequence comes from Antechinus flavipes, assembly GCF_016432865.1. Lineage (NCBI taxonomy): Eukaryota > Metazoa > Chordata > Mammalia > Dasyuromorphia > Dasyuridae > Antechinus > Antechinus flavipes. The sequence goes on from NC_067400.1 coordinate 232,746,471, forward strand.
TCAAGTATCAATCAATTTTTCTCAAGTGCCTACTATATGTCCAGACACTGTGGTAGCTGCTAAGAATACAAATGAAGAAGAAAGAAGGAGGAGGAAGAGGAGGAGAAAGAATAAAAGGAAGAGAAGGAGGAGGAGAAAGAGGTGAAGAAGAAGAAGAAGAAAGAAGAAAAAGAAGAAAGAAGAAGATAATAGAAGAAAATCCCTTTTCACAGTGAGCTTAAAGGGTTTTTTCCACTTGAAATTACTTTATCATTTCATTTTACATAGTGAAACTATAATGTTAAATCATTTTAAATTCATTTTTATCTTCAGTTCCAAACTCTCTCCCCGTACCTTCTACTGTCCCACACTTCGAAAAGAAAAAAACACAAAATTCATTTCAAATATGTATAGTTCAAATATGTATGAAATAAATTCCATCATTAGTCTTGTCCCAAAAAAATAGGAGAGAAAAAGAAATATAACACAGAAAAGAAAAGAAATAAAAGATGCTTTAATTTATGCCGAGTCCACCAATGAACTTACACACACACACACACACACACACACACACACAGACACACACACGTATATAAGTTCACAAATATATGTGTATATAGCGTAGTTAAATATTAGGGGAAGTGGAAGAAATAAGTGTGTAATGTTTATTATGTGCAAGGTATTCTGCTAAGTGCTTTATAAGTATTTTGTTTGATTCTGTGAGATAGAAGAAAGAACACTTGCAATTAGAGAAATCAGTAAAGGCTTCAAACAGAAGATAGTGCTTGAGCAACATCTTAAAGGAAGAGAGGGACTCTAGGATTCCTGTAAGGAAAAAAGCATTCCAAATGGCAGGGAACAGGTCTTTGATAGAATGTTGTATATGAGGATTAAAGAGACCAGTCTGACCACAATGAACAGTAAAAGAAGAGATATTTTTCAATTAACCTTGGCTAAATAGTTTGGGATCAGAATGTTTAGCATCTTTAAAACTATACAAAGGAGTTCATATTTTATCCTGGTGGCAAGGCAATAGAAAGCTACTGGTGTTCATCAAGTAGGAAAGTCATATAATCAGATCTGGATTTAAGAAATATTACTTTCCTGTTATTACTTATCTCCTATTTATTTTACATATTAATTGTTTATACTTATTTATTTGCATGTTGTTTTGTTCTTTAAACTGTATGCTTCTTGAGAATAGGACTGTTCACTCTTTTTATATCTGCAGCACTTAGCACAATATCTGGCAAATAATAGGTGTGTAATAAATGATCAGTTGACTGATTCTGGAAAAACTTACAATAGTCACTAAGAAACAGTTTTTCACATATAGAGTACCTGAGAAATCTTCCCAAGGCAAAATTGTGGATCAGAGTTTTGAAAGACTTAAGGTAGAGACATCAAGTAGCAAGCTGTTGCAATAACCTGGATAAGAAATAATTAAATGAGATTGTGTTTCTCCATTGAAGTTCACTTTGGTATTCTAGCTCAAATAGTCCCAAGAATCAGCAGTGAAGGACAAGGAGTTCTTTTCTAATCCTTGATTGTATAAAGGAATTGATGCAGTCATAGGTTGTTGCTGTTGTCTTAACAATGTTGACGTATTAATTAGGAAAATTAATGGCCAAGTTAACTCTTATTTCATCTTTAGAGACAAAGGGACAAGACCTGAGAGAGCAATAAATGTGATCTGATGGAATAGAGATTTTATGTTTATATTAATCACAATTGTTGGAGGCAGTGGGAAGATAAGATATTGTCCTTAATAACACCAATATAATCTAATATTTTATGCATACAAATTTGTGGTTCTTAACCAATTGCAACTGAGGGAACAGAAAAGTGGCATGTTGTCAGAATCTTCCTAGTAATCTAGGTTAAGGCCCCAAATTTACACAGTTACAGATTGTTTTTAGTCATATGTATCACAGTATAGGGGCTTGTATGTCTTGCACAAACCACAGTAATCAATCAAGAAACATTTTATAAAGCACTTATAATATGTCTTGAACTGTGATAATATCAAATCAAATCAACAAGTGTTTATTTAGAGCCTATTATGTGCCAGGCATTGTACTATGAGCTGGGGATTAAAAGAAAGGTGAAAGACAATCTTTACTCTTAAGGAGCTCGTAGGTTAATGGGAGAGATGAAATGAGAATTAGCCAGATATTGGATAAAACAAAGAGAAAGAATTTGGATTAAGGGGGTTGTGAAAGATTTCTTATAGAAGGTGGAATTGGACAGGGGCTTGAACAAAGTCGAACCCTTTCTGCTATAATTCATAGGGAAAAGACAGGTCAAAATTCAGACAAATTATCTACATGCTTCATGTATTTTGGAGGTGAGAGGGAAGGAGGCTTCAAAATTAGATGCCTTCTCTTAAAGCCAAATTCTCAGCTGAATAATCTGAACCTGGATAGCCACTTTGTTTCTTAGAGTTTGTGTAATATAGTCTTCAATTCTATAGCAGTGTCTGCAGAAGCATCCATTTGTTCTTGAAGAGGGTTAAAGGGATTTGTCTAAACTTATATGGATCATGAGCATAAATGGCTATCAATCAGAAATACCCCTCAGATATCTCAAAGATGTCATCTGACTAAGTTAGTTGATGGCCAACCAGAACTGCTTCTTGCAGTGGTACCTATGAAGTATAGTATAGAAATCATAGCATGTGTTGGCTGCAGGGAAAAGTGGACCAAATAAGATGGGTATTAACCAAGGGTAAAAAGAAGTGATGACATTATACTGGGTTAATGTACCAAGGAGGTTCGATTTCTGAGAAAATTGGAATGGATAGTACAGAGATTTGAGGTTAAATGATGTTAAGATGTTCAATCAAAGTACCAAAGAAGTTCCAACCCCTAAGGAATAGAGGAAGTAAATGAAATGCAGGAAATAATGGAGTTAAAGCTACCTAATTTGGTACTTAATGTTTCCTTCTGAAATGAATGAGTTGAGATGCTCCTATGACCAGCTTTGGATTTTCTCAGTTTCTTGGCCTTGGCCTTTTTTGCAGAAATGTGTCTGCATTTTTGTGAGCATTGTTGTTATAGTTATATGGATCTATCAATACTTCATTTTCAAAAATATTTCTTTGGATAATATTGATCTTCATGTATGAATATCCTTGAGAAGATTGCTCAGGTACTTTATGTGAAAAACTGTTTCTTATTAGTGACTATTGGAAGCTTTTCCAGAATCAATCAACTGATCAATTAATAAACATTTATTACACACCTATTATTTGCCAGATATTGTGCTAAGTGCTGCAGATATAAAAAGAGTAAAAGGCAGTCCTATCTTCAAGAAGCATACAGTTTAAAGAACAAAACAACATGCAAACAAATAAGTATAAATAACTAATATGTAGAATAAATAGGAGATAAATAATAAAAGGAATTCACCAGAATTAAGAAAAGTTGAGGAAGAATCCATCTGTAATATTCAATTCAGTCTCTTTGCCTCCCAAGCTTTATATTAGTCTCACATTTCTATAATATTTTGCCATTACTAAGTCCTTTATTTATATCATCTCACTTATATAAAAGAATGTAGCAATTTATTCTATTTGACTATACTGTAAGTCCAATATGGGACATTGGACAGCATTCTTGTCTCACAAGCAGTTAACTGCTAACAGGCAGGTTTTGATTCTAAGGTACAATGAGAAAATCTGGGGATAAAAAGAAAGGACATAGTTGGAGTAAGTAAAATAATATCTGAGAAAATCATTTTAGTGGGTGTCTTAAACATGAGGTAGAGTGAGGAGAAACTTTTTTTTAAATAACTTTTTATTGATAGGATCCATACCAGGGTAATTTTTTACAGCATTATCCCTTGCATTCACTTCTGTTCCGATTTTTCCCCTCCCTCCCTCCACCCCCTTCCCCAGATGGCAAGCAGTCCTTTACATGTTGAAAAGATTACAGTATATCCTAGATACAATATATGTGTGCAGAACCGAACAGTTGTCTTGTTGCACAGGGAGAATTGAATTCAGAAGGTATAAATAACCCGGGAAGAAAAACAAAATGCAAGCAGTTTATATTCATTTCCCAGTGTTCTTTCTTTGGGTGTAGCTGCTTCTGCCCATCTTTGATCAATTGAAACTGAATTAGTTCTCTTTATCGAAGAGATCCACTTACATCAGAAAACATCCTCAAACAGTATCATTGTTGAGGTTTATAATGATCTCCTGGTTCTGCTCATTTCACTTAGCATCAGTTCATGTAAGTCTCGCCAGTCTTTACTGTATTCATCCCACTGATCATTCCTTATAGAACAATAATATTCCATAACATTCATATACCACAATTTACTCAACCATTCTCCAATTGATGGGCATCCATTCATTTTCCAGCTTCTAGCCACTACAAACAGGGCTGCCACAAACATTTTGGCACATACAGGTCCCTTTCCCTTCTTTACTATCTCTTTGGGGTATAAGCCCAGTAGAAACACTGCTGGATCAAAGGGTATGCACAGTTTGATAACTTTTTGAGCATAGTTCCAAATTGCTCTCCAGAATGGCTGGATGTGTTCACAATTCCACCAACAATGTATGAGTGTCCCTATTTTCCCACATCCCCTCCAACATTCCACATTATCTTTCCCTGTCACTCTAGCCAATCTGACAGGTGTTTAGTGGTATCTCAGAGTTGTCTTAATTTGCATTTCTCTGATTAATAATGATTTGGAGCATATTTTCATATATCTATAAATAGTTTCAATTTCTTCATCCGAGAATTGTTTGTTCATATCCTTTGACCATTTATCAATTGGAGAATGGTTTGATTTCTTATAAATTAGAGTCAATTCTCTATATATTTTGGAAATGAGGCCTTTATCAGAATCTTTGATTGTAAAAATGTTTTCCCAGTTTATTGTTTCCCTTCTCATCTTGTCTGCATTCGTTTTGTTTGTACAAAAACTTTTCAATTTGATATAATCAAAATTTTCTATTTTGTAGTCAATAGTGATCTCTAGTTCTTCTGTGGTCATAAATTCCTCTCTCTTCCACAGGTCTGAGAGGTAAACTATCCTATGCTCTTCCAATTTATTTATCATCTCATTCTTTATGCCTAGATCATGAACCCATTTTGACCTTATCTTGGTGTACGGTGTTAAGTGTGGGTCAATGCCTAGTTTCTGCCATACTGATTTCCAATTTTCCCAGCAATTTTTGTCAAATAATGCATTCTTATCCCAGAAACTGGTGTCTTTGGGTTTGTCAAACACTATATTATTAAAGTTATTGGCTGTTTTGTCCTTTGAACCTAACCTATTCCATTGATCAACTAGTCTATTTCTTAGCCAATACCAGATGGTTTTAGTAACTGCTGCTTTATAATATAATTTTAGATCTGGTACAGCTAGGCCACCTTCATTTGATTTTTTTTTCATTAATTCTCTTGAAATTCTTGATCTTTTGTTTTTCCATACGAAGAGGAGAAACTTGAAACAGGGATTTCAGTTAGAATTATGTGTTGCCCAAGCAAGAAGTGAATGAAGACCTGAAATAGTTTTGTGTCCACGTAAAAGGAGAGAATAGGTCATATTTGAGAGATGCTGTGAAGAAAGAAACTAAAAGATTAGCCAACCGACTGCATATCTGCACTGAGTGAGAATGAGGACAAAATGTTGACACAAAAGTTGTGACTCTAGATGACTAAAAAGATGGCTATACGCTTAACAGAAATAGGAAAGCTAGGGGGAAAGAGTAGATTTTGGGGAAAAGATAATGATTTATATTGGACATATTTGGATTTATGTGCTGCTGCAATGGCCAATTCGAAAAATTCATTTAAGTTGGTGATGCAGCAGTGGAGCACAGAAAATGGACTGGGTGGAGATATATATATATATATCTGGAATTTATCAGTATGGAGATGAAAATTGAAATGATAGGTATTTCTATGATCACCAAATGAAAGAAAAAAAAAAAACCTAGAACAATGTCTTCAAGGACACCCACTGTGAATGGATAAGATAAGGATGAAGATTAGCAAAAGAGACTGAAAAAACAGGAAGAGAGAAAGAAAAGAACCAACAGAATGTAGAAGGTAAAGAAGGGGAGGAAAGGAAAGGAAGAAGATAGTTACATAATAACTTTATTACATATTTAAAAAGGAATAATAAGTTGCTTATGAAATTTGTAGTTTGTGTGCAATCACAGTGTTTTCACTTTTTCAGTGTTGCTGTTTATTTTATTTCATAAATTACAAATAAAATAAATAAAAATTTAAATTAAAAAAAAAAAAGAAAAACCAAAAAGAAGTGAATATCCAGGGGGAGAAAGTAATCATTAGAGGCAAATGCTTGAGAGTTCTATGAAAGATAAGTTTGAAGAAAGGACACTAGGTCTGGCATTGAAGAGATCATTAGTAGCAGGTAGATTAGGAAGTGATTGATTGACTGGCATAGAAATACTTATCAATTTATCAAATTCAATATGAAATGATATGTCTAGTGCAATATGCATTTGTCTTTGTGCTAATTAAAATTTTTATAAGGAATTTGTATAAAATCATACTCAGGAGAATTGTACATAGCATAAAACTGAAAAAGACAGGTAAGCTAGCATGTCATAAAAAGAGCAAGCTCCATAAAAGGATAATGAAAGTCTAGAATTATGGGTCAAAGTCAAAAGAAGATATTAGATTAGACACTTGGGTTCAAAAATTCAACCTTACAAGTACAAAATGGGAAAGGCATGGCTAAATAAAAATTTACATGAACAAGATCCTCATTTAGAATACTCCAAGTCCAACAACAGGTAATCAACAATGACATGGCAGTCAAAAAAAGTAATCTGGAGCTATCCAGATCAATGGAAGTATAATATCCAAAATTAGGAAGATGGTGGTCTGGCTGGACTCTGCCCTGATTAATCTATATCCAAATTATCATGTTCAGATTTTGTTGCTTTATTGTCAGAGGAAATTTATAAGCTAGATAAAAATTTAAGGATAGTCTAAATGGTGAGGGTTCTAGAAACCATATTACATAAGGTTGGGATGAAAGAAATAGGAATGTTTAGTATAGAAAAGATATAAAAAAGAAATTATAGCTTTCTTCAAGTAGCAACAAATAACAACTGACATTTAGATAGCACTTTAAGGTTTACTAAGTACTTTATATGTACTATTTAATTTGATCCTCACAATAACCATGTGAGGTAAGTGATATTATTATCCCTATTTTACTAATAAGAAAACTCAGAGGGGGAGATTTTAGGTTACATGCAATCTCATGTTTGTGTGTATTCTAACACATTCTGGTGTCTATCATATTTATGTACATGTAATTTTCTCCCTCCTTTCCTTAGACTGTAGACTCACTAAAAGCAGGTACTTTTTTTCTTATGAATCAGTGTCTAGCAATAATACACACTTAATTTTATTTAATTGAATTACAACTGCAACATCATTTCTATTAGATGGTAAACTGATGACAGAAACTGTACTTTTTTCTTCTATGTATCCCCAATAGTTAGAACATGATGTTCAAGAATATAATATATATATATATATATATATATATATTTTTTTTTTTTTAAACTGAAACAGAGCACCATGGTACCACTGAAATGATTGCAGAAGTCATGCAAAGAATTGGTTGAAGGGATACAGCTGGGTACAGTGATAGATCCATTATCTTTATGCAACTTTGATGTCCACTAGCCCTGCAAAAATCAAGCCAACCATCCACAAAAAATTACTGAGTTGACCTTCATTCCAACTTCCATGCTTCAGCCAAACATTGCATAATTGTATATTGTGTTTTTTGAACAAGAACAATGATGATGGCTTTCATTTAGATTTTACTAATAAACAGAGGGTGATATGTGGCTATGGATCTAGTTTCCCTGATATAGGATAGTATATTACCTCAGATTTGAGATTACATATTTAAAAAGGAATAGTAAGTTGATTACGAGATCAGCACTCTGATGTTACTGCCAAATAATTGATTAGTTATTCACTGATCTAGTACCCTACATTGTTATTAGACTACAAAGAATCCTGAAGATGATCTGGTCTAGAAATTCAGTAATTTGCTGAAAGTTAAACAAATAGTTGTGCAGCTAAGACTAGAATCTCTTGATTTCAGATCAAACATTCTTTCTACTATGCCACAAAGCAGCTTAAGTGTGTGTGTGTGTGTGTGTGTGTGTATGTATGTACAATTACTGTGCTAAAACATATTTTTAAATATTTTAAATTTTTGAAATTAATCTCAAACAAAAGGGCTAGAAACCGGATGTAATATAAGCACCAACAAGGGATAAAGAAGTGACGTGTGATTTCATTGATATTAGGAATAGTCAGGATAGTCCACCTAATTAAAAAAGAAGTTAGCATATCCTCAACAATCTGTAGTTTTAGACAGCTGCCTATATCAGTGTTCTTAAACTCATAAAGAAATAGAAACCACTAAATCTGCAATCTGAATATTAATGCTGAAATTATCCATGTTCTATTATATTTTTCTTTTTTTAATGTGTTCCAATTATGTTTTAATTCTGATAAACTCACCCTGAGGAGTTTTACAGACTGTCACCCAACAGTCTGCATGTTGGATATTTTGGCTTATATAAATCATTTAGAAGTTAAGTTATTTGACTGTAGTCTCATAGCTGTTATGTATCAGAGGTAGGTCCTGAATCCAAGGTTAGTTCTACAGCTACAACACCAGGGTCTTTGAGTATGGATCCAAAGAATAATTAAACAGATGAAATTAAGCTATTCTCTAGGGTGATGTAACAATAATAACTTTTATTTGTATAATGCTTTAATGTTTATAAAATGCATTTCCTATAATCCTGTAAATAAATGAGTTGGTACAAATATTATTTTTTGCCAGAATGTAAGCTCCTTAAGGTATTGAGAGAGAGAGGGGAAAGGGACAGGGAGAAGAAGAGGAAGGCAGAAAGGAAGAAGGAAAAGGAGAGGGACTGAAAAGGCAAGAGAGAGAGAAAAACACATACACACACACACACACACACACATACACACACACACACACACACACACACACACACACACACACACAGATTTTAATTTTGCTTCCAAAGTGCCCAGCACAGTGCTTAAAATTTAATAGGTACTTAATAAATGCTTACGGATTACAACTGAGCAATACACCAGAATTCCTCACAAATACTTGAATCTAGTTTTACTGATGCAATACTGATTTTTGCCTCGCACGGGGATATTGATGAAGATGTCCCAACATTAATCTATATTCTCTTAATTTCTTATCACAATACCTAAAGTAACTTTTCTCACTAAAGTTAGTGAACTTCACAACCCTGTATATTTTTGGAATTGTTCTTTTGGGGATTTAAGTTTAAATTTAGGAATTGCTATTGCTTTGGTCCTAGAAATGAGGAGATAAGGATGGAATGGTTTCTGGCCTAAGAAATATCAAGTGAGTTGTCCTAACTCTCATATAAGAGTTACCCAATGATAATTCACTTGATATTTCTCTCTGTGTATAAGAGACAGACAGACAGACAGACAGATAAATAGACAATTCTATACTCATTGGTATACGACCTCCTCCCTCCCTGCCAAGGGGTCTTCTGCAAAGCCTTGAAGGGGAAGGGAAAGTCTGCAGAACAGTCTACTTATATTAAAACAAGAACTGGCTATGTACACATATAGACATGTATCTCCATATATGTATTATATTGTATGCTTTGTAAATCAGTACATTTCCTCTTATGTCATTTTTTCTACCATTAACCCCTGAGCCAGGATACTAACATAATAATACTACAATTCAGCATATTCCTATTACTGATTTACTCTGTTACCTTGACAGTCATCTATCTCTTTTGGTCAGTTATAGATACATCAATAGAGCGATAAATAGACAGATAGACAGATAGGTAATAGATACAAATCTATATGTATATACCTGTTTTTTTTTTCTTTAAAATCTACCAAATTGACTTAATAGTCAGCATATTTCCTATGGCTTCTTCAACTTGAATAATAAATACTTGGTTTAGAACACTCCGCAATATGAACCATTTGGCTCCAGGCCCTCAGCTCCAGCATCTGTTCTCCTGGGTAGTTGGCGCACAAAACCGACGAGTATTAAAAACCTCTAAGGCCAGGTGGACTTGGCATTTGAGAAAGCAATAACAAAGATGATTGTGTTACTATTTTAGTGAAGAAAATATAGCTAAAGATTATTTTTGTTTACCTTTTCTGATGATGTCATTTGCTAATATTCTTATGCCATGACTATTGGCAAATCCATTGTTCAAAAAACTCCTGAAAAGGTACTATTATACAGTAGTAGAGGATAAAGTATGTAAAGTATAGAATAAAGTGCTAGACTTAGAGCCTGAAAGACTTGGGATCCATTCCTATCTCAGATATGCATAGTTGTATAAATGTGAACAAGTCATTTAATCTCAGTTTATTCATTTGTAAAGTAAAGGAATTTGACTCAATCACTTCTAAAACACTAACTTTATATCTGTAAGATACCCCTTAAAGGCTTCAGGAGACTCAGAGGCCAGATAAAGTCCATTTAAAAATCATATCTTTTTTTCCCTTGTTGAAAATTAGAGAAGAATTCTGTGAGATCAGGTCAGATTTGGTGGCATATACTTGTAATCATTAAGAGTAGGGAGGTTGAACTCTTGGATAACTTTATCTTAGACTATTCCTAGTGTGTTAAGTCAAACAGGGCCTGCACAATGTCCAGAACCAATATGGTGAGCCCTGGAGTAGATGATGACCTGGCTCCCTAGTAAGGATAACCTAGCACCCATTGATACAGAAAGAGTGAAATCCCTTGTTGATTAATATTTGTGTCCATAAGTAACTATTATTCTTTCATTCTGTGAGATGGAGAAATTGTTAAAAAAAAATTTTTTTTATAAGGCTTCAGAAAAGATGGAAGGGTCCTGAGAAATTATCTAATTCAATTCCCTCACTTCAAGAATTAAGGAACTGAGGCCCAGAAAGGTTAAATGATAAGTTAAAGTCACAACAGTTAATTAGTAGCAGAGAATGTATAAGATTTATTACACATATGTTTCAGAGAGTTTTATCAGAGGAAAACTGCCATCCAATAAATTGTCTCTTTTTTTTATCTTTCCAAAGATAGCAAGCACCTTCTCATTACCAGAGAAGTGAAGATATGATTTCCTTTATAAGTCACAGTTGATTCAAAGATTTTTTTTTTTTTTGGATGCTAATGAAAAAGGAGACTAGACTAGACAGATAAAAGAATATCTCATGCTTTCTGCCATACTCTAGTAGGTATGCCAATGGCCAGTATATCAGGTGGCAAGCAGAAGATAAAGAAGCCCACATTAAAAGTCTTTTTTAGAGATGTTGCATTCTTATTCAGCTCAGAATTTGCTAGAATTTAAGGCTGAGTGGGTTGTACCTGAATGAGATGAAAATAATCTATATCATTGTAATAAGCCAAATAGAAATTTATTGATTTTGGAATATTAAGCTAAAAGTATGGTATTGAATGAAAAATTGGGAAATGTTCTGTCACTTACATAATAGCTTAATATCACTTTGAGTATTGTATATTACAGAACATAATTCAACTTGGCATAGATATTATATTTGCTTAGAAAAATTCAGTTTCAGCTAGACTTCCTAAATAGTCATGCTGTGTCCCACTACTCCTTGAAAAAATAGCAACCTATAACTTGTAGACATTTCTCAAACCTCCTGCATCTCCAGTGGATAAGGATGGGGTACATATTACTTTACTGCCAGTTCCCATTTCTCATTGTAGGTATGGTAGTTTATGAAGGATATAGATTGTATAGAGGTCATTCAGAAGAAGGCAAATGGCAAATTTCTAAAGACTGTGCTGTTAAAAGTTCAGCTGAAGGTGTGGGGTATATTTATAGTAATAGAAAACTTGGGAATTCTGGGACAAATTTAAGTTTTCAAGTATTCAAAGTAGTAATGGGGGGAAAGCTTGTCCCCAGAAGATAAGATCTATGAGAAGATGCAGAGTGAGGTCCCAATTAATGTGAATAATGAATTCCCTAAAAAGATAGCATTATTCATACTCAAGTAGCATTATTTTCATCAGAATGAAAAGCTGGTTTCCACATCAAATAGGTATGCCATTGTGTTGGGTAGTGAGATCATAGCCAACTTCCTTTCTTGCCATTAGAATTGGGAGAATTGAGTCAAGAAAAACCTTGTAGCTCTGGTCACCTTTACATATCACTGTGTCATAAACTCCAGGTGTATTATCTTGATCCTTGCTAGGATAATTCCCCCTCCTTTTGAATATTGCCCCTCTCCTTGCAGTCTCCTATCCTTCACCTTCTTATCTTGACCCCAATCCTGTCAAGATTAAATTACCATCCTTTCCTGGAATTATGGGTTGTCTGCCCAGCTAGTATCCTCACTTCTCCTTATCTGCCTTTGTTTCTGCTATAAGATTGCATTTCAGGTTATGTATTCTGTTTGCAATCCCTAGTTTGTTAAAATAAATATAAGTCCCCTGCCTCTGATCCTCAGGCTGAATGCTTTGGACAAGAATCCCATCTGTCAGGCTAGTCTAAGACTTTTCACAATAAAAGATTAAAAAGCAATCTCTGTCTTGTTCACTCTTTCATGATATATATAATGATAATGATTATAATGAAAAGCAGTATGGTGACTTAGAAAGACCTGGGTTCCAATGCTTATTCACAGACTAGATATATGACTGTGGGCGTGTCAGTAAACTTCCCATTTCCCCAAGCAAATCTCTAAATTGAAAACTAGAGAGGAAAAATCAGTCTGCATTTGCAGAAGGCATTTCCATACCAGGGACTCCCTAAAAGGTGACATAAATAAATTGATGAGTTTATAGCTATTAGTGCCCAAATTAGTGCAATTGAGTTGCAAATTTTGTATTAGCTAAATTCTGACAGGTGGGGCAAATATGAGAATCACCTAAAACCGTTTTTGGAAAATAGATGCCCCATGACAGATAGCTGTGCTGAAATATCTTCATCAAATGGTGAACACAAATAACTTCTTAGTCTCAGCATATTCCCATTCAGCGATCCTGTCATCGATCCAGACACATAAGAACAAAATATAAATATGAATGGCAAACTTCCTTTTAGAACAAAATAGATGACATAATATTAAGACGTTCTAAATATATAAGTAGAATCAGAATCCAGATATGAGTGGTGAGTATCTGATCGATGAAATTGATTGAAACAATGATCACTTTGGAAGCAAAAATTGACAATTTAGGGCATAATTTATTTAGAAAATGAATCCATCATGGATAATTTTGAACATGCATAGAGACCAAAATAATTACAAAATGATTGGAAGCAGTTCACTAATAAAGAAAATATAATATCATATAATAAATGAGTACCTTGCTCCTCTCCTGCCATTCCCAGCCCTAATACAATGTCTCTTGTTTCTTGTTGAGTCGTTTCAGTTATGTCCAACTCTCTGTGATTCCACTGGGGGTTTTCTTGGCAAAGATACTGGAAAGGTTTGTCATTTCCTTCTTCAGCTCATTCTATAGATAAGGAAATTAAAGCAAATAGGGTTAAGTGACTTGCCCAGAGTCATACAGTTAATAAATGTCAGAAGCAGATTTAAACCCATGTCCTCCCGAATCCAAAACTGGTGTCCTATCCACTATACTGTCCTATAATGAAAAATCAGAAAAACTGTTAGTTAAAGCAGGGAAGAAAACTAAGAAATATGGACTTTATATCTGACAATTTAAATTAAAGGGTATCTAGCAATATACTCAGATTAATAAAAATACTAAATTTCTATGTTAGTTTCATTTTCTTAATTCTCCTTAACTTATTCTTTTTAAATACAATTTTTAATCTGTTTTAATTCTATAGTTTAGAACATTAAATTTCTGTGGAAGATGTGTCTGCCATGAGGTGTAACCTTGTTTTTCTATAAATTGGTTTCACTACTAATAGGAAGACGTTATTGGCCCTAGCAGTAATATTTTCCTTTCCTTTCTTGTATTGTAGAATTACAACAACAGCCGCATGTATGATGGATTTGAGAAGATATCCCCTGGATGAACAGAACTGCACTCTGGAAATTGAAAGCTGTGTGTATATATCTGTGTTCCCTTTAGTTCTCTTAAGTGGTTTAGGACAGTTTCCCTTAGTGCTACCATACTAATTATTTTCCATTCATCGACAGATATAGTTAAAAGTCTCAAAGGAATAGAGAAGGCTTTAATTTCTCTTGTGGCTATTTCTGGGGGGTAAGAAAATGAGGCTGAGAGGTGTTATTAAGCAGTTCTCTATTCCAATCTGATTAGGCACACAATTTGTTTTTCTGAAACATAAGCAAGCTAATGCTCCCCATCTTAATCCATTGAGTTTTATGAGCAAACAAAGCAATTTGCTTACAAAATGCTGTAAAATGCATGAGTCACATTGCTTTGGGTACTCTTGGGATTTAGATTGGGGGGAGGGAGGGAAGATTACCATTAGGAACTCAACTTTTATATGTGGTTTCTGTAGTATAGTAATGTATTTCAACTTAAACATGATTCAGAAATTTTATAATTTATTTTGGAGTGCCTTTGTGAGAAGGACAATTTCTGCACTAATAGAAAAAGAAATGGACCCTCTGCTCTGTGTGTCCAGAGACTGTTGATTAGCATTATGTAATGCTATTTTCCCCTTGAGTAATTCATAGATAAGGCTACTATTTTGTCCAAATTGATTTAGACTTGAAAATATTAATTCTTAATTGAGGTAAAAATGAGTATGATTTTACAATCTAATTTAGTGTATACTTGATGAGTGGCAAAGATGCACTTCTATATAAAGCAGATTGGAGAAATAATTCTTTGGCTCATATAGATAGATTTTTTTTTAAATTTTAATTTAAAATAGCATTTGTTTTACAATGTGATCTTGGGAATGTCACTTAACATCTCTGCTTGCTTGTTTTATGTCGAGGTTTGTATCAAATGACCATTAAGGTCCATTCCAGGTCAAAATCTAAGATTCTGAGATCTTAAGGTTATTGGACCCACATTATAGGCTTGTAAGATTATAGTCTTTATAGTATCTTTGTATAGATTGAGATATTATTGTCAAAAGATCACAGTATAGAAATTAAGTAAAATTTGCATTTAAAATCTATAATCTCTTCAAGGAAAATGAAAATCTGATTATACTACTAAGATATTAATTAAATCCCAGCTTCTTAAACTACATTTTACAACTTCTTATGGGGGTCTTATAACTGAATGTGGGGGGGTCATAAAATTATGATTTATTATCACTAAATGTTTGATTTGTATATCATTTTATATACTTATAAATCTGGGGTTTTATAAAAATTTCTCAAGCAAAAAGTGAATCGAGTGAAAAAATTTTAAGAAGCCCTGATTTAAAGAGTTATATTGATAAACTGAAGTTTGGGGAGGAAAGTAACCAGAATAATTAGGGGGTGTTAAAATTACTTCATATAATAATAACAACAGAAAGGATAGTTGTTTAATTGTTTTTTGGTTGTTTTTCACTCATATCTGATTCTTTATGACCCCATTTGGGATCTTCTTGGCAAAGATATTAGAGTTGTTTGACATGTCTTTTTCAGCTCATTTTACAGATGAGAAAAATGAGGCAAAACTGTGTACAGTTACACAGCTGGTGGGTGTCTGAGGTCAGATTTGAATTCAGGAAGATGAGACTTGCTGATTCCAGGTCTAGCATGCTATCCACCACCTAACCATCCTGATAGAAAGAGCCTTTATGTAGTGTTTTACAATTTACAAAGATTTTTTGTTTATTTTCTCTCCTTCCTTATCCCAATTAAAGATAGATATAGGGACTAGATTTGTGATTTCACAACTACAGAGAACTCTGTGTATGAAAACTGCCTCTACTTATAGAGTTTGGCTTCTTTTACCCAACTTAGAACCTTAGAGAACGGCTGGCAAACTATAACACTCTGAATGCAACCAAAGCAGATTAAAATGTAATTGGAAAATATTTAACAAAATAAACATACAAAAGAACATAGATAACATTAATATATGGTTTTTTAAGTCAATATGCTGCCTTCAAGGATCCTTAGGCATCATTTAATAGTCCTTTTTTATTGGAGTTTGAAAACAAGTGACAGATTAAGAGATCCTGTGTTCCACATACCTTGTGTGTCTGAGTGTGGGGAAAGGGGTAAGCAGAAAGGAATAAGATTTAAATATAGGTATTTCTGCTTCTAAGACCTGCACTCTATTCATTAAGTCATATTGTCTTCTCTCTTTTAAAACTCCATAAATAGTAAAACTATTTCAAAGATGAACTAGATGGAAATGAGAAATGATTTTTTCAGAACCATATAGCTGGCAAATAAGAGTGCTGGAGCCAAATTTCTCAGCTCAGATCTCTCTGCCTCAAAATTTGGTGTTCTTTCTACTTTTCAGGGGAGAAATAATTAAACTTCTATAGATGTAAATATAGAAAAAGAAAATTCAGGAGTCGATAGAGCTATCTTCAGACATTCGAAGGGTTGTATAAGGGGAAATTCTTTTTTTTTTTTTTTTTCAAAAATGCTGGTAATAATAGCTAAGCTATACCTGTTTGTTTGTTTTATTTTTTTCTGTTTGGGGAGAAAAAAGAGGAGGAGAAAAGTCAGGGAAGGGAGGAATATAAAGCAGGATAATATTTGAACTATGCTAGTCACCATATTCAAAATTATAATAAAAGAAATTTTAGTTAAACATAAGGAAAACATAATAACTTCATGTAGATCAAAAATTAAACAATCCATTTCTTTAAGGTATGAGATTCCCATTAATGAAAGTGTTCAAGAGAATTGATGACCTCTTTGTCAAGAGTATTATAGATGGTTAAAAGACTTGTACTGAGTAATGCACAGGTCAACATGGTTTCTAATGTTCCTTGCAATGTGAAGATTTTAAGGTAATATTATTTAGACCATGTTCTAGAATTTTTCTATAAAAATAATAAAAAATAAATACATGCATAAACATACTTTATGGGAAAAATTTAATAACTAAAAAGACCAAAGAAACCAATACATGTTTTAGTGAATTATGAATGAATTTTATTCAAGAAAACCTGGTTTTAAATCCTGACTCATGCTTACCAGCTATGTACTCTAAGCAAGTAAATTCACCTTTTGGGGCCTTATTCTCCTTATCTATAGAATAAGGAAATATGTTTTAAATTGAGATGTTAATCTGTTTTATATCTTCCACTCCTTTGGCAATAAAGCCTAAGAATCCCTTTCAAAAATAATATTTTTAATTTAATAGAATGAAACACACAGGATTTCAAAAGAACCCAAATGAAAATAAAGATTTTTTTTTCCACTGCAAATTTATGGACTTCCTGAAATCTACCCACAGTCTATGAACTTGAGGTAAGGAATCTCTTAGGCTAAAACATCCATTTTATCTCTAAAACTATGTTCTAATGATATGTCAATTTATCCCAATTCCTCTAAAGAAAAGTCACCATCAATTGTTTTTTGTTTTTAATTTTTAATGTGTGCTTCCTCATTGGTGATAGTTTTGAACTACCAAATTTAATCAATCCTTAATGCTAAGGTACAATTTCTTATCACCTATAACAGAATTAACAAAGTCCTTATTGATAGTTTAGCCTTATCAGAATCATAGGAAACATTTACTCTGATTGGTCCAAGTTAGCAATTATGCCTTTTCTCAACCATAGACCATCTTTACTTACTTGATCTAGTTTGGGAAAATGCATTTCCTAGCATCCTGAATGTAAAACTTTTAATCACCCTTTAAAAATCAGTGCTTTATGCTTCTCAATGTCAGGAAAATTTAATTATGCTTCATATATCTAATAATCTCAAGTTATTAAACATTGCATTGTAGAAAGTCTAAGTATCTTTAGCTTTTGAACTTTTCAGTGTTTTGAGATGTCTCCTGTTTAGATGTGCTACTTTTATCTAATTTTCTTATTCACTGCTATTATTAAAATCAACAGTTCTAAACCTAGGATCAGTGAACTTAAAAAAAAAAAGATAACTGTTTCAAATTAACTGATCTCCACTGAAATCTCATGTTTTTTTTTTTTTTTTGCATTTAAAAAAAATTATTTTGAGAAGAAGTCTGAAAACTTCATCAGAATGCCAAAAGGATCTATGAAACAAACAAACAAACAAAAAGAAGTTAAGAACTCCCATTTTATGTTTTGCAGAACTTCACATGTATCTTCTCAATAGGGAATGCCAGTAGGAAGGGGAAGAAGAGAGAGAATCTGGAAGTCAAAGTTTCACATAGAAATGTAAAAAAAAAAAATATTTTATATGTAAGTGGGGAAAATAATATACATATATATATATGTATATATATACATATATATACATATATATATAATTGTTATTATATGTAACATATATTTTAATTCAGTATCTTCCTAGGAAGCTTCCATATAATTCCTATATAATTTCATCATTTATCTATGGAATATGCACAGTTTCACAAGATTTAGAAATGGCAATGCTCCTGGAGAAGAAATCCAGTTGAATTTCCTTATTTTGCAATAAAGGAAAATTGGACCTAAAAACTGCATTAATTTAGCCATGGTCACTACAGTGAATAGTCCAACTGGAATTTACACCCAATTCCTGTGGTTCTAAATCCAGAGCTTTCCCCAAGATACCAAATTCTATTAGAGTACTTAGAGAATAATCTGAGTCTATTTAATTGCTAATTGCTTCACCCTGTTTTTAGTATAAAACAGATAAAATGGTAATTCAACAAAGTCAAAAGAAAATGTGACATGTAAATGATTTATATATATATATATATACATATATATACACATATATACATATATATGCATATAAATTAATTTTATATACTGACACACTGCATAAACTTTTACTTTAAAAAATAATAGTAAAAGGTGATTCAGTGAATAGTGTTGGAGTCTTGAGTTCAAATCTGTCCTCAAACACTTATTAGCTGTGTGATTCTGGGCAAGTCACTTCAACTTGTTTGCCTCAATTTCCTTATCTGCAAAGTGAGCAAACCAGTTCTGTATCTTTGCCAAGAAAACTCCAAATGTGGTCACAGAGCTAGCCATGACAATAGCAATAAATGGCAATAGGATTGAATTTATTTTTTAAACAATTTTGTCAGACTAAGACTTAATACCTCTGTTTTTTTTGTTTTTTGTTTTTTGTTTTTTTTTTTTTTGTTTCCTTCTTCTTGGTAGATGGCTATACAACAGATGACATTGAGTTTTATTGGAGAGGTGGGGACAAGGCTGTAACAGGTGTGGAAAAAATTGAACTTCCACAGTTCTCCATTGTAGAACACAGACTGGTCTCAAAGAATGTTGTCTTTGCCACTGGTGAGTTCTCCCTACATATGTACTTTCTCGAATGGAAGAGTAATAGGGCTGATACCCATCTACACTTTTCTTTATACAATTTTCACTTATTTGTGGCTTTCTCACATTGACTAGGGCCAGCTAGGTGATTTAGTGGATAGAGCACTGGGCCCCAATTCAGGAAGAAATGAGTTCAAAATCCAGCCTCAGAAACTCATGCACTGGGTGACCCAGGACAAGTCACTTAACCTCAGTTTGCCTTAATCCAGTGAAAAAGCAAACAGCCTCAGTATTTTTGCCAGGAAAACCCCACAGGTAGCTAGATGGCTTAGTGAGTAGAGTGCCAAATCTTGAGTCAAGAAGATTCATCTTCCTATATCCAAATCTGGCTTTAGACATTAGCTGCATGACCCGAGGCAAGTCATTTACCTTGTTTGCCTTAGTTCCTTTACTTCATTCAGTAAATGAACTGGATTTCACCATTCAACTATTAATTGATGACATTTCTATTTGTGCCCTTTCTCTTATTATTTCCAGTTATGTATTAAATGTTACCAGCTTACAGTTTTTTTTTTCAACAAAACTTTTATTCATGTGGTTTGCATTCATATAACAATTTTGAAGGATCAATTCATTAAACTAAAGGTGAAGTCAGATTCTTAAGGAAAGTTTCTATAACTTTAAGAGACTTTGGGTGTAAATATGGCACATGCTGTCAGATCTGTTTACTGTTCTGATTTGTTTTGCTGAACCGTTTTTCTGTTTTATTCTTTTTTAAAAAATTATTAGTTAAAATATAGACTGCATTCAGAAAGGAAGTTACATAAAATAATTGTTAAAGAAGATATTGAAAATTTGAGGGTAATATAATTTCTCTACTGATAAAGTTGTTTAACTAGGGGAAGCAATTTTGCCTGTTATTTTGACAGTTGACATTCTTTTGTTTTTCTGCCTTGAATGTGGACATCAACTTCTGCTCCTCAAAGAGTATTCAAGTGTTGGTAATGTCTACACATTGACAGGCTAGGAAAAGCTTTGTTATCAGTGAATTAATACTCTTTGAAGCATTGAAAATAAGAAGTAGACAAAGAAGGGAAATAGGTTGCCCCATGTGATGAGGATGGAAAAAACATTGGATGTTTACATTGTCAAATTCATGCAAGCAAAGACTGATCTGGTATATCCCAGTTTTGTTTTTTTTTTTTTTTTTTACATGGAAGAGCTATCAACTATCATGTCCCAGTTTTATACGTACAAGTTCTAACCATACTTGCCTAAATAACCATAAACTCAAAACATTTTTAATAAACAGTTTTTCTACAGTCAATAAAATTCCCTTGTGATTAACTAAAAAAAAATTGTCAGTTATTAAAATGATGATTTAATCTATTTCATGAACCAAGTTGGATTAGCATATGACCTGCTGAAAACACAGGGAGATTCTGATTGTGAAATAGATCCAACCCATGCCTGCCTCAGTCTGAAAAACTGTAATCATTAGGTCACTAGGGTGTACTTAGAGAAGAATTCTTATAGTTTTTTCATGCAATGTAATCAGAAATATTTTATTAGGTGGTTGTAAATGATGTGAATTCTTATAAAGGGTAGCTGTAACCAGGAAGAGTTTCATATTACTCAAAAATAACCAATTCGTTCTTCCTACCATTAACTTCCACCCTCTCTTTCCCCAACTTTAAATATTTATCATGGTGAAAATAAATATGGTGGGTACAATGGATTGAATGTTGGATGGGGTATTAGGAATACCTGATTCAAATTGGGCTCAGACTTTTTTTTAAACTGAATCAGTGATTCAACAGTGCAGAGAGCCTCTCATGTAAAAACTTTTTTTACCCAGTTGGCATATAATATTAGAGAGTTTCCTGCGTCACAGAGGTGATAAGGGACTTAATCAGGTCACATAGTCATCATGGAAAAGGCAGGACTCAAAACCAGGCTTTTCTGGTTTCAAAGCTGGTTCTCTATCCTCTGTGCCTTGCTTCCTTTCCCTTGAATATGACTCCTTAAAATACATAAGTGGATAAAATCTGCCTATTCTACAACTGTATTTCTTTTTTTTTTAATTTTTATTTAATAATTACTTTATATTGACACTCGTTTCTGTTCCGATTTTTTTTTCCCTCCCTCCCTCCACCCCCTCCCCTAGATGGCAAGCAGTCCTTTATATGTTGGATATGTTGCAGTATATCCTAGATACAATATATGTTTGCAGAACCGAACAGTTCTCTTGTTGCATAGGGAGAATTGGATTCAGAAGGTATAAATAACCGGGAAGAAAAACAAAAATGCAGATAGTTCACATTCGTTTCCCAGTGTTCTTTCTTTGGGTGTAGCTGCTTTTGTCCATCATTTATCAATTGAAACTCAGGTCTCTTTGTCAAAGAAATCCACTTCCATCAAAATATGTCCTCATACAATATCGTTGTCAAAGTGTATAATGATCTCCTGGTTCTGCTCATTTCACTTAGCATCAGTTCATGTAAGTCTCGCCAGTCCTCTCTGTATTCATCCTGCTGGTCATTTCTTACAGAACAATAATATTCCATAACATTCATATACCACAATTTACCCAGCCATTCTCCAATTGATGGGCATCCATTCATTTTCCAGTTTCTAGCCACTACAAACAGGGCTGCTACAAACATTTTGGCACATACAGGTCCCTTTCCCTTCTTTAGTATTTCTTTGGGATATAAGCCCAGTAGAAACACTGCTGGATCAAAGGGTATGCACAATTTGATAATTTTTTGGGCATAATTCCAGATTGCTCTCCAGAATGGTTGGATTCGTTCACAACTCCACCAACAATGCATCAGTGTCCCAGTTTTCCTGCATCCCCTCCAACATTCATCATTATTTTTTCCTGTCATCTTAGCCAATCTGACAGGTGTGTAGTGGTATCTCAGAGTTGTCTTAATTTGCATTTCTCTGATCAATAATGATTTGGAACACTCTTTCATATGAGTGGTAATAGTTTCAATTTCATCCTCTGAAAATTGTCTGTTCATATCCTTTGACCATTTATCAATTGGAGAATGGCTTGATTTCTTATAAATTTGAGTCAGTTCTCTATATATTTTGGAAATGAGGCCTTTATCAGAACCTTTAACTGTGAAGATGTTTTCCCAGTTTGTTGCTTCCCTTCTAATCTTGTTTGCATTAGTTTTATTTGTACAAAGGCTTTTTAATTTGATGTAATCAAAATTTTCTATTTTGTGATCAGTAGTGGTCTCTAGTTCATCTTTGGTCACAAATTTCTTTCTCCTCCACAAGTCTGAGAGATAAACTATTCTATGTTCCTCTAATTTATTTATAATCTCGTTCTTTATGCCTAGGTCATGGACCCATTTTGATCTTATCTTGGTATATGGTGTTAAGTGTGGGTCCATGCCTAATTTCTGCCATACTAATTTCCAATTATCCCAGCAGTTTTTATCAAATAATGAATTCTTTTCCCAGAAGTTAGGGGCTTTGGGTTTGTCAAACACTAGATTGCTATAGTTGACTATTCTGTCTTGTGAACCTAGCCTTTTCCACTGATCCACTAATCTATTTCTTAGCCAATACCAAATGGTTTTGGTGACTGCTGCTTTATAATATAATTTTAGATCAGGTACAGCTAGGCCACCTTCATTTGATTTTTTTTTTCATTAATTCCCTTGAGATTCTCGACTTTTTATTGTTCCATATGAATTTTGTTGTTATTTTTTCTAGATCATTAAAATATTTTCTTGGAAGTCTGATTGGTATAGCACTAAATAAATAGATTAGTTTAGGGAGTATTGTCATCTTTATTATGTTCACTCAGCCAATCCTAGAGCATTAATATTTTTCCAATTATTTAAGTCTGACTTTATTTGTGTGGAGACTTTTTTATAATTTTGCTCATATAATTCCTGACTTTCCTTTGGTAGATAGATTCCCAAATATTTTATGGTATCAACAGTTATTCTGAATGGAATTTCTCTTTGTATCTCTTGCTGTTGGGTTTTGTTGGTGATGTATAAAAATGCTGAGGATTTATGGGGATTTACTTTGTAGCCAGCTACTTTGCTAAAATTATGAATTATTTCCAATAGCTTTTTAGTAGAATCTCTGGGGTTCTCTAGGTATACCATCATATCATCTGCAAAGAGTGATAGTTTGGTTTCCTCATTGTCTACTCTAATTCCTTTAATATCTTTCTCGACTCTTATTGCCGAGGCTAGTGTTTCTAATACGATATTAAATAATAATGGTGATAGTGGGCAACCTTGCTTCACTCCAGATCTTAGTGGGAAAGGTTCCAGCTTTTCCCCATTGCATATGATGCTTACTGATGGTTTTAAATATATGCTCCTGACTATTTTAAGGAAAAGTCCATTTATTCCTATGCTCTCAAGTGTTTTTATTAGGAATGGATGTTGGATTTTATCAAATGCTTTTTCTGCATCTATTGAGATGATCATATGGTTTTTGTTTGTTTGGTTATTGATATAGTCAATTATGCTAATAGTTTTCCTAATATTGAACCAGCCCTGCATTCCTGGTATAAATCCTACTTGGTCATAGTGTATTATCCTGGTGACGATTTTCTGTAATCTTTTTGCTAATATTTTATTTAAGATTTTAGCATCAGTATTCATTAGGGAGATTGGTCTATAATTTTCTTTCTCTGTTTTCAGCCTATCTGGTTTAGGTATCAGTACCATGTCTGTGTCATAAAAGGAGTTTGGTAGGACTCCTTCAATCCCTATTTTTTTCAAATAGTTTATTTAGCATTGGAGTTAATTATTCTTTAAATGTTTGGTAGAATTCACATGTAAATCCATCTGGTCCTGGGGATTTTTTCTTAGGGAGTTGATTGATAGTTTGTTCTATTTCTTTTTCTGAGATGGGACTGTTTAGGATATTTACTTCTTCCTCTGTTAGTTTGGGCAAGCTATATTTTTGGAGGTATTTTTCTATTTCATTTAAGTTGTCGAATTTATTGGCATAAAGCTGGGCAAAGTAACTCCTAATTATTGCTCTAATTTCCTCTACGTTAGTGGCGAGTTCTCCCTTTTCATTTTTAAGACTAACAATTTGATTTTCCTCTTTCCTTTTTTTAATCAGATTTACTAAGGGTTTGTCTATTTTGTTGGTTTTTTCATAGAACCAACTCTTAGTTTTATTAATCAATTCAATAGTTTTTTTTTTACTTTCAATTTTATTGATCTCACCTTTTATTTTTAGAATTTCAAGTTTAGTGTTTGACTGGGGGTTTTTAATTTGTTCCTTTTCTAGCATTTTTAGTTGCAAACCCAATTCATTGACTTTCTCTTTCTCTATTTTATACAAATAGCCTCTAGAGATATGAAATTTCCCCTTATTACCGCTTTGGCTGCATCCCATATATTTTGGTATGATGTCTCATTATTATTGTTTTCTTGGGTGAAGTTATTAATTATGTCTATGATTTGCTGTTTCACCCGATCATTCTTTAGTATGAGATTGTTTAGTTTCCAATTATTTTTTGGTCTACTTCCCCCTGGTTTTTTGTTGAATGTAATTTTCATTGCATCGTGGTCTGAAAAGGATGCATTTACTATTTCTGCCTTACTGCATTTGAGTTTGAGGTTTTTATGTCCTAAAATATGGTCAATTTTTGTATAGGTTCCATGAACTGCTGAAAAGAAAGTGTATTCCTTTCTGTCTCCATTACATTTTCTCCAGAGATCTATCATATCTAACTTTTCTAGTATTCTATTTACCTCTTTGACTTCTTTCTTATTTATTTTGTGGTTTGATTTATCTAATTCTGAGAGTGCAAGGTTAAGATCTCCCACTATTATAGTTTTACTGTCTATTTCTTCTTGCAGCTCTCTTAGTTTCTCTTTTAAGAATTTAGATGCTACCCCACTTGGTGCATATATGTTTAATATAGATAGTACTTCATTATCCATGCTACCCTTTAGCAAGATATAGTGCCCTTCCTTATCTCTTTTAATTAGATCAATTTTTGCTTTAGCTTGATCTGAGATCAGGATGGCTACCCCTGCTTTTTTGATTTCACCTGAAGTATAGTAGATTTTGCTCCAACCTTTTACCTTTAACCTGCATGTATTTCCCCGCTTCAGGTGTGTTTCCTGTAAACAACATATTGTAGGATTCTGGTTTTTAATCCATTCTGCTAACCGCTTCCTCTTTATGGGGGAGTTTACCCCGTTCACATTTATGGTTAGAATGACCAATTCTGTATTACTTGCCATCTTGTTAACCCTGGTTTATGCTTTTCTCCCTTCTTTCCCCTTTCCACCCCTTCCCAGTATTAAGCTTGTGAGCACCACTTGCTTCTCACAGCCTTCCCTTTTTAGTATCCCTCCCCCCGCCTTAGAGTTCCTCCCCCTATCTTACCCCTTTCCCTCCCAGTTCCCGTATTCTCTTCCACTTAGCTTATTCCTTCCCTTTTCACTTTTCCCTTCTCACTTTTCAATGAGGGGGGAGAAGTTTCACCATAGATTGAATATGTCTTAAGATTTTTCACTTAAAGCCAATTCTGAAGGCAGTAGATACCCACTATATTTATCCCCCTCCATTCTTTCTCTCAGATATAATAGGTTTCCTATGCCTCTTCATGAGATGTACTACCCCCACTTTACCCTTTTTCTGATACAATGTCCTTTCCACATCAATTTCTAGAACAAGGTATACATGTATTCTTTATACATCTATATAGTCAAAATATAGTTCCCAAGATTAATCTTTACCTTTTTAGATTTCTCTTGAGTTCTATATTTGTAGATCAAACTTTTTGTTAAGTTCTGGTTTTTTCATCAGAAATAGATGAAATTCGCTTACTTCGTTGAATGTCCATCTTCTTCCCTGGAAAAAGATGCTCATTCTCGCTGGGTAAGTTATTTTTGGTTGCATACCAAGTTCCTTAGCCTTTTGGAATATCATATTCCAGGCCCTTCAATCTTTTAATGTGGATGCTGCCAGATCCTGGGTGATCCTTATTGTGGCTCCTTGATACTTGAATTGGGTTTTTCTAGCCGCTTGCAATATTTTTTCCTTCATCTGAGGGTTCTGGCATTTGGCCACTATATTCCTTGGTGGTTTGATTTTAGGATCCCTTTCAGTGGGTGATCGATGAATCCTTTCAATGTTTATTTTTTCCTCTGTTCCTATGACTTCTGGGCAGTTCTCTTTGATAATTTCCTGGAAAATAGCGTCCAGGCTCTTTTTTTCATCATGTTTTTCTGGAAGTCCAATGATTCTCAGATTGTCTCTCCTGGATCTGTTTTCCAGGTCTGTTGTCTTCCCCAGAAGGTATTTCACATTCTTTTCCATTGTTTGATTTTTTTGGATTTGCTTGACTGATTCTTCTTGTCTCCTCAAGTCATTCAATTCCACTTGTTCAATTCTGATTTTCAGCGAAGTATTTTCTTCACTCACTTTTTTAAAATCTTTTTCTAATTGTCCCATTGAGTTCTTTGTTCTGTGGAATTTTTTTCCATTTTGCCAATTTTGTTTTCCAGTTCACCAATCCTATTTTTCAAGGATTTTACTTCTTTATCCACTCTCTCTTTAACTGACTTCTCCAGGCTCTTTTGCCAAGCTTCCCTCTCCTTTTCCCAAGCTTCCCTCTCCTTTTGCCAAGCCTCCCTCTCCTTTTCCCAAGCTTTCCTCTCCTTTTGCCAAGCCTCACTCTGCTTTCCCCATTTTTCTCCTAGCTCCCTTGTGAGAGCCTTTTTAATCACTTCTATGAGGTTCATCTGTGCTGAGGAACAGATGATCTCCTCCTTTGGGGATTCACCTGGGGACTGTCTGTTTTTAGTCTCCTCAGGATTTAGAGTCTGCTCTCTATCTGTATAGAAGCTGTCAAGGGTTAAAGTCCTCTTCAGTTTCTTGCTCATTCTGTCTAATAATCAAAGACAAACTACCAAAGAAAAACAGAAAAAACTGGAGTCTTTCTTTGGGGGAGGGGCTGGGTATGTTATTGAGCTTACTCTACAGACTGCAGGGGGCAGCAGTGAGGCACTAGCAGGACTGTGCTGCGCCTGCGCTCTGAGATCCCAGAGAGTGCTGAGTCACTGTGGGGGGGGGATGAGGGGGGGGGGGGCGGCCAGGTCCCGAGAGACTCCAGCTGTTTGGGGTTGTATTCTTCAGCCCCGGTGTTTTAGCTTCTCTGCTGGGCTGTTGACTTGCTGCCGGAGCAAAGTATCCAAACCTGTAGCGAAGCTCTCCCCGCAGAGACGGCTGCGATCACTCCCTACCCCCTCTCCAGTCTGCTCCCGTGCTCTCACTGCCACTGCCCGCCGCCTGCGCCCGATCTAAAACCGTCCCAGCCCTCCAGTAAAGACAGACCTTTCTTGGCGAATCTCAAGGATGGCTTCTCTTGGTAACTATTTGTGGGTTTTTTTTCAGTCAAGCATTAATTCAGAGGCTTGTAATGAAATGGATAGTGAGAGAAAGCATGGAGCTTATGCAGCTGTGTGCCTCCTCTCTGCCATCTTAACCAGAAGTCCTCTCTACAACTGTATTTCACTAGGCAAGGAGATAAAGTTTACTATATCATCAAAATCATAGATTCTTTTAATGTTGGGAAATATTCAGTAAATATGATAATATATTATATTTATATAATAACTTATAATATACAAGGACATTTTGCCTATACAATTTAATTTGACTTAATTCCATTTAAGAAACATTTAAAAGTCATTTTGTGCTTTGTATTTTACTAGCAACTAGCTAGGAATTTAAAGTAATAAATATTTAGTTCATAATATGTTTGTGCTCTCCATTTTTGTACCTTCCACTAATTTAGATCAAAATACATTCGTGTTTTCATCTATTACTATTGTTGTCCAGGACCTTTAATAAATCATCAGTGAATCACCACCCAGCCTACTGGACAACTTCTAAGCCCCTCACCACAGCCTAGATATCAACACAGCATTTAAATTCTCCATCTGTTATTCTTCAGGCTCATCTGGTGACTTTTCACATCATACAATTCCTTGATGAAGATTTGACATGACTTCTTGGAAGTCATCATCAGAATTATGCTGAATTTATAATGATATTAATAACTATAATCACAAATATTCAGATACTGGGCTGGAATTTACATCTGATAAATTAGAATAATTTTCTAACCAATATTGAAAGCCATTGCTATTTAATAATAAGACTAAAACATTAATTCAAAAATTGTAATTTACAATGGACACATTTTCTAATCAAATAGCAGTACAAATAAGTTGGGAAGGATGTATAACTGCCTAAATACATTCAAATCATTTATATACTCATTACAACGTATTCATTTATAGCAAGTTTTTCTAAGATGTCCTGGGCAGGATTTTCATCATAGTAGTAGTAGTGTATATTATAGATCTAGAACCTTAGAATCATCTAATACAACTGCTTCATTTTAGAGATGAGGAAACAAGCATATTAATGTTAAATGACTTGCCCAATATCATAAAAGCAGTCAGATTCAGAAGCAATATTTAAACCCACAGAAGCATTATATATATATATATTCTACCTATTTATTACAGAACTTTGCACACCATAGATATTTAAGAAATATTTGACAAATTAATCTGAATTGCCAATTAAAAAATAATAATTGAGATTACTAGCTAGATCATATAAATCAATGCATTTATTAAGTATCTTCTGTGCACTAGCCATTGTGCTAAGCACTGGAGATACAGACAAAACAAAAATAAAAGTAGCCCTGACCAGAGCAGAAGACAAGTACCTACATAAGAATACAAAATAAATACATTGTAGTCAAATCCAAGATCTAATGATCTTTTGCTACTGCAAAGGAGGGCTCCATAAGTTTGGACAATTAGAAAAGGCTTCCTGGAGAAAGTAAAGCCTATTCAGAATTTTGAAAGAAGAGGGGTATTCTATGAAGCAGAGGGAAGAAGAGAATGTATTTGAGGCACTATGGAACAGTCAGTAAAAAGGCAAAAGAGATGGGAGACATGAGATGTTAAGTGACATAATGAAAGAGAAGCCCAATATGGTTGAATCACAGAGTGCAGAAAGTAGAGTCAATTCAAGGATAATTCTGGAAGCTATTAGAATTGGTTGTTAAATTTTCAATATGAATATTCACCCATCTAAAATCAGCAAATGCTACAAATCAGAGTTTTGTTGATTGTCTAGACTGAAGGAAGTGATGGGGGAAATGTTAATAATGTACATTAAATTTTAAAGTGTGTATGTGTGTGTTATTTCCTTTCTGAGGATTAGGTATAAAGCATTTACTAGCATACATCTGGGACTAATATATTTTTAAGTTGTTAAGATAATTTAAGATCAGGTTATTAATTGTTTTAAAAGCCAAACAGAGGAATTTTTGTTTTATTTGAGATGAAATAGGAAGTCACTGAAGCAGTCATGTAGCTCAGGGAAGCTAAAATTAAACTAAATCCTAAGATACTCAGCTTCTCTTGTAAAAAAAAATGTGTGTGTATATATATATATATATATATATACACATACATATATATATACATATATATACATATATACACATATAAATGCAGAGAGAGAGAGAGAGAGAGAGAGAGAGAGAGAGAGAGGGGGGGGGGAGAGGGAAAGGGAGAGGGAGAGGGAGAGGATGGACTAGAGTTAAGCAAAAATATTGTTTTGTATAGTTATTTTGTTTTTTCAGTGAATATAACAGCATATATTGGGAAAACAATACCTTTTTGATTTATTTCAAAATACTTCTATGATATTTGAAGAGAAAAGAAGGAACCAATGATGAATGATAATGAATATTTTTATTTGCCACATTAAATTATTATCTTTCAGAGACCAGGCATCACATTTATTTTTATTTACTATTTCAATGAGAAGTCCAAATTGCTATTTTCTATAAATTAGAATATAATAAGCACTGCCTATGGTTAATATGAATCTATGCTCTAGAATCCAATTTGCAAAATCCTACTAGCTCTGGTTTTCAGTGAAATTAATAGAAGACATATACTTTACAGGCTTTGTAACTTCTAGCTTAATGGGCTTTTACATACAATAATTTTCCTAATATTTTTTAGTAGAAGACTATTGCTTGAATTATTATCAAGCATAAATATATATATATATGTATATATATAATAAGTATAGATATATAACTCACATAGAGACTCACGTGTGTGTGTGTGTGTGTGTGTGTGTGTGTGTGTGTGTGTACATATAAATGAATGTGTTTCTTCTCCAGGAAGTCCTTCCCCTAGCCTATCCTTAAAAATAATTAGGAGAGACTTTATAGGTTATTTAGCCCGTATTTCTACCCAACTACAAGAAAAGCAAAATTCCTATGCACCGAGCTAACAGAAACCAGTATATTGCTTCTACAAAGAAGCCACTCAGGTCCAGGGTCCATAATGGAGTTCAATTGTCATATCTTTCTGATGTCCTATTTTGAGGAAACTCCTTTTCTGTGCTCAGAATTTCTTTATTGGGGACCTAGATTCCTCTTGGCCTATAATCCTTTCACATTCAGAGCAAGGAAAGTGCCTGCCTGACTCCTTTGGAATTACTTTTATAGCCTATATCACATCTATTAAAAAAAAATCTTCAGTGATGTGTAATCTTTATCTTTGTGAGATGTATTTGATTCTTTCAACTAGAAATTATTCTGATCCAATGCAAGTGAAAAACACAGTAATTGATCCAAGTTGTATTGTTCTATTTTGTTTTAGCTTTGTGTTGCAAAAACAATGTGACAAAAAATGCTGAAAATATTGATATGGTAGCTCCTAAGTTAGCTACAAAGACATTCTCAAAGAATCATTAGTGATAACATTACTAGAACACATGCATACACTCCCAGTGAGATTTCTTTGAAAATCAATGCTAATTCAAATATAAAATACTGTCAGAATTTAAGCTTCATGAAGGAAGAGTTCATTTAATTTCATCATTTTATCCCAAGTATCTAGGAAAGTGTTAGACACATAATATGCATTTATAAAATAATTGTAGATTTACTAATATATTCCTATTCTTTAAAATAGTTGCTTTCTAAAATTATGGTTAATATAGTCCAGAGTTCAGAAAGTGGAAGATTTTAAATTCTTAGGGATATGGAGCTATGGAATTTTAACTGTTCAATTTATAAAATTATACATTCTTAAAAGTCAGTGGATGTCAAGAAATTATCCAAATGAATCCTTGTCAGAGAAGGCATATCCTCTACAACATCCCTGACAACCTCCATTCCAAATTGTAACAGAGGCACTTTTGAAGAGTTCCATTAAGCAGTTCATCCTTTCATTGCATATGAAATCTGCCTCTCTGGAACTTCTATTTGCTGCAACTAGATATGTCTAAGATAATTTCTTTTCATATTAGTGCTATTAAATTTTATAAACTGCAATTTAAACAACACTTCAGATACAGTTTAGTTTCTTTAGCCCTACCAATCAGGTATCTAATTAGAGGAGACATCTTAAGTGTCCAAATTTTCTGGTTCAAGGAGTGTTACCTTTTTTTGTTCTATAGACTCCTTTGACTATCTGGTGAAATTTCTGGAACTCTTCTCAGGATAATTTTTTTTTAATTCCTAGTTGAAAGAAATGCTAAATTTATTTTATTTTATTTTTTATAATATTTTTTTATTGACAGAACCCATGCCAGGGTAATTTTTTACAACATTATCCCTTGCACTCACTTCTGTTCCTATTTTTCCCCTCTCTCCCTCCACTTCCTTCCCTAGATGGCAAGCAGTCCTGTATATGTTAAATATGTTGCAATATATCCTAGATACAATATATATGTGCAGAACCAAACAGATCTCTTGTTGCACAGGGAGAATTGGATTCAGAAAGTAGAAATAACCCAGGAAGAAAAACAAAAATGCAAATAGTTCACATCTGTTTCCCAGTGTTCTTTCTTTGGGTGTAGCTGCTTCTGTCCATCATTGATCAATTGAAACTGAGTTAGGTCTCTTTGTCAAAGAAATTCACTTCCATCAGAATACATCTTCATACAGTATCTTGTTGAATTATATAATGCTCTCCTGGTTCTGCTAAAAATGCTAAATTTTAGTTAGGGATTATAGACTCTCTTCTCTAGCTTCACCCCCAGAAATCTATTCAGAGACCTAGTTTAAGAACACGCAATCTATTGTAATGCTTTTACTTCACAAATTAGGAAGCCCATAGAAATTAACTCTCTTGCTCAAAGTAATACAGATAGGTAGTAGGAAAGTCAGAAAAAGAATCCACATTTTCTGATTTCTGATTTAATTGTCTTTCTACTATGCCATTTGAGGGATGAGGAAGAGACTGTGAATTGTATTATTATATGGAAGAACTAACAAATTAGATGAATGAATGAAGCATTTATTAAATGCTTAATATGTACAAAGCACTGTATTTTATGCTAGGATGCCCTTAGAAAAGTAAGGCAGTCCTTGCTCTCAAGGAGTTCACATTCCAATAAAACAACACATATGGAAGGTTTCATCAAGTCAGATGAAAAACTCCCATGGCTCTTCACATGCAGTGGTAAAGCAGATGGTAATGCTTTTCTTGAATGTCATCTCCATTGCTAAAATCATATCAATTCTGATACTGAATCATTTGACAATGTTAAGAAATGTAGTGACAGGGATTTTATTTTCTAGAAATCTGCATTTTCACTAAGTTTGCTCTCCTGGACACTGAACTGGGAGCATTATTATTCTGAAAGTTCTTGTGTTCAGGATACTGGGTTGTATCTGTTGGAGTCCAAAGAGAATGGTGGTCAAAGGCATAGTGTTGTTTTGATTTGCTTCTCATCTCTCTTTCCAATTCCCCTGGTTGCTTGCCCTCTGAGTGGCAGTTGGTTGACATTTGGCAGTGATGGCTCTTCCACATGAGTTGCTTTCCTGGATAATGTCTATGTGGGCTGAGCTAGAAAGTAGGACTCGTTTTCTGGGGAAAGTTCCCACTGCTGTGATTTTTGTGCCTAACTGCCTATTGGTGGCATTTGGTCTGCAGCAATTGTTGGTGGTAATGAGTAAAGTAGCCTTCTTCTCCACAATAATTTCCCCCCTCAATGATGGCAGCAAGGGCTGGATTGGAAGCAGGTTTGGTGGCAGATACCTTTGTTTTGGTCTGACAGAAGAACTTAGGAATATGTCCAGAATTTTGCTTAAGTCCATTACTTTGGTTCAGCATCTACTTTGGCATCATCAAATATCTGCATTGGCACATTCACATTAAAGCTTCTGCACATTTCTCTTGACATTTTGAAACAGGATTTAATGCACTAATGCACTGCAGTATCAATTTCACAGTAGCAGCCTTAACGCATCTCTATCATAAAGCATTAACTTCTGCCAATGGAAACTTTGCTAAGTTTTCTGTGTAGTTCTGGGATGTGCATTCTATCCTGACAGTGCTTTTAGGAGGTGATGTTGTTCAATACTCTGAATTGTTTTTTTTTTTTTTTTTTTGGGGGGGGGGTCTCAGAGTACTTAATGATAATTCTTATTTGTTTAGAACTTGAAAGTTGCAAAACAATTTCCTTGTAATGATACTGGGCTGTGATATAGGAAATTTAAATAATGTTACATACATGTTATAAGTGGGGAAACTGAGACCAAGGAGAATAAATGACTTTCTGAAGTCATGGAACTAAACATGCCTGAGTTAAAACTCTAACCCAACTCTTCTAATTCCAAGGCCAATTTTTTCCTCTATACTAATTTTTCTCTGTTCTAAACTGTTTTTAACTGGTCCCTGATTTTTGTATCTATTTTATTATTGTCTAAACAAGAGGTTATTGTCTATTTAAACTTCTGTTTATGAATGTCTTAGGGTGCCTGTCATAGGATACCTAAAGGGACACTCAGAGAAAAATATTTTAGGGACACTGATGCTTCAACTTATATTCCTTAACATACAGAGCTTCTCTATTATGATACTCTCTCACAACACTGCTGCAGTTTGTTTTATTCTTATCACTTTTAGTATCTTTAAATCTAATTGAGTTAGAAAATTTCCAGGGTGTGAAGGCATTTTGGAAATGAGAATTATTCCTGGTGACACAAGATCCAAAATAATGACTTAAATCTCTGTGTTTTTCATCCATACTAAATGCAAGAATCAACTACAGTATGATCTCAAAACACAAAAGAAATTATCTTGATCTTTAACTGTATAAATAGGAGCATGGTATCTAGACAATAGAGATGACAATCTGCTCTTTTCCATTGGGGTAAAAACCATATTGGAGTACTGTGTCTACTTTTGCATACCAAATTTTAGAAAGGACATTGATGAGTTGGAACAGATTCAGAAAAGAACCAACAGGATGATATGATGTAAAAACAGAAGATCCTGTCAAATGAAGATTCATCTAAAGGAGCAAGAAATAATAAAAGATTTTGGGTAGTGGTGTGTGAGACCTGCCAAGTATTTGATGGGTCATCATAGAGAAAAAGAATTAAATAATAATAATTATTATATATATATATATATATATATATAATTATATAATTATTATTATCATTATTATTGCCTTAGAGGACAAATGTAGAAATAATATATGAATCCTGAAAAAAAAAATCTTATTAGAAAGTAAAAAAGGGAAAAAAAATTCAAAACAATACAGAAGTTGTAGAAATATATCAGGAAATTGTGTTTTCTTCCTTCAATGACAATCTTCATGTGAAACTATGAATGGGCACTTGTCTGGAATTGTGTAGAAGCCATTCTAGGTAAGGTATAGGATGGATTAGATGATGTCTGAAGTCCTTTTCAGTCTTAAAGATAGTTAGGCATTATGCTAAATAATTTTATAATAAATTATCTCATTTGATTCTTTCAAAAATCAGGTGGGAACAGAGGGAAGATATTACCCCTATTTTACAATTGAGGTAACTGAGGCAATGAGAAGTTATGTGACTTGTCCAAGATCACAGAGATGGTAAATATCTGAGTCCACTAATTCAGGACTTCCTGAATCTGAGCCAAGCATTCCCCCAACTGTGTCACCTAATGTTTTGAGGTTATATAATTGTGGAAATTTTCTTCCTTATTTATCAACAGCACATATCCCGGCAATATAGAATAGAATCTACCATGCTTTAGCAGGTAGACATCTGTTTATTTGTTCTTTAATAGTTCAACACAAAACTTATTCTATAGAGCAGATAATTAGCTATTTGCCTTCTTTATATGTGGTTCATGAGAAATTGAGGGTGGGGGGATCATTAAAAAAATAACAATAAAGTCCTTGATGTGAAGGTGTTCACTGAAATATTTCCCATAAGAAGGTGTGTCTCAAAGGAATTTTAAACCTGATGGCTTAGCTCATGAGGATCTGGAGTATATTTAAGATATTTTTTAAAAGGTTACAGAACTTATTTCTTTCTTCAAGCTTGCAAACTAAAGTCTAGTGGAATCACTGGGGATACAGAAAATAAAATTTGAGAAAATAAAGCCATTATACATGGTTTCATCTCATAAATACATAACAAAATGATATTTATTTATTCATCAGAAGTGTTTTGAGCCCCTAGGATGTGTAAGTTGCTGTGTTGATCACTTGGGGGAAGGGGTTAGTTATAAAAATGAATAAGAGCTAATCAAGTATTTTATAACACAGTAGAAAAAAACAGAAAAAAAAGTATAATAAATAAGACGCAAGACAGAATAAAATAACACTAGGTCATAGTATTTTTATTTGACAAAAGGTTTTATAAACAGCAGTCAATAAACTTATGCTTAGCACTGAGGATATGAAGAAAGGCAATAGAAAAGCTCTGCTCTCAAGGAGTTCACAGTCTAATGGAAGAAACAACATATAAACAATTATCTACTACCAACATATAGACAAGATAAATTGGAGATAATTAAGATAGGGGAAGCACTAGAATTAAGGGGGATTGAGAAAATCTATTTGAAAAAGTTGGGATTTCAGCCAAGATTTGAAAAAAAGTCAAGAAATCTGGAAGAGACAAAGAAAGAGAACATTTTTGCATGGAGAACAATCTGGATTCAAGAGATGGAAAATGTCTTGTTAGAGAATAATGAGGAAGCTAGTGTTAGCAAAAAGAAAGATGTATATTCAGGAAATAGTTTATAGTTTGGTTTGACTTAAGGAAAATCTCTAGGAAATAGTGAGAAATAACTCTGTATAGTGGAGCTAGGACCAGATCATAAAGGACTTTTATTGTTATGCACAGGAATTTGGATTTTATTTGGTAAAATGATAAAGATCTATAAATCAAGATGACCAAACAATTGGATGACATGAGTCAAATTCTTCTTTAGAGATATTAATCTGGCAATGGGATATAGAAGGGAGAGAAGTGAGATGTGGAAAGACCAGTTAGGATTCATTTTATACTGATGAAAAGGAATGGGAGCCTAAACTAGGCTGACAGTAGTAGAAGTGAAAAGAGAGATATAGATATGGGCATTTTGAAAGTGAAATATATAGAATATGATGAGGAAAAAATCAAATAATGGTAGTACCATTAATAGAAAATGAAAAATCAGAAAGAGAATTCGACTCTGTAGAGAATATAAGCAGCATAGATTTCCACATATTTAGGTTGTTCAGCAAATATTCAAATGGAGGTCCTTAAGAGTGTGCTGGAACCAGTTCAAATAGTAATGAGGGTGAATTATTAAATTCTGTATTTACACCTAGAAAATGGTAAGTGTTAAAAATCAAAGCCTTCTTTGTTGTTTTGTTGAAATATAATTGAGAAAATATCAATAATATAGATTTAACTTAAAATGTGTTATGTAGCCAGTTGTTAAATATTTATCAGCATACCCTTGGAAGTATCCATCAAGCAGTTTGACTAGTAATTGGGCAAAACATCAGGTTCAATGGTATAGATTTGAAAATCATTTACATAGAAGTGATCACAGAATCTGGGAGGATCCTATCTGGGGAAGAGAGAACTCTAGATATAATATATCCAGTGGTTCTTGACCCATTTTCTATAGAGTGTTTTTTTCAAGATTTTGATAACTATTTCAACTATTTGGTTTCCTTTGTAATACAAATTATCTTATGCATTTAAAAGCATTATTTGATAAAAAGATTTTTATGTTTTGTCAAACTGTCAAAAAAGGCCCTGTGTCACAAGAAAAGGTTAAGAACTTCTGGTCTGGTAGAATTCCCACATTTTATATACAAGCGCAAGTGGAGCATACCTGAAGTTGATGCTGTTCTAGTGGTAGAGAACTGAGATATGAGAATTGATGTAAGAATCCCCTCTGGTCTCGGGACAGGTCCAACAAAGCCAAAATCTTAGGGGCAAAAAAGGAAGTTTTATATTTCACTAAGAAGCTCTCTCTTAGCAGACAAATCTCTTAATGAGGAGATTTGCAAAGAATGTGTTAATAGAAACCTATTTTATGAGCAAATTTTGGGGCTGGAGGCAGTTTGAGCTGATTATTAGACCAAGATCTCTCATTGAATGAAATCACTTTGAAGGTTTTTTCCAGAATTTGGAATTTCCTGAATAGTGATCCAGCTACCCAAAAGACCAATGGGGAGGGAGGAGAGGGGAAGGGATGGAGGAGGAGGTGATTTGCCCAAGATCTTCAGTTGAATGATGCTGCTTATCTTAAAAAAGGCCCATCTGGAAAATAGGCTCCCTCCCAGTCTGGGAAACCCCAATCTCACTTTTTTTTTTAAACAGATCAAAGGGGACACAGTTTCAGAGTGATTATTTTACAGATTAAAGGGGACACAATTTCAGAGCACCCCACAAAAGTTATCAAAGCTTATAAAAAGAAAAAGACTAAGGAAAAAAATCTTCATCAAATAACTATATATAGGGAAAGAAGAAACACAAGTCTGATGCAAAGTGAAAAGTCACAATCAGAACAAAGAATGAAAACAGGAGAATGTGTGATATATACCAGGGCCTTCATAAATGCTTATTGATTAATTGAGGGACTTGATGAGGTGAAATCTAGTTTTGGGGGTTCCAGGTTAGGGAACCAAAAATATGATGAGGTTTAGGTTTGGGGGTTCTCTTTCAGGGAACCAAATGATGAGGTCTAGATTTAGAGAACCAAAATGAAATTAGGGTTTTGGGTGGTCAGGGAGTTAGATGATAAGTTCTAGAGGCAGGTTTGGGGTTCAGGGAACCAAATGGAGAGGTTTGGCTCCCCTACACTCCCTTGGGATTCAATGCAAGGGTAGAGAGTTTTGGGAAATCTGCTTTGGATAGCACAAAGATTCTTTGTAAAGGAATTTACAAACCTGAAAACCTAGATTGATAAGAAAAAAAAAAAAAGGTTTATTATAGGGATTGGGAAGTAAAGTTAGAAATCCTGACAGAGAGGCATAAAGTCTCTTTAGGGAAATAGGTGAGGATAAAGAGAGGGTAGCATAGGAAAAGAATATTATCCAGTGGGCAGAGGCCTCCTTGGCATAGCAAGCATGGCAAAACTGGCATGTTTAGAACCTCTGCAAAGAAATGAGTTTTTAATTGCCATTTTTATAAGGAGATCTTTGGCTGCAAGGGAGGCCTGCTCCCCAACCCAATGAAGCTGGTGGGTGGAGTTGAAATGAATAGAAGATCTTTAATTGAATAGAGTTGGAATTCTTTTAGCTCAGGACTGAACCAACCATTCCTAGATAACAGAATGAAGTTGTTTATCTTGTTCCCCCCTGAGGCAGAGTTGAAGGAGAAGTTTTAAGGCATAAGTTTTAAAGATAAAGAAGAGTAACAGACACCACATCACTAATATGGAAATATGTTTAAAAAGAATTGCACATTTTTAACCTATTTGAGTTTGCTTGCTGTCTTGAGAAGGGAGAAAAATTTGGATATAAAGTCTTACAAAAATGAATATTGAAAATCCTCTTTACATGTATTTGGAAAAGCAAGATATTATTGAGGGGGGGAAAAGAGTATCAGATTGATGGCAGGAGAGAAGATTTATAGGGAATGTTCTTTTAGAATCAAGTTTTTCTGAACTTATTTGTAGGACAAGAAGATTCTAATGAATCTTTGTGAGGTTGTAACCTTGAGGCATAACTTAAGAGAATCACCTTCTCAGAGGAAGCAGGAAGGAAGAATGATCCAGAACAGAAGTAGAGAGTTTTGGGGAGGAGAAAGAGACAGTTCTCCTGGGACAGAAAGGAAAGAAGCAATGCTATAAGTACAGGAAAATTTGAGATTAGAAGAGAGAATTGTAAGGAACTCTTGTCAGCTACTTTTGATTCATAGAATGGATCAAAGAAAAGGATGGCTAGTAAGAATTTTTTAAAAAACACACTTGTTATGTGTCTATGTATTGTAAACCAATTCTTTTTAAAGGATTATATGTGGGAAGAAAACATAATAAGATGAAAAGCGTTATTATGTGCATATAGATGTATGAATGTTGAGAAATAGCAAGGGTAATGAACTCAGTGCTTTCATTTATCAAAGAATTGTAAAACGTCAGTGTAAAGTTAAGGAATGTGTTTTACTAGGGTTAAGTATCTCCCATCTTTAATCCTTCTAATTTTTAGAGTTTTTCATTGCAAAATTGTAGGGTCTTTGTATCTTTGTTAAGTGCCCCCACCTTATTAACTTTTGCACAGCTGTTTGGGCTTGGTGTGTGTGGGTGGCAGCAAAAAAGAAACCATTTGGCTTGGGGCAGCTCTGGGCCAAATCTATCTACAGACAATGAAGAAGTAGAAGAACAGCCATTAATTAAAGGGATAAACAAGACATTTGGCTTTCTTTTGCAGCCTTCTGTTAAAAGCTTTTCTTTAAAAAAAAAAAAAAAAGTTTTCCAGAGGGATATTTCTCAGTTTAGTGTTTAGCCTTAGTAGCATTTCCTCATTATTACATTAAAAATAGACTACATAACAGCATTTTCCTCTCAAGACACTATTGGTTCTCTGTAAATACCATTTGCCAGACAGAAATAAATTGTATGGTTGTGGAGTATTCCACAATCCCTGTGGCTCCAAAGATATGTTTTAATCTCCATGGCAACAAAGGCAAACGATTTTGTTTGCCAATCTCTCTCTCTCTCTCTCTCTCTCTCTCTCTCTCTCTCTCTCTCTCTCTCTCTCTCTCATTATAAATAATATTTTTGTGTTTTTCATAGGTGCCTATCCACGACTTTCATTGAGCTTTAGGTTGAAGAGAAATATTGGATACTTCATTCTTCAGACCTACATGCCCTCCATACTAATTACAATTTTATCATGGGTGTCATTCTGGATTAATTATGATGCATCAGCAGCAAGAGTTGCTCTCGGTATGTGTTTAAAAAATAGCATTATAATTTAACTAATTTTTTCATTATAGTATTGAGTGATTTCAGAGACTATAGTTCACTTTTAGCATTTTGACGTCTCATGACACTAACTTTGTGGACATAATTCTGTTTTTTTTCTTCAATCAAAAAGCTCACACATGATTCCCTTGATGGGGTAATTTAATTAAAAAGGCTTAAATGTGAATCTTCACAGCCATGATAGGGAAAATATACCTCTAGATTGTTTTCATCATAAAATATTTGTTACTAATTTTTATTAGGCAAGGAATTGTTATTACCTTTTTAAAGGGAAGCCTCTATCCCTGGAAGGGGACCTGATCAATTCCACATTTAAAAAAAAAAAGTAAAATGGAAAATAATTAAATATTACAGTAATATAATTGGAATTGTACCGCTTAACGAGCATTATAACACAGCATCTAATTCTTAGTGCTGCTCTCTAACAGTTATTCTGCTCATTTGGTCACCATATTACTTTATAGAAAATATGAATCAGAATTTTTATTTATAACATTTTCTTAGATCCTTAAGGAAAAATATAAAATAAAATTATGCTTAACCTATAAAATATAGAACACTCCTCAGTGTTCTACTTTAAATACTTTAAAGTTCTACTTTAGTTACAACTGAGATAGCAAAGCTCATAAGCAACAGACACTGATGAAATGACTTTTAAAGTATTTATCTCCAAGAAATACAGTACAGAAATGAAATCTTACAGCAATTTTCTCATTTTTCCTTTCTCTCTCTAAACAGCATTGTTTTTAAAGCATTATAAATATATAGTTATTTATCGTATTCCTTCAGTTAATCAGAGAAGAAGAATACAGATTGCCCATTGTTCAAATGCATTTGTGTAGTCTTGAAAGACACTTAATCTGGCATGGTGAATACAGGACTATCCTTTGAGTCATGGTTCAAGTACTTCCTTTGATAAGCCCTATCTTTGTGATCTTAACTTCTCCCTATTCTAAATGATTCTTTTATACTGTTTCTGATTTTTCCTGATCCCATTTGGAGTTTTTTTGGCCGAGATAAGGAAGTGGTTTGTCATTTCCTTCTCCAGCTCATTTTACAAATGAGGAAACTGAGGCAAACAGGAGGAAGTGACTTGCCCAGCAATTAAATGTTTGAGACCAGATTTGACCTCAGGAAGATGAATCTTCCTAACTCCAGGATAAGTATTCTATTCATGGCACCAGCTAATTACAAATGAAAATCTTCATTGATAGAGTTGCCTACATCAATGACATCACAGGCTTCATTCTGAAAAAGCAGGAATTGGATGGTGATAGTAAAAAGATCATAGGTGAAAAATCTTCCATTCCTTTCATTTTTCCACTCCTTCCTTCTCCCCTCTGTTTCAGAGTCAGGAGAACAATTTAGAGATCCCAAACTAATTTTACTATGGTCAAAACTCTTAAGCCAGGTTCTTCCTGAGTTCAAATCTGACCTCAGACACATGCTAGCCTGTGTGACCCTGAGCAAGTCATTTAATCCTGTTTGCCTCAGTTCCCTCATCTGTAAAATGACATAGAGAAGGAAATGGCAAATCACTTCAGTATCTCTGCCAAGAAAAGCCCAGATGGAGTCAAAAAAGAGTTGGATACACTGAAAATAGCAGAACGGCAACAAGAAAAAAATTGGAGATTAAGTAAAACTTTTCATTGGAAATGATGTTATGTATATATCTATGTAATTTATGATATTTGTCAGTAATATAATTATATTGTATATAATATGTAAAATATATAGTACTTTAAGGGTTGCAAAATGCTTTATAAATATCATCTTATTTGATCCTCTCAACAACCTTAGAAAGTGTTATTATTATCACTATTTTACTGAGGCAAATAGAGGTTAAGTGACTTGCTTGAGCAACTTATTAAATGTGTGAAGCCATATTTGAAATAAATTTTTTCTGATTCCAGGTTCAGAGCTCTATCCAATGTTACAACTATCTAAATCTAATAACCATAATAATATCATCTAACACTTTTAAAACAATTTTAGATTTTATATATTATTTTCATTTATATATTATGTGAAGTATTCCCATGAAATTCTCACAGGAAAAAGGTAGATTGCATACTTTAAGGATCTGTGATTGATGTGGAGATTTCCTTCAGTGATATAGGTCTCAACCCATTTGTGACTTATTAGTAATAATAAACATTTATATAGCACTTTAAAATTTGCAGATCATCTTTCCTAAATAATCTCATATGATCTTCACAACAATCTAGTGGGGTTGAGAACTAAAATATTAATTTTCCAATTTTATAG
This sequence comes from Antechinus flavipes, assembly GCF_016432865.1. Lineage (NCBI taxonomy): Eukaryota > Metazoa > Chordata > Mammalia > Dasyuromorphia > Dasyuridae > Antechinus > Antechinus flavipes. The sequence continues at coordinate 232,789,353 of NC_067400.1, forward strand.
TTGTAGAAACTGAGATAGGGATTAGGAAAATTGTCTAAGATCACATGATTAATAAGTGGCTCATTTATGATGCATGCATTTTTTTGGTTTTGGTTTTGGTTTTGGTTTTTTACCATACAACTAGTCTTTGAAAGTTATTCTATCATTTAAAAAAAGGATCAGCATACAATTAGCATAGTGATGATCATTTCAGAACCCATATAGACTGGGCCTTGGACAACAACCTATGGTCCAGGATTGGCCCTATACTTAAAGTCTTTTCAAGTTGTTTCCACTTTCCAGATCTTAGCTTTGATGAACCTGGTTTGTTGTTGTTTTTCAGTCATTTTCAATCATATCCAACTCTTCCTGTTCCCATTTGGAGTTTTCTTGACAAAGATACAGGAATAGTGTACCATTTCCTTCTCCAGTCTTTTAATAGATGAAAAGTTTGTTTAGTGACCTAGGGTCACACAGCTAGTAAGTGTCTGAGGCCAGATTTGAACTCAAAATCTGCCTTCCTGTCTCCCTTCCTGGCATTCTATCATGCTGCCTATGAAGAGCCTATGATCTCTTCCATACCAAGAGAAAATTGAGTAAAATTTAACTTAAATATAGTGAAGTCTACGTTCTTTATGAACTATCAGTTGGAACTGAAATTATTTTTCTCTTTTCTTTAGTTCTGTATTTTTAGCAGTGATGCTGAAGGCAGAGACACAAAAGCTTTAACTGCAAAGTAGGAGATGTAGGCTCCATTCCAAAATCTACAAATGTCTCTATGGGTGGCCTTGATTCAATTACTTTACTATCGCAATCTATGAAATAAGAGACAATGATGATTATTGCCCTCTCTGAGCAAATATTCAACCAATTATATTAATATACTTAGAAATATAAAATGCTTTTTTTCCCTTTAAAATAATGGACTTTATTCTTTACTTCTCCTTAGTAACGTGAAAGGTGTTCCATAGTGGGAAGAGAGAAAATAATGCACTAGGTTGGTAACTCTTGGCAATGCGCCTCAAACTACTTGCTGAGCTTTAGGAGTATGGTTACTAGGCAGTTATGGCAGCTTGCCTGTCTATGTCCTTATGCCCTTCTCTCAAACTTTTCACATAATTGCCCAAGTCAACATATTCTGGGAAACATGGCTGTAGTATTTTTTCTTTAGCTTGATATAAGCCTTAAGTCACAAGTGGGCCTGCCAGCAAATATTACAAATATGTAATTCTGTCTACACAAAGGCTGAAACTTAAAAGTAAGAGAACTTTCCATTCTTTTTTTTTCCTCACCTGTAAAAAGGGAGTAATAACATTTCTATCTACCTCATAGGGTTGTTATGAGAAAAGCATTTAATATACAAATACTATATACAAATGCATGTTATTATGTTGCTATTGTTATTATTGCTATTACTGTGCTTGAAAGGAGATATAGTTAAGTGCTTTCCTAGATCCTCCCCTCCCAATAAATACTGAATTAGATTAATCTTATATGTAAGAAAGGAGTAAGCTACTTATTTTTGAAACATTTCAAAATATGAGAGGGAGAGAAGAGGGAACTCCCTTCATAAGTCCAAATGACGTTTTCTATAATGTAAATAATTTTGCCCTATAGCAACCAAAAGTAAGTGATCTTTCTGTTCATGGTCTTAGAGCTGGACTCCAATTGCTTGGCCAATTATAGGTCCCAAGCCAAGCCCCTTAGTGGTCATTGTTTAGGTCCTTATTGATTCAGTGGGAATGTAAATAGTAGTCCTTTCTATTTTCCCCTCTTCTCCCAGATGCATTCATTCATTTATTTGTTTGTTTGTTTGTTTATTTGTTTATTTTGATTAGGTGAAAGAGGCTATTCTTTGCCTCAATTTCTACCTAACCTTAGACACTTGAATGGGTGCAGTCTCAGTCAAACTGAGACCTGTTGAAGATGTTAGCTTAAAAAGGCCAAGGTCTCCCACTGCATCTAGAGTCATTTCCAGTCTTCCTGATCTATATCTGGCCACTGTTCACATCTGGAGGAGAAAGTGAGGCAATGATCTTTCACAGGTCTCTCTCCCTATGTATATCATAGAATCATCTCCTTTATATCTTGGTCCTCTTTGAGAATGAAGTACAAACAAAAAGAAGAAAGTCAGAAGCAGAATTTGAACCCACCTGTTCTTGATTTCAAAACCCTGGTAGTATACCACTTCATTCTAAGATACTTTTTAGACCAAAAGAATAATTCTATCATCAAAAACTGAATGGCTTTCTTACCCTCTCATCAGGAAGTTTAGTTTAAGCTAAGTAAGTTCACTTTTGTCCATTAACTGATTGTGGCATTAGGTGAATCAATTTACTTCACTTCTTTTATTGGATAACAATACCTAAAAAATCTTTTCATTTTTAAAATTCAATTTTTTAAAGCCTAATAAGACTTACATAAACTGATGCTGAGTGAAGTGAACAGAACCAGGAGAACACTGCAGGGTAATAGCAAGATTGTATGATTATCAAATATAGAGTTAGTTCTTCTCAGCCATGCAGTGATCCAAGACAATTCCAATATATTTGTGATGGAAGATGCTATGCACATACAGAGAAAGAACTATAGAGACTGAATGCAAGTTGAAGCATACTATTTTCACTTTTTAAAATTTGGTTTGTTTGGTTTTTTTTTTTGGTTTTTCCTTTTTTTTGATACTTCTTTCACAAGACCAGTGTGGAAGTATGTTTAACATGGTTGTACATGTATAAAATAAAATAAAATCCAATTCTTCTGTGATTCCAAGCATTTTATGAATATCTATATAATACCTAGACCTGTGTTTGGTAATGTGCCAGTTTTGAAAAAAGGATAAAGTAAGATGTCTGGCCTACTCTTATGGTATTCTTGGAGAGTCAAGATTCACATGTGTAAAATAATTCACAAATCACAAATTTTTAACATGAATATATTAACATTATTACATGCCCAAAGTGTCAAGCAATTCTATTAACATAGGAAATGCCATCATATTTGGTTTCAGAAAAATTATTTTTAACAGATATTTATTGGGGACTTACCATAGGTAAGGCATTGATAGATGCTATGAACATTACAAAAATAAATTTGTTCCCTTCAGGAATTTGGATTACCCTTTGTTATTATCTTGCTCTATATAAGTAGGGAATTATGCTTTACAATCAAAATTGTTCAACAGATGATATTTCTAGTGCTTTCACCATATGGTTGATAGCTGTTTCTGTTATTTTCTGATAATCCAATTAATTTAATAGGCATTTATCAATCAGTAAGTTTCATTTTGCCTTTGTTAAAAATCTTTGCAAAGTTTGCTTGATACAATTTTCCTTCCTTAATTTTTTTTTCCCCACTCAGACTTTTAGATACTGTTATGAGATCTCTCATTTACTTCCATTTATTTTCAGTTCTCCCAACTCTTCACATGTGGCACTTTCTTCACTAGTGTCTTTCACATTTTCATCTCTGTTTTCAGGATTCTCTTCCATTTATTGTAACATATTGGTATTATGGAGCACAGTTCTGTATGCAGCTTTCTAAGTGCTATCTTCCCTAGAGTAGAGATGTCATTTCACCGCTCCAAATGTTATAATTCTGCCTACACAGCTCCAAATGACATATTTTATGCTGTATTGCATTTCAATCTCACCTACTAACACATGAGCCAAATAATATTCAACCCATCATTTGAAATGACTCAAGCTATTTGGGGATTTTTTTTTAATGTAGGAAAGATGAAACCCAATGTGTCAAAACTTCAGGAACTTACTTTCACATTTCTTTTATAGGAATTACAACTGTACTGACCATGACAACAATCAACACTCATCTTCGAGAGACTTTGCCCAAGATCCCTTATGTGAAAGCCATTGACATGTACCTGATGGGATGTTTTGTTTTTGTCTTCTTGGCCCTCCTTGAATATGCCTTTGTTAATTACATCTTTTTTGGAAGAGGCCCTCAAAGGCAGAAGAAGCTGGCAGAAAAGTCTGCAAGGGCAAAGAATGACCGCGCAAAAAGTGAAACCAATCGGGTAAGGTTTTTTCTATTAATTCAGTCCTTGAAACAAATTAGATTAATCTACATGCTGTCCTAGTGTACTCCATAAATTACCATTCTCATATCCACAGACTTAGGGAAGTATTTGGTAAATTATAATATTAGTTAATATTTATTTCTCACAAAAATGTTTCCAGTTAAGCCACTCAAGAATTATATTAGGTCAAAAGAAAGCTTGTTATAATGGAATCAACCCTGGGTATGGAGTTATAGGAGCTAAATTCAAATTTAAGTTTTGGCAACTTAGTAATTGGGTGAGTTTAAGAAAGTTGTCATTTTTTTTTCATCTGTAGAAGATTTATAAGAAGTTTATTTCTACCCTAAATTTATGAGAATGCATTATTTCTATGAAAAAGAAAGCATCACTAGTATGTTCATCAGGGAAAGTGATGACTCATGAAATAACATCCTTTTCACTCAAAAGAATTAAACATTCAGTTATAAAATCATGAATTCATTTCTTTACAAGGAATCATAACTTGTCATTTTGCTGTATCGGTTATATATGTTGACTAAAAGAGCAGTTCAAATGACACAAAAATTAGACATTTTTGTCAATTTAATTATGAGTAGTAACTAAAAACCATGCTGCCAACTGTTTTATTCCTATACAATCTCAATTATCCTATTGTACAGAAAGAGAATATCGGTCTGTTAGATGATCATAGAAAGACCCTCTAGTTTCCAGCAATATCTCCTCATAGTAGTAGGAACATTCTTCCCTTTTATACTCCTTGGGTACAGTCATAGTGAATATACCTTTGGTGAAATTTAACTTCAGACTCATAAACAAAAAAATAGTTAAGTTATGTCCCAAGACTTTCTCTCTCTCTTTCTCTCTCTCTCTCTCTCTCTCTCTCTCTCTCTCTCTTTCTCTCTTTTTTTCTCCCTCTCTCTCTCTCTCCCCACACACACACATACATACTACACACAACACTGCACACTCATTCTGTATATATGTCTCTCTCACCTACTTACTGTAACTACTACTTCTCTTGGTTGTTGCTATCTGCCTTTCTCTTCCTTATCATGTTAATATCTACTACTCTTCGACTTTCAAGTTTGTCACAAAGTGGAGATCTGAACAGGCAGGCATGCTATCCATTATGGCTACTCTAAGACCCTAACATAGCTCTGCCAAATCTTAAAACTGCATAGTATTTCATAAATAGCCCTATAATTGCTATCTGAATAAATCTGAGAAAAACAAGAACTTGAGCAAAGCCAAGTTCAAACTAAATGAAAGCCTCTAAACTCTCTTCCTCTTATAGTCAATACAGGATGGTGCAAGAACACTTCTTTTTCTTCCCTTCCTCATATATCACTGTGGTTTCCACTTGAATTCAAATTTACTTAGTGTTAAACTAATTTAACTGGAGAAAATTATCTTTATTTAAGATTATTTATTCTTTCTTTCCATCCCACTCCCACCCCCATCCCACCCCACTTCAGTAAGGGTCATTTACTTTTGCTGGATCTGTGGATGAGATTGTTCAGTTTTGCAACAGGGAAGGAGTAGATTAACATGCTTAGTTTTACTTTCTAGGAACTAAAAAAGGAGCAGGGTACATATTTTCAGCTGTTGTAGCAAATCCTTTCTGAAATTTCACAGTGAGTATTATCTCAAAATAGAAGAAAGCTAAGAAAAAATAAGTAATTTGAAGTTATCCACCAAAGCACAGTGGAGCAGAGAGGACTATAGTTGGAGTTTCTGATATCTATTTTGAACCCAAGGAATGACCATTTGCAATTCATAACCTTGCACCAGATTAAATTGAAATTTGTATGCTAGCAGTGTATTTACAATCAGGCTTATATGGAATATCTAAATTGACTGGTGTCTGACTGTGGACATAAAATATCATATTAAATCAAGACATGCTCATGCTGTTTCCAAGGAAACCAGAAATGATTGGAATAATCCCTGGTTCTTAGATTTTCAACTCTTCTATAGCCTCCTTTGTTATAGCAGATTAGAAATGTGTTTTCTTTCCTCTAAAGATATATTTAGAATAGGCAAATGCAGCACATTCTGAGTTTGAAGCTGTTAACAAAAAAAAAAGATAAGGACCTTTACTGACAATTAGTATTGTTGAAGACATGCTTTTAAGTGTAAAAGAAACATATAAATTGGAAGTAAGATATACTTGTAGAGTCTTTTCCTTTATGTTTAAATTTTTTCTTACCATATTTGTTTGATACTTAAAAAAATTATTTAAATTACCCATAATTTCTTAAGTTTATAATTACTATTTAGCTCTAAAGGTTCTAAAATTGAAACATAAATATGTGATTTAACCAACTTGACAACTTTATAAGAT